>NC_141691.1:1303830983-1304390382 GCF_964263255.1 Lissotriton vulgaris
GTTTAGGGCACCTGGAAGCAGAAAAATCACTTTAAACATGCTCAATTTAGCTCTAAAACTGATGATCCAACTACAAATGTGAACTGACGTTAAAAAATAAAACATTTGAAAACGGACCATTTTTCACTTTTCTGAAGCGTGACGTAATGGGGGTGTTATCTTTTTTGTCAAAAATCAGCTGTTTTTGCTTGAACATTAAATGCCTCCAAATGGTATTTAATTCACTTCCCGGGCCCCTGGAAGCATGAAAATCACTTTAAACATGCTAATTTTAGCTCTAAAACTGATGATCCACCTACAAATGTGAACTGACGTTCAAAAATAAAACATTTGAAAACGGACCATTTTTCACCTTTCTGAAGCATGACGTAATGGGGGGGGGGTGTTATCTCTTTTGTCAAAAATCTGCCGTTTTTGCTTGAACATTAAATGCCTCCCAATGGTATTTAATTCACTTCCCGGGGTGAAGAAACACTTTTTGAGACCTCAGAGTGAGTAAATTGGCCATTTTCATGCACTTTTAACCATTCCACAAATCTTGTGTTTAGGGCCACTGGAAGCATGAAAATCACTTAAAACATGCTAATTTTAGCTCTAAAACTGATGATCCAGCTACACATGTGAACTGACGTTCAAAAATAAAACATTTGAAAACAGACCATTTTTCACCTTTTTGAAGCATGACGTAATGGGGGGTTTTTATCTCTTTTGTCAAAAATCATCTGTTTTTGCTTGAACATTAAATGTCTCCAAATGGTATTTAATTCACTTCCCGGGCACCTGGAAGCATGAAATTCATTTTAAACATGCTAATTTTAGCTGTAAAACTGATGATCCACCTACAAATGTGAACTGACGTTCAAAAATAAAACATTTGAAAACGGACCATTTTTCACCTTTCTGGAGCATGACGTAATGGGGGGTGTTATCTCTTTTGTCAAAAATCAGCCGTTTTTGCTTGAACATTAAATGCCTCCAAATGGTATTTAATTCACTTCCCAGGGTGAAGAAACACTTTTGAGACCTCAGAGTGAGTAAATTGTTCATTTTCATTCACTTTTAACCATTCCACAAATCTTGTGTTTAGGGCCCCTGGAAGCATGAAAATCACTTTAAACATGCTAATTTTCGCTCTAAAACTGATGATCCACCTACAAATGTGAACTGACGTTCAAAAATAAAACATTTGAAAACGGACGTGTTTTCACCTTTCTGAAGCATGACGTAATGGGGGGGTGTTATCTCTTTCTGCAAAAATCTGCCGCTTTTGCTTGAACATTAAATGGCTCCAAATGGTATTTAATTGACTTCCCGGGGTGAAGAAACACTTTTTGCGACCTCAGAGCTAGTAAATTTCCAATTTTCTTCCACTTTTAACCATTTCACATATCTTGTGTTTAGGGCACCTGGAAGCAGAAAAATCACTTTAAACATGCTCAATTTAGCTCTAAAACTGATGATCCACCTACAAATGTGAACTGACGTTCAAAAATAAAACATTTGAAAATGGACCATTTTTCACCTTTCTGAAGCATTACGTAATAGGGGGGTGTTATCTCTTTTGTCAAAAATCAGCCGTTTTTGCTTGAACATTAAATGCCTCCAAATGGTATTTAATTCACTTCTCGGGGTGAATAAACACGTTTTGAGAACTCACAGTGAGTAAATTCGCCATTTTCATGCACTTTTACCCATTCCACAAATCTTGTGTTTATGACCCCTGGAAGCATGAAAATTACTTTTAAACATGCTAATTTTAGCTCTAAAACTGATGATCTACTTACAAATGTGAACTGAGGTTCAAAAATAAAACATTTGAAAACGGACCATTTTTCACCTTTCTGAAGCATGACATAATGGGGGGTGTTATCTCTTTTGTCAAAAATCAGCAGTTTTTGCTTGAACTTTAAATGCCTCCCAATCGTATTTAATTCACTTCCCGGGGTGAATAAACACTTTTTGAGACCTTAGAGTGAGTAAATTGGCCATTTTCATGCACTTTTAACCATTCCACAAATCTTGTGTTTAGGGCCCCTGGAAGCATGAAAATCACTTTAAACATGCTAATTTTAGCTCTAAAACTGATGATCTACCTACAAATGTGAACTGATGTTCAAAAATAAAACATTTGAAAACGGACCATTTTTCAGCTTTCTGAAGCATGACGTAATGTGGGGTGTTATCTATTGTCAAAAATCAGCCATTTTTGCTTGAACATTAAATGCCTCCAAATGGTATTTAATTCACTTCCCGGGGTGAATAAACACTTTTTGAGAACTCAGAGTGAGTAAATTCGCCATTTTCATGCACTTTTAACCATTCCACAAATCTTGTGTTTAGGGCCCCTGGAAGCATGAAAATGACTTTTAAACAAGCTAATTTTAGCTCTAAAACTGATGATCTTCCTACAAATGTGAACTGACGTTCAAAAATACAACTTTTGAAAACGGACCATTTTTCACCTTTCTGAAGCATGACGTACTGGGGGGTGTTATCTCTTTTGTCAAAAATCATCCGTTTTTGCTTGAACATTAAATGCCTCCCAATGGTATTTAATTCACTTCCCAGGGTAAAGAAACACTTTTGAGACCTCAGAGTGAGTAAATTGGCCATTTTCATGCACTTTTAACCATTCCACAAATCTTGTGTTTAGGGCCCCTGGAAGCATGAAAATCACTTTAAACATGCTAATTTTAGCTCTAAAACTGATGATCCACCTACAAATGTGAACTGACGTTCAAAAATAAAACATTTGAAAACGGACGTTTTTCACCTTTCTGAAGCATGACGTAATGGGGGGGGGGTGTTATCTCTTTCTGCACAAATCTGCCGTTTTTGCTTGAACAATAAATGGCTCCAAATGGTATTTAATTCACTTCCTGGGGTGAAGAAACACTTTTTGCGACCTCAGAGCTAGTAAATTGGCAATTTTCATCCACTTTTAACCATTCCACATATCTTGTGTTTAGGGCACCTGGAAGCAGAAAAATCACTTTAAACATGCTAAATTTAGCTCTAAAACTGATGATCCACCTACAAATGTGAACTGACGTTCAAAAATAAAACATTTGAAAACGGACCATTTTTCACCTTTCTGGAGCATGACGTAATGGGGGGTGTTATCTCTTTTGTCAAAAATCAGCCGTTTTTGCTTGAACATTAAATGCCTCCAAATGGTATTTAATTCACTTCCCGGGGTGAATAAACACTTTTTGAGAACTCAGAGTGAGTAAATTCGCCATTTTCATGCACTTTTAACCATGCCACAAATCTTGTGTTTAGGGCACCTGGAAGCAGAAAAATCACTTTAAACATGCTCAATTTAGCTCTAAAACTGATGATCCAACTACAAATGTGAACTGACGTTAAAAAATAAAACATTTGAAAACGGACCATTTTTCACTTTTCTGAAGCGTGACGTAATGGTGGGTGTTATCTTTTTTGTCAAAAATCAGCTGTTTTTGCTCGAACATTAAATGCCTCCAAATGGTATTTAATTCACTTCCCGGGCCCCTGGAAGCATGAAAATCACTTTAACCATGCTAATTTTAGCTCTAAAACTGATGATCCACCTACAAATGTGAACTGACGTTCAAAAATAAAACATTTGAAAACGGACCATTTTTCACCTTTCTGAAGCATGACGTAATGGGGGGGGGGGGTGTTATCTCTTTTGTCAAAAATCTGCCGTTTTTGCTTGAACATTAAATGCCTCCCAATGGTATTTAATTCACTTCCCGGGGTGAAGAAACACTTTTTGAGACCTCAGAGTGAGTAAATTGGCCATTTTCATGCACTTTTAACCATTCCACAAATCTTGTGTTTAGGGCCACTGGAAGCATGAAAATCACTTAAAACATGCTAATTTTAGCTCTAAAACTGATGATCCACCTACACATGTGAACTGACGTTCAAAAATAAAACATTTGAAAACAGACCATTTTTCACCTTTCTGAAGCATGACGTAATGGGGGGTTTTTATCTCTTTTGTCAAAAATCATCTGTTTTTGCTTGAACATTAAATGTCTGCAAATGGTATTTAATTCACTTCCCGGGCACCTGGAAGCATGAAATTCATTTTAAACATCCTAATTTTAGCTCTAAAACTGATGATCCACCTACAAATGTGAACTGACGTTCAAAAATAAAACATTTGAAAAAGGACCATTTTTCCCCTTTCTGAAGCATGACGTAATGGGGGGGTGTTATCTCTTTCTGCAAAAATCTGCCGTTTTTGCTTGAACATTAAATGCCTCCAAATGGTATTTAATTCACTTACCGGGGTGAAGAAACACTTTTTGCGACCTCAGAGCTAGTAAATTGGCAATTTTTGTCCACTTTTAACCATTCCACAAATCTTGTGTTTAGGGCACCTGGAAGCAGGAAAATCACTTTAAACATGCTAAATTTAGCTCTAAAACTGATGATCCACCTACAAATGTGAACTGACGTTCAAAAATAAAACATTTGAAAATGGACCATTTTTCACCTTTCTGAAGCATGACGTAATAGGGGGGTGTTATCTCTTTTGTCAAAAATCAGCCGTTTTTGCTTGAACATTAAATGCCTCCAAATGGTATTTAATTCACTTCTCGGGGTGAATAAACACGTTTTGAGAACTCACCGTGAGTAAATTCGCCATTTTCATGCACTTTTACCCATTCCACAAATCTTGTGTTTATGACCCCTGGAAGCATGAAAATTACTTTTAAACATGCTAATTTTAGCTCTAAAACTGATGATCTCCTTACAAATGTGAACTGAGGTTCAAAAATAAAACATTTGAAAACGGACCATTTTTCACCTTTCTGAAGCCTGACGTAATGGGGGGGTGTTATCTCTTTTGTCAAAAATCAGCAGTTTTTGCTTGAACTTTAAATGCCTCCCAATCGTATTTAATTCACTTCCCGGGGTGAATAAACACTTTTTGAGACCTTAGAGTGAGTAAATTGGCCATTTTCATGCACTTTTAACCATTTCACAAATCTTGTGTTTAGGGCCCCTGGAAGCATGAAAATCACTTTAAACATGCTAATTTTAGCTCTAAAACTGATGATCTACCTACAAATGTGAACTGACGTTCAAAAATAAAACATTTGAAAACGGACCATTTTTCAGCTTTCTGAAGCATGACGTAATGTGGGGTGTTATCTATTGTCAAAAATCAGCCGTTTTTGCTTGAACATTAAATGCCTCCAAATGGTATTTAATTCACTTCCCGGGGTGAATAAACACTTTTTGAGAACTCAGAGTGAGTAAATTCGCCATTTTCATGCACTTTTAACCATTCCACAAATCTTGTGTTTAGGGCCCCTGGAAGCATGAAAATTACTTTTAAACAAGCTAATTTTAGCTCTAAAACTGATGATCTACCTACAAATGTGAACTGACGTTCAAAAATAAAACATTTGAAAACGGACCATTTTTCACCTTTCTGAAGCATGACGTAATGGGGGGGTGTTATCTCTTTTGTCAAAAATCATCAGTTTTTGCTTGAACATTAAATGCCTCCAAATGGTATTTAATTCACTTCCCGGGGTGAAGAAACACTTTTTGCGACCTCAGAGCTAGTAAATTGGCAATTTTCATCCACTTTTAACCATTTCACATATCTTGTGTTTAGGGCACCTGGAAGCAGAAAAATCACTTTAAACATGCTCAATTTAGCTCTAAAACTGATGATCCAACTACAAATGTGAACTGACGTTAAAAAATAAAACATTTGAAAACGGACCATTTTTCACTTTTCTGAAGCGTGACGTAATGGGGGGTGTTATCTTTTTTGTCAAAAATCAGCTGTTTTTGCTTGAACATTAAATGCCTCCAAATGGTATTTGATTCACTTCCCGGGCCCCTGGAAGCATGAAAATCACTTTAAACATGCTAATTTTAGCTCTAAAACTGATGATCCACCTACAAATGTGAACTGACGTTCAAAAATAAAACATTTGAAAACGGACCATTTTTCACCTTTCTGAAGCATGACGTAATGGGGGGGGGTGTTATCTCTTTTGTCAAAAATCTGCAGTTTTTGCTTGAACATTAAATGCCTCCCAATGGTATTTAATTCACTTCCCGGGGTGAAGAAACACTTTTTGAGACCTCAGAGTGAGTAAATTGGCCATTTTCATGCACTTTTAACCATTCCACAAATCTTGTGTTTAGGGCCACTGGAAGCATGAAAATCACTTAAAACATGCTAATTTTAGCTCTAAAACTGATGATCCACCTACACATGTGAACTGACGTTCAAAAATAAAACATTTGAAAACAGACCATTTTTCACCTTTCTGAAGCATGACGTAATGGGGGGTTTTTATCTCTTTTGTCAAAAATCATCTGTTTTTGCTTGAACATTAAATGTCTCCAAATGGTATTTAATTCACTTCCCGGGCACCTGGAAGCATGAAATTCATTTTAAACATCCTAATTTTAGCTCTAAAACTGATGATCCACCTACAAATGTGAACTGACGTTCAAAAATAAAACATTTGAAAAAGGACCATTTTTCCCCTTTCTGAAGCATGACGTAATGGGGGGGTGTTATCTCTTTCTGCAAAAATCTGCCATTTTTGCTTGAACATTAAATGCCTCCAAATGGTATTTAATTCACTTACCGGGGTGAAGAAACACTTTTTGCGACCTCAGAGCTAGTAAATTGGCAATTTTTGTCCACTTTTAACCATTCCACAAATCTTGTGTTTAGGGCACCTGGAAGCAGGAAAATCACTTTAAACATGCTAAATTTAGCTCTAAAACTGATGATCCACCTACAAATGTGAACTGACGTTCAAAAATAAAACATTTGAAAATGGACCATTTTTCACCTTTCTGAAGCATGACGTAATAGGGGGGTGTTATCTCTTTTGTCAAAAATCAGCCGTTTTTGCTTGAACATTAAATGCCTCCAAATGGTATTTAATTCACTTCTCGGGGTGAATAAACACGTTTTGAGAACTCACAGTGAGTAAATTCGCCATTTTCATGCACTTTTACCCATTCCACAAATCTTGTGTTTATGACCCCTGGAAGCATGAAAATTACTTTTAAACATGCTAATTTTAGCTCTAAAACTGATGATCTACTTACAAATGTGAACTGAGGTTCAAAAATAAAACATTTGAAAACGGACCATTTTTCACCTTTCTGAAGCCTGACGTAATGGGGGGGTGTTATCTCTTTTGTCAAAAATCAGCAGTTTTTGCTTCAACTTTAAATGCCTCCCAATCGTATTTAATTCACTTCCCGGGGTGAATAAACACTTTTTGAGACCTTAGAGTGAGTAAATTGGCCATTTTCATGCACTTTTAACCATTTCACAAATCTTGTGTTTAGGGCCCCTGGAAGCATGAAAATCACTTTAAACATGCTAATTTTAGCTCTAAAACTGATGATCTACCTACAAATGTGAACTGACGTTCAAAAATAAAACATTTGAAAACGGACCATTTTTCAGCTTTCTGAAGCATGACGTAATGTGGGGTGTTATCTATTGTCAAAAATCAGCCGTTTTTGCTTGAACATTAAATGCCTCCAAATGGTATTTAATTCACTTCCCGGGGTGAATAAACACTTTTTGAGAACTCAGAGTGAGTAAATTCGCCATTTTCATGCACTTTTAAGCATTCCACAAATCTTGTGTTTAGGGCCCCTGGAAGCATGAAAATTACTTTTAAACAAGCTAATTTTAGCTCTAAAACTGATGATCTTCCTACAAATGTGAACTGACGTTCAAAAATACAACTTTTGAAAACGGACCATTTTTCACCTTTCTGAAGCATGACGTACTGGGGGGGTGTTATCTCTTTTGTCAAAAATCATCCGTTTTTGCTTGAACATTAAATGCCTCCCAATGGTATTTAATTCACTTCCCAGGGTAAAGAAACACTTTTGAGACCTCAGAGTGAGTAAATTGGCCATTTTCATGCACTTTTAGCCATTCCACAAATCTTGTCTTTAGGGCCCCTGGAAGCATGAAAATCACTTTAAACATGCTAATTTTAGCTCTAAAACTGATGATCCACCTACAAATGTGAACTGACGTTCAAAAATAACACATTTGAAAACGGACGTTTTTCACCTTTCTGAAGCATGACGTAATGGGGGGGGGGGTGTTATCTCTTTCTGCACAAATCTGCCGTTTTTGCTTGAACATTAAATGGCTCCAAATGGTATTTAATTCACTTCCCGGGGTGAAGAAACACTTTTTGCGACCTCAGAGCTAGTAAATTGGCAATTTTCATCCACTTTTAACCATTCCACATATCTTGTGTTTAGGGCACCTGGAAGCAGAAAAATCACTTTAAACATGCTAAATTTAGCTCTAAAACTGATGATCCACCTACAAATGTGAACTGACGTTCAAAAATAAAACATTTGAAAACGGACCATTTTTCACCTTTCTGGAGCATGACGTAATGGGGGGTGTTATCTCTTTTGTCAAAAATCAGCCGTTTTTGCTTGAACATTAAATGCCTCCAAATGGTATTTAATTCACTTCCCGGGGTGAATAAACACTTTTTGAGAACTCAGAGTGAGTAAATTCGCCATTTTCATGCACTTTTAACCATTCCACAAATCTTGTGTTTAGGGCCCCTGGAAGCATGAAAATTACTTTTAAACAAGCTAATTTTAGCTCTAAAACTGATGATCTACCTACAAATGTGAACTGACGTTCAAAAATAAAACATTTGAAAACGGACCATTTTTCACCTTTCTGAAGCATGACGTAATGGGGGTTGTTATCTCTTTTGTCAAAAATCATCAGTTTTTGCTTGAACATTAAATGCCTCCAAATGGTATTTAATTCACTTCCCGGGGTGAAGAAACACTTTTTGCGACCTCAGAGCTAGTAAATTGGCAATTTTCATCCACTTTTAACCATTTCACATATCTTGTGTTTAGGGCACCTGGAAGCAGAAAAATCACTTTAAACATGCTCAATTTAGCTCTAAAACTGATGATCCAACTACAAATGTGAACTGACGTTAAAAAATAAAACATTTGAAAACGGACCATTTTTCACTTTTCTGAAGCGTGACGTAATGGGGGGTGTTATCTTTTTTGTCAAAAATCAGCTGTTTTTGCTCGAACATTAAATGCCTCCAAATGGTATTTAATTCACTTCCCGGGCCCCTGGAAGCATGAAAATCACTTTAACCATGCTAATTTTAGCTCTAAAACTGATGATCCACCTACAAATGTGAACTGACGTTCAAAAATAAAACATTTGAAAACGGACCATTTTTCACCTTTCTGAAGCATGACGTAATGGGGGGGGGGTGTTATCTCTTTTGTCAAAAATCTGCCGTTTTTGCTTGAACATTAAATGCCTCCCAATGGTATTTAATTCACTTCCCGGGGTGAAGAAACACTTTTTGAGACCTCAGAGTGAGTAAATTGGCCATTTTCATGCACTTTTAACCATTCCACAAATCTTGTGTTTAGGGCCACTGGAAGCATGAAAATCACTTAAAACATGCTAATTTTAGCTCTAAAACTGATGATCCACCTACACATGTGAACTGACGTTCAAAAATAAAACATTTGAAAACAGACCATTTTTCACCTTTCTGAAGCATGACGTAATGGGGGGTTTTTATCTCTTTTGTCAAAAATCATCTGTTTTTGCTTGAACATTAAATGTCTGCAAATGGTATTTAATTCACTTCCCGGGCACCTGGAAGCATGAAATTCATTTTAAACATCCTAATTTTAGCTCTAAAACTGATGATCCACCTACAAATGTGAACTGACGTTCAAAAATAAAACATTTGAAAAAGGACCATTTTTCCCCTTTCTGAAGCATGACGTAATGGGGGGGTGTTATCTCTTTCTGCAAAAATCTGCCGTTTTTGCTTGAACATTAAATGCCTCCAAATGGTATTTAATTCACTTACCGGGGTGAAGAAACACTTTTTGCGACCTCAGAGCTAGTAAATTGGCAATTTTTGTCCACTTTTAACCATTCCACAAATCTTGTGTTTAGGGCACCTGGAAGCAGGAAAATCACTTTAAACATGCTAAATTTAGCTCTAAAACTGATGATCCACCTACAAATGTGAACTGACGTTCAAAAATAAAACATTTGAAAATGGACCATTTTTCACCTTTCTGAAGCATGACGTAATAGGGGGGTGTTATCTCTTTTGTCAAAAATCAGCCGTTTTTGCTTGAACATTAAATGCCTCCAAATGGTATTTAATTCACTTCTCGGGGTGAATAAACACGTTTTGAGAACTCACCGTGAGTAAATTCGCCATTTTCATGCACTTTTACCCATTCCACAAATCTTGTGTTTATGACCCCTGGAAGCATGAAAATCACTTTAAACATGCTAATTTTAGCTCTAAAACTGATGATCTCCTTACAAATGTGAACTGAGGTTCAAAAATAAAACATTTGAAAACGGACCATTTTTCACCTTTCTGAAGCCTGACGTAATGGGGGGGTGTTATCTCTTTTGTCAAAAATCAGCAGTTTTTGCTTGAACTTTAAATGCCTCCCAATCGTATTTAATTCACTTCCCGGGGTGAATAAACACTTTTTGAGACCTTAGAGTGAGTAAATTGGCCATTTTCATGCACTTTTAACCATTTCACAAATCTTGTGTTTAGGGCCCCTGGAAGCATGAAAATCACTTTAAACATGCTAATTTTAGCTCTAAAACTGATGATCTACCTACAAATGTGAACTGACGTTCAAAAATAAAACATTTGAAAACGGACCATTTTTCAGCTTTCTGAAGCATGACGTAATGTGGGGTGTTATCTATTGTCAAAAATCAGCCGTTTTTGCTTGAACATTAAATGCCTCCAAATGGTATTTAATTCACTTCCCGGGGTGAATAAACACTTTTTGAGAACTCAGAGTGAGTAAATTCGCCATTTTCATGCACTTTTAACCATTCCACAAATCTTGTGTTTAGGGCCCCTGGAAGCATGAAAATTACTTTTAAACAAGCTAATTTTAGCTCTAAAACTGATGATCTACCTACAAATGTGAACTGACGTTCAAAAATAAAACATTTGAAAACGGACCATTTTTCACCTTTCTGAAGCATGACGTAATGGGGGGGTGTTATCTCTTTTGTCAAAAATCATCAGTTTTTGCTTGAACATTAAATGCCTCCAAATGGTATTTAATTCACTTCCCGGGGTGAAGAAACACTTTTTGCGACCTCAGAGCTAGTAAATTGGCAATTTTCATCCACTTTTAACCATTTCACATATCTTGTGTTTAGGGCACCTGGAAGCAGAAAAATCACTTTAAACATGCTCAATTTAGCTCTAAAACTGATGATCCAACTACAAATGTGAACTGACGTTAAAAAATAAAACATTTGAAAACGGACCATTTTTCACTTTTCTGAAGCGTGACGTAATGGGGGGTGTTATCTTTTTTGTCAAAAATCCGCTGTTTTTGCTTGAACATTAAATGCCTCCAAATGGTATTTAATTCACTTCCCGGGCCCCTGGAAGCATGAAAATCACTTTAAACATGCTAATTTTAGCTCTAAAACTGATGATCCACCTACAAATGTGAACTGACGTTCAAAAATAAAACATTTGAAAACGGACCATTTTTCACCTTTCTGAAGCATGACGTAATGGGGGGGGGTGTTATCTCTTTTGTCAAAAATCTGCCGTTTTTGCTTGAACATTAAATGCCTCCCAATGGTATTTAATTCACTTCCCGGGGTGAAGAAACACTTTTTGAGACCTCAGAGTGAGTAAATTGGCCATTTTCATGCACTTTTAACCATTCCACAAATCTTGTGTTTAGGGCCACTGGAAGCATGAAAATCACTTAAAACATGCTAATTTTAGCTCTAAAACTGATGATCCACCTACACATGTGAACTGACGTTCAAAAATAAAACATTTGAAAACAGACCATTTTTCACCTTTCTGAAGCATGACGTAATGGGGGGTTTTTATCTCTTTTGTCAAAAATCATCTGTTTTTGCTTGAACATTAAATGTCTCCAAATGGTATTTAATTCACTTCCCGGGCACCTGGAAGCATGAAATTCATTTTAAACATCCTAATTTTAGCTCTAAAACTGATGATCCACCTACAAATGTGAACTGACGTTCAAAAATAAAACATTTGAAAAAGGACCATTTTTCCCCTTTCTGAAGCATGACGTAATGGGGGGGTGTTATCTCTTTCTGCAAAAATCTGCCATTTTTGCTTGAACATTAAATGCCTCCAAATGGTATTTAATTCACTTACCGGGGTGAAGAAACACTTTTTGCGACCTCAGAGCTAGTAAATTGGCAATTTTTGTCCACTTTTAACCATTCCACAAATCTTGTGTTTAGGGCACCTGGAAGCAGGAAAATCACTTTAAACATGCTAAATTTAGCTCTAAAACTGATGATCCACCTACAAATGTGAACTGACGTTCAAAAATAAAACATTTGAAAATGGACCATTTTTCACCTTTCTGAAGCATGACGTAATAGGGGGGTGTTATCTCTTTTGTCAAAAATCAGCCGTTTTTGCTTGAACATTAAATGCCTCCAAATGGTATTTAATTCACTTCTCGGGGTGAATAAACACGTTTTGAGAACTCACAGTGAGTAAATTCGCCATTTTCATGCACTTTTACCCATTCCACAAATCTTGTGTTTATGACCCCTGGAAGCATGAAAATTACTTTTAAACATGCTAATTTTAGCTCTAAAACTGATGATCTACTTACAAATGTGAACTGACGTTCAAAAATAAAACATTTGAAAAAGGACCATTTTTCCCCTTTCTGAAGCATGACGTAATGGGGGGGTGTTATCTCTTTCTGCAAAAATCTGCCGTTTTTGCTTGAACATTAAATGCCTCCAAATGGTATTTAATTCACTTACCGGGGTGAAGAAACACTTTTTGCGACCTCAGAGCTAGTAAATTGGCAATTTTTGTCCACTTTTAACCATTCCACAAATCTTGTGTTTAGGGCACCTGGAAGCAGGAAAATCACTTTAAACATGCTAAATTTAGCTCTAAAACTGATGATCCACCTACAAATGTGAACTGACGTTCAAAAATAAAACATTTGAAAATGGACCATTTTTCACCTTTCTGAAGCATGACGTAATAGGGGGGTGTTATCTCTTTTGTCAAAAATCAGCCGTTTTTGCTTGAACATTAAATGCCTCCAAATGGTATTTAATTCACTTCTCGGGGTGAATAAACACGTTTTGAGAACTCACAGTGAGTAAATTCGCCATTTTCATGCACTTTTACCCATTCCACAAATCTTGTGTTTATGACCCCTGGAAGCATGAAAATGACTTTTAAACATGCTAATTTTAGCTCTAAAACTGATGATCTCCTTACAAATGTGAACTGAGGTTCAAAAATAAAACATTTGAAAACGGACCATTTTTCACCTTTCTGAAGCCTGACGTAATGGGGGGGTGTTATCTCTTTTGTCAAAAATCAGCAGTTTTTGCTTGAACTTTAAATGCCTCCCAATCGTATTTAATTCACTTCCCGGGGTGAATAAACACTTTTTGAGACCTTAGAGTGAGTAAATTGGCCATTTTCATGCACTTTTAACCATTTCACAAATCTTGTGTTTAGGGCCCCTGGAAGCATGAAAATCACTTTAAACATGCTAATTTTAGCTCTAAAACTGATGATCTACCTACAAATGTGAACTGACGTTCAAAAATAAAACATTTGAAAACGGACCATTTTTCAGCTTTCTGAAGCATGACGTAATGTGGGGTGTTATCTATTGTCAAAAATCAGCCGTTTTTGCTTGAACATTAAATGCCTCCAAATGGTATTTAATTCACTTCCCGGGGTGAATAAACACTTTTTGAGAACTCAGAGTGAGTAAATTCGCCATTTTCATGCACTTTTAACCATTCCACAAATCTTGTGTTTAGGGCCCCTGGAAGCATGAAAATTACTTTTAAACAAGCTAATTTTAGCTCTAAAACTGATGATCTACCTACAAATGTGAACTGACGTTCAAAAATAAAACATTTGAAAACGGACCATTTTTCACCTTTCTGAAGCATGACGTAATGGGGGGGTGTTATCTCTTTTGTCAAAAATCATCAGTTTTTGCTTGAACATTAAATGCCTCCAAATGGTATTTAATTCACTTCCCGGGGTGAAGAAACACTTTTTGCGACCTCAGAGCTAGTAAATTGGCAATTTTCATCCACTTTTAACCATTTCACATATCTTGTGTTTAGGGCACCTGGAAGCAGAAAAATCACTTTAAACATGCTCAATTTAGCTCTAAAACTGATGATCCAACTACAAATGTGAACTGACGTTAAAAAATAAAACATTTGAAAACGGACCATTTTTCACTTTTCTGAAGCGTGACGTAATGGGGGGTGTTATCTTTTTTGTCAAAAATCAGCTGTTTTTGCTTGAACATTAAATGCCTCCAAATGGTATTTAATTCACTTCCCGGGCCCCTGGAAGCATGAAAATCACTTTAAACATGCTAATTTTAGCTCTAAAACTGATGATCCACCTACAAATGTGAACTGACGTTCAAAAATAAAACATTTGAAAACGGACCATTTTTCACCTTTCTGAAGCATGACGTAATGGGGGGGGGTGTTATCTCTTTTGTCAAAAATCTGCCGTTTTTGCTTGAACATTAAATGCCTCCCAATGGTATTTAATTCACTTCCCGGGGTGAAGAAACACTTTTTGAGACCTCAGAGTGAGTAAATTGGCCATTTTCATGCACTTTTAACCATTCCACAAATCTTGTGTTTAGGGCCACTGGAAGCATGAAAATCACTTAAAACATGCTAATTTTAGCTCTAAAACTGATGATCCACCTACACATGTGAACTGACGTTCAAAAATAAAACATTTGAAAACAGACCATTTTTCACCTTTCTGAAGCATGACGTAATGGGGGGTTTTTATCTCTTTTGTCAAAAATCATCTGTTTTTGCTTGAACATTAAATGTCTCCAAATGGTATTTAATTCACTTCCCGGGCACCTGGAAGCATGAAATTCATTTTAAACATCCTAATTTTAGCTCTAAAACTGATGATCCACCTACAAATGTGAACTGACGTTCAAAAATAAAACATTTGAAAAAGGACCATTTTTCCCCTTTCTGAAGCATGACGTAATGGGGGGGTGTTATCTCTTTCTGCAAAAATCTGCCATTTTTGCTTGAACATTAAATGCCTCCAAATGGTATTTAATTCACTTACCGGGGTGAAGAAACACTTTTTGCGACCTCAGAGCTAGTAAATTGGCAATTTTTGTCCACTTTTAACCATTCCACAAATCTTGTGTTTAGGGCACCTGGAAGCAGGAAAATCACTTTAAACATGCTAAATTTAGCTCTAAAACTGATGATCCACCTACAAATGTGAACTGACGTTCAAAAATAAAACATTTGAAAATGGACCATTTTTCACCTTTCTGAAGCATGACGTAATAGGGGGGTGTTATCTCTTTTGTCAAAAATCAGCCGTTTTTGCTTGAACATTAAATGCCTCCAAATGGTATTTAATTCACTTCTCGGGGTGAATAAACACGTTTTGAGAACTCACAGTGAGTAAATTCGCCATTTTCATGCACTTTTACCCATTCCACAAATCTTGTGTTTATGACCCCTGGAAGCATGAAAATTACTTTTAAACATGCTAATTTTAGCTCTAAAACTGATGATCTACTTACAAATGTGAACTGAGGTTCAAAAATAAAACATTTGAAAATGGACCATTTTTCACCTTTCTGAAGCCTGACGTAATGGGGGGGTGTTATCTCTTTTGTCAAAAATCAGCAGTTTTTGCTTCAACTTTAAATGCCTCCCAATCGTATTTAATTCACTTCCCGGGGTGAATAAACACTTTTTGAGACCTTAGAGTGAGTAAATTGGCCATTTTCATGCACTTTTAACCATTTCACAAATCTTGTGTTTAGGGCCCCTGGAAGCATGAAAATCACTTTAAACATGCTAATTTTAGCTCTAAAACCGATGATCTACCTACAAATGTGAACTGACGTTCAAAAATAAAACATTTGAAAACAGACCATTTTTCAGCTTTCTGAAGCATGACGTAATGTGGGGTGTTATCTATTGTCAAAAATCAGCCGTTTTTGCTTGAACATTAAATGCCTCCAAATGGTATTTAATTCACTTCCCGGGGTGAATAAACACTTTTTGAGAACTCAGAGTGAGTAAATTCGCCATTTTCATGCACTTTTAAGCATTCCACAAATCTTGTGTTTAGGGCCCCTGGAAGCATGAAAATTACTTTTAAACAAGCTAATTTTAGCTCTAAAACTGATGATCTTCCTACAAATGTGAACTGACGTTCAAAAATACAACTTTTGAAAACGGACCATTTTTCACCTTTCTGAAGCATGACGTACTGGGGGGGTGTTATCTCTTTTGTCAAAAATCATCCGTTTTTGCTTGAACATTAAATGCCTCCCAATGGTATTTAATTCACTTCCCAGGGTAAAGAAACACTTTTGAGACCTCAGAGTGAGTAAATTGGCCATTTTCATGCACTTTTAGCCATTCCACAAATCTTGTGTTTAGGGCCCCTGGAAGCATGAAAATCACTTTAAACATGCTAATTTTAGCTCTAAAACTGATGATCCACCTACAAATGTGAACTGACGTTCAAAAATAACACATTTGAAAACGGACGTTTTTCACCTTTCTGAAGCATGACGTAATGGGGGGGGGTGTTATCTCTTTCTGCACAAATCTGCCGTTTTTGCTTGAACATTAAATGGCTCCAAATGGTATTTAATTCACTTCCCGGGGTGAAGAAACACTTTTTGCGACCTCAGAGCTAGTAAATTGGCAATTTCCATCCACTTTTAACCATTCCACATATCTTGTGTTTAGGGCACCTGGAAGCAGAAAAATCACTTTAAACATGCTAAATTTAGCTCTAAAACTGATGATCCACCTACAAATGTGAACTGACGTTCAAAAATAAAACATTTGAAAATGGACCATTTTTCACCTTTCTGAAGCATGACGTACTGGGGGGGTGTTATCTCTTTTGTCAAAAATCATCAGTTTTTGCTTGAACATTAAATGCCTCCCAATGGTATTTAATTCACTTCCCAGGGTGAAGAAACACTTTTGAGACCTCAGAGTGAGTAAATTGGCCATTTTCATGCACTTTTAACCATTCCACAAATCTTGTGTTTAGGGCCCCTGGAAGCATGAAAATCACTTTAAACATGCTAATTTTAGCTCTAAAACTGATGATCCACCTACAAATGTGAACTGACGTTCAAAAATAAAACATTTGAAAACGGACGTTTTTTCACCTTTCCGAAGCATGACGTAATGGAGGGGTGTTATCTCTTTCTGCACAAATCTGCCGTTTTTGCTTGAACATTAAATGGCTCCAAATGGTATTTAATTCACTTCCCGGGCCCCTGGAAGCATGAAAATCACTTTAAACATGCTAATTTATCTCTAAAACTGATAATCCACCTACAAATGTGAACTGACGTTCAAAAATAAAACATTTGAAAACGGACCATTTTTCACCTTTCTGAAGCATGACGTAATGGGGGAGTGTTATCTCTTTTGTCAAAAATCTGCTGTTTTTGCTTGAACATTAAATGCCTCCCAATGGTATTTAATTCACTTCCCGGGGTGAAGAAACACTTTTTGAGACCTCAGAGTGAGTAAATTGGCCATTTTCATGCACTTTTAACCATTCCACAAATCTTGTGTTTAGGGCCACTGGAAGCATGAAAATCACTTAAAACATGCTAATTTTAGCTCTAAAACTGATGATCCACCTACACATGTGAACTGACGTTCAAAAATAAAACATTTGAAAACAGACCATTTTTCACCTTTCTGAAGCATGACGTAATGGGGGGTTTTTATCTCCTTTGTCAAAAATCATCTGTTTTTGCTTGAACATTAAATGTCTCCAAATGGTATTTAATTCACTTCCCGAGCACCTGGAAGCATGAAATTCATTTTAAACATGCTAATTTTAGCTCTAAAACTGATGATCCACCTACAACTGTGAACTGACGTTCAAAAATAAAACATTTGAAAAAGGACCATTTTCCCCTTTCTGAAGCATGACGTAATGGGGGGGTGTTATCTCTTTCTGTAAAAATCTGCCGTTTTTGCTTGAACATTAAATGCCTCCAAATGGTATTTAATTCACTTCCCGGGGTGAAGAAACACTTTTTGCGACCTCAGAGCTAGTAAATTGGCAATTTTCGTCCACTTTTAACCATTCCACAAATCTTGTGTTTAGGGCACCTGGAAGCAGGAAAATCACTTTAAACATGCTAAATTTAGCTCTAAAACTGATGATCCACCTACAAATGTGAACTGACGTTCAAAAATAAAACATTTGAAAACGGACTATTTTTCACCTTTCTGAAGCATGACGTAATGGGGGGGTGTTATCTCTTTTGTCAAAAATCAGCCGTTTTTGCTTGAACATTAAATGCCTCCAAATGGTATTTAATTCACTTCTCGGGGTGAATAAATACTTTTTGAGAACTCACAGTGAGTAAATTCGCCATTTTCATGCACTTTTAACCATTCCACAAATCTTGTGTTTATGGCCCCTGGAAGCATGAAAATCACTTTAAACATGCTAATTTTAGCACTAAAACTGATGATCCACCTACAAATGTGAACTGACGTTCAAAAATAAAACATTTGAAAATGGACCATTTTTCACCTTTCTGAAGCATGACGTAATGGGGGGGGGGGTGTTATCCTTTTTTCAAAAATCACCTGTTTTTGCTTGAACATTAAATGGCTCCAAATGGTATTTAATTCACTTCCCGGGCCCCTGGAAGCATGAAAATCACTTTAAACATGCTAATTTATCTCTAAAACTGATAATCCACCTACAAATGTGAACTGACGTTCAAAAATAAAACATTTGAAAACGGACCATTTTTCACCTTTCTGAAGCATGACGTAATGGGGGAGTGTTATCTCTTTTGTCAAAAATCTGCTGTTTTTGCTTGAACATTAAATGCCTCCCAATGGTATTTAATTCACTTCCCGGGGTGAAGAAACACTTTTTGAGACCTCAGAGTGAGTAAATTGGCCATTTTCATGCACTTTTAACCATTCCACAAATCTTGTGTTTAGGGCCACTGGAAGCATGAAAATCACTTAAAACATGCTAATTTTAGCTCTAAAACTGATGATCCACCTACACATGTGAACTGACGTTCAAAAATAAAACATTTGAAAACAGACCATTTTTCACCTTTCTGAAGCATGACGTAATGGGGGGTTTTTATCTCCTTTGTCAAAAATCATCTGTTTTTGCTTGAACATTAAATGTCTCCAAATGGTATTTAATTCACTTCCCGAGCACCTGGAAGCATGAAATTCATTTTAAACATGCTAATTTTAGCTCTAAAACTGATGATCCACCTACAACTGTGAACTGACGTTCAAAAATAAAACATTTGAAAAAGGACCATTTTTCCCCTTTCTAAAGCATGACGTAATGGGGGGGTGTTATCTCTTTCTGTAAAAATCTGCCGTTTTTGCTTGAACATTAAATGCCTCCAAATGGTATTTAATTCACTTCCCGGGGTGAAGAAACACTTTTTGCGACCTCAGAGCTAGTAAATTGGCAATTTTCGTCCACTTTTAACCATTCCACAAATCTTGTGTTTAGGGCACCTGGATGCAGGAAAATCACTTTAAACATGCTAAATTTAGCTCTAAAACTGATGATCCACCTACAAATGTGAACTGACGTTCAAAAATAAAACATTTGAAAACGGACTATTTTTCACCTTTCTGAAGCATGACGTAATGGGGGGGTGTTATCTCTTTTGTCAAAAATCAGCCGTTTTTGCTTGAACATTAAATGCCTCCAAATGGTATTTAATTCACTTCTCGGGGTGAATAAATACTTTTTGAGAACTCACAGTGAGTAAATTCGCCATTTTCATGCACTTTTAACCATTCCACAAATCTTGTGTTTATGGCCCCTGGAAGCATGAAAATCACTTTAAACATGCTAATTTTAGCACTAAAACTGATGATCCACCTACAAATGTGAACTGACGTTCAAAAATAAAACATTTGAAAATGGACCATTTTTCACCTTTCTGAAGCATGACGTAATGGGGGGGGGTGTTATCCTTTTTTCAAAAATCACCTGTTTTTGCTTGAACATTAAATGCCGCCAAATGGTATTTAATTCACTTCCCGGGCCCCTGGAAGCATGAAAATCCCTTTAAACATGCTAATTTTAGCCCTAAAACTGATGATCTACTTACAAATGTGAACTGACGTTCAAAAATAAAACATTTGAAAACGGACCATTTTTCACGTTTCGGAAGCATGACGTAATGGTATCTCTTTTGTCAAAAATCAGCTGTTTTTGCTTGAACATTAAATGCCTCCAAATGGTATTTAATTCACTTCCCGGGCCCCTGGAAGCATGAAAATCATTTTAAACATGCTAATTTTAGCTCTAAAACTGATGAACCACCTAGAAATGTGTACTGACGTTCAAAAATAAAACATTTGAAAACTGACCATTTTTCACCTTTCTGAAGCATGACGTAATGGGGGGTGTTATCTCTAATGTCAAAAATCAGCTGTTTTTGCTTGAACTTAAAATGCCTCCAAATGGTATTTAATTCACTTCCTGGCCCCCTGGAAGCATGAAAATCACTTTAAACATGCTAATTGTAGCTATAAAACGGATGATCCACCTACAAATGTGTACTGACATTCAAAAATAAAACGTTTGAAAATTCACAATTTTTCACCATTCTGAAGCATGACGTACTGGGGGGTGATATCTCTTTTGTCAGAAATCACCTGTTTTTGCTTGAACATTAAATGCCCCCAATGGTATTTAATTCACTTCCCGGGGTGAAGAACCACTTTTTGACACCTCAGAGTGAGTAAATTGGCCATTTCCATGCACTTTTAACCATTCAACAAATCTTGTGTTTAGGGCCCCTGGAAGCATGAAAATCACTTTAAACATGCTAATTTTAGCTCTAAAACTGATGATCTACCTACAAATGTGAACTGACGTTCAAAAATAAAATATTTGAAAACGGACCATTTTTCACCTTTCTGAAGCATGACGTAATGGGGGGGGTGTTATCTCTTTTGTCAAAAATCAGCTGTTTTTGCTTCAACATTTAATGCCTCCAAATGGTGTTTAATTCACTTCCAGAGCCCCTGGAAGCATGGAAATCACTTTAAACATGCTAATTTTAGCTCTAAAACTGATGATCCACCTACAAATGTGAACTGACGTTCAAAAATAAAACATTTGAAAACAAACCATTTTTCACCTTTCTGAAGCATGACGTAATGTGGGGTGTTATCTCTTGTCAAAAATCAGCCGTTTTTGCTTGAACATTAAATGCCGCCAAATGGTATTTAATTCACTTCCCGGGGTGAAGAAACACTTTTTGAGACCTTAGAGTGAGTAAATTGGCCATTTTCATGCACTTTTAACCATTCCACAAATCTGGTGTTTAGGGCCCCTGGAAGCATGAAAATCACTTTAAACATGCTAATTTTAGCTCTAAAACTGATGATCTACCTACAAATATGAACTGAGGTTCAAAAATAAAACATTTGAAAACCGACCATTTTTCACCTTTCTGAAGCATGACGTAATGGGGGGTGTTATCTCTTTTGTCAAAAATCAGCTGTTTTTGCTTCAACATTAAATGCCTCCAAATGGTGTTTAATTCACTTCCAGAGCCCCTGGAAGCATGGAAATCACATTAAACATGCTAATTTTAGCTCTAAAACTGATGATCCACCTACAAATGTGAACTGACGTTCAAAAATAAAACATTTGAAAACAAACCATTTTTCACCTTTCTGAAGCATGACGTAATGTGGGGTGTTATCTCTTGTCAAAAATCAGCCGTTTTTGCTTGAATATTAAATGCCGCCAAATGGTATTTAATTCACTTCCCGGGGTGAAGAAACACTTTTTGAGAACTCAGAGTGAGTAAATTCGCCATTTTCATGCACTTTTAACCATTCCACAAATCTTGTGTTTAGGGCCCCTGGAAGCATGAAAATCACTTTAAACATGCTAATTTTAGCTCTAAAACTGATGTTTCACCTACAAATGTGAACTGACGTTCAAAAATAAAACATTTGAAAACGGACCATTTTTCACCTTTCTGAAGCATGACGTAATGGGGGGGGTGTTATCTCTTTTGTCAAAAATCTGCCGTTTTTGCTTGAACATTAAATGCCTCCCAATGGTATTTAATTCACTTCCCGGGGTGAAGAAACACTTTTTGAGACCTCAGAGTGAGTAAATTGGCCATTTTCATGCACTTTTAACCATTCCACAAATCTGGTGTTTAGGGCCCCTGGAAGCATGAAAATCACTTTAAACATGCTAATTTTAGCTCTAAAACTGATGATCTACCTACAAATATGAACTGAGGTTCAAAAATAAAACATTTGAAAACCGACCATTTTTCACCTTTCTGAAGCATGACGTAATGGGGGGTGTTATCTCTTTTGTCAAAAATCAGCTGTTTTTGCTTCAACATTAAATGCCTCCAAATGGTGTTTAATTCACTTCCAGAGCCCCTGGAAGCATGGAAATCACATTAAACATGCTAATTTTAGCTCTAAAACTGATGATCCACCTACAAATGTGAACTGACGTTCAAAAATAAAACATTTGAAAACAAACCATTTTTCACCTTTCTGAAGCATGACGTAATGTGGGGTGTTATCTCTTGTCAAAAATCAGCCGTTTTTGCTTGAATATTAAATGCCGCCAAATGGTATTTAATTCACTTCCCGGGGTGAAGAAACACTTTTTGAGAACTCAGAGTGAGTAAATTCGCCATTTTCATGCACTTTTAACCATTCCACAAATCTTGTGTTTAGGGCCCCTGGAAGCATGAAAATCACTTTAAACATGCTAATTTTAGCTCTAAAACTGATGTTTCACCTACAAATGTGAACTGACGTTCAAAAATAAAACATTTGAAAACGGACCATTTTTCACCTTTCTGGAGCATGACGTAATGGGGGGAGTTATCTCTTTTTTCAAAAATCATCAGTTTTTGCTTGAACATTAAATGCCTCCCAATGGTATTTAATTCACTTCCCAGGGTGAAGAAACACTTTTGAGACCTCAGAGTGAGTAAATTGGCCATTTTCATGCACTTTTAACCATTCCACAAATCTTGTGTTTAGGGCCCCTGGAAGCATGTAAATTACTTTTAAACAAGCTAATTTTAGCTCTAAAACTGATGATCTTCCTACAAATGTGAACTGACGTTCAAAAATACAACTTTTAAAAAAACGTACCATTTTTCACCTTTCTGAAGCATGACGTACTGGGGGGGTGTTATCTCTTTTGTCAAAAATCATCAGTTTTTGCTTGAACATTAAATGCCTCCCAATGGTATTTAATTCACTTCCCAGGGTGAAGAAACACTTTTGAGACCTCAGAGTGAGTAAATTGGCCATTTTCATGCACTTTTAACCATTCCACAAATCTTGTGTTTAGGGCCCCTGGAAGCATGAAAATCACTTTAAACATGCTAATTTTAGCTCTAAAACTGATGATCTACCTACAAATGTGAACTGACGTTCAAAAATAAAACATTTGAAAACGGACCATTTTTCACCTTTCTGAAGCATGACGTAATGGGGGGTGTTATCTCTTTTGTCAAAAATCAGCTGTTTTTGCTTCAACATTAAATGCCTCCAAATGGTGTTTAATTCACTTCCAGAGCCCATGGAAGCATGGAAATCACTTTAAACATGCTAATTTTAGCTCTAAAACTGATGATCCACCTACAAATGTGAACTGACGTTCAAAAATAAAACATTTGAAAACAAACCATTTTTCACCTTTCTGAAGCATGACGTAATGTGGGGTGTTATCTCTTGTCAAAAATCAGCCGTTTTTGCTTGAACATTAAATGCCGCCAAATGGTATTTAATTCACTTCCCGGGGTGAAGAAACACTTTTTGAGACCTTAGAGTGAGTAAATTGGCCATTTTCATGCACTTTTAACCATTCCACAAATCTTGTGTTTAGGGCCCCTGGAAGCATGAAAATCACTTTAAACATGCTAATTTTAGCTCTAAAACTGATGATCGACCTACAAATGTGAACTGACGTTCAAAAATAAAACATTTGAAAATGGACCATTTTTTCACCTTTCTGAAGCATGACGTAATGTGGGGTGTTATCTCTTGTCAAAAATCAGCCGTTTTTGCTTGAACATTAAATGCCGCCAAATGGTATTTAATTCACTTCCCGGGGTGAATAAACACTTTTTGAGAACTCAGAGTGAGTAAATTCGCCATTTTCATGCACTTTTAACCATTCCACAAATCTTGTGTTTAGGGCCCCTGGAAGCATGAACATTACTTTTAAACAAGCTAATTTTAGCTCTAAAACTGATGATCTACCTACAAATGTGAACTGACGTTCAAAAATAAAACATTTGAAAACGGACCATTTTTCACCTTTCTGAAGCATGACGTAATGGGGGGGTGTTATCTCTTTTGTCAAAAATCATCAGTTTTTGCTTGAACATTAAATGCCTCCAAATGGTATTTAATTCACTTCCCAGGGTGAAGAAACACTTTTGAGACCTCAGAGTGAGTAAATTGTTCATTTTCATGCACTTTTAACCATTCTACAAATCTTGTGTTTAGGGCCCCTGGAAGCATGAAAATCACTTTAAACATGCTAATTTTAGCTCTAAAACTGATGATCCACCTACAAATGTGAACTGACGTTCAAAAATAAAACATTTGAAAACGGACGTTTTTTCACCTTTCTGAAGCATGACGTAATGGGGGGGTGTTATCTCTTTCTGCAAAAATCTGCCGCTTTTGCTTGAACATTAAATGGCTCCAAATGGTATTTAATTCACTTCCCGGGGTGAAGAAACACTTTTTGAGTCCTCAGAGTGAGTAAATTGGCCATTTTCATGCACTTTTAACCATTCCACAAATCTTGTGTTTAGGGCCACTGGAAGTATGAAAATCACTTAAAACATGCTAATTTTAGCTCTAAAACTGATGATCCACCTACACATGTGAACTGACGTTCAAAAATAAAACATTTGAAAACAGACCATTTTTCACCTTTCTGAAGCATGACGTAATGGGGGGTTTTTATCTCTTTTGTCAAAAATCATCTGTTTTTGCTTGAATATTAAATGTCTCCAAATGGTATTTAATTCACTTCCCGGGCACCTGGAAGCATGAAATTCATTTTAAACATGCTAATTTTAGCTCTAAAACTGATGATCCACCTACAAATGTGAACTGACGTTCAAAAATAAAACATTTGAAAAAGGACCATTTTTCCCCTTTCTGATGCATGACGTAATGGGGGGGTGTTATCTCTTTCTGCAAAAATCTGCAGTTTTTGCTTGAACATTAAATGCCTCCAAATGGTATTTAATTCACTTCCCAGGGTGAAGAAACACTTTTGAGACCTCAGAGTGAGTAAATTGTTCATTTTCATTCACTTTTAACCATTCCACAAATCTTGTGTTTAGGGCCCCTGGAAGCATGAAAATCACTTTAAACATGCTAATTTTAGCTCTAAAACTGATGATCCACCTACAAATGTGAACTGACGTTCAAAAATAAAACATTTGAAAACGGACGTTTTTTCACCTTTCTGAAGCATGACGTAATGGGGGGGTGTTATCTCTTTCTGCAAAAATCTGCCGCTTTTGCTTGAACATTAAATGGCTCCAAATGGTATTAAATTGACTTCCCGGGGTGAAGAAACACTTTTTGCGACCTCAGAGCTAGTAAATTGGCAATTTTCATCCACTTTTAACCATTTCACATATCTTGTGTTTAGGGCACCTGGAAGCAGAAAAATCACTTTAAACATGCTCAATTTAGCTCTAAAACTGATGATCCACCTACAAATGTGAACTGACGTTCATAAATAAAACATTTGAAAATGGACCATTTTTCACCTTTCTGAAGCATGACGTAATAGGGGGGTGTTATCTCTTTTGTCAAAAATCAGCCGTTTTTGCTTGAACATTAAATGCCTCCAAATGGTATTTAATTCACTTCTCGGGGTGAATAAACACGTTTTGAGAACTCACAGTGAGTAAATTCGCCATTTTCATGCACTTTTACCCATTCCACAAATCTTGTGTTTATGACCCCTGGAAGCATGAAAATTACTTTTAAACATGCTAATTTTAGCTCTAAAACTGATGATCTACTTACAAATGTGAACTGAGGTTCAAAAATAAAACATTTGAAAACGGACCATTTTTCACCTTTCTGAAGCATGACATAATGGGGGGGTGTTATCTCTTTTGTCAAAAATCAGCAGTTTTTGCTTGAACTTTAAATGCCTCCCAATCGTATTTAATTCACTTCCCGGGGTGAATAAACACTTTTTGAGACCTTAGAGTGAGTAAATTGGCCATTTTCATGCACTTTTAACCATTCCACAAATCTTGTGTTTAGGGCCCCTGGAAGCATGAAAATCACTTTAAACATGCTAATTTTAGCTCTAAAACTGATGATCTACCTACAAATGTGAACTGACGTTCAAAAATAAAACATTTGAAAACGGACCATTTTTCAGCTTTCTGAAGCATGACGTAATGTGGGGTGTTATCTATTGTCAAAAATCAGCCATTTTTGCTTGAACATTAAATGCCTCCAAATGGTATTTAATTCACTTCCCGGGGTGAATAAACACTTTTTGAGAACTCAGAGTGAGTAAATTCGCCATTTTCATGCACTTTTAACCATTCCACAAATCTTGTGTTTAGGGCCCCTGGAAGCATGAAAATGACTTTTAAACAAGCTAATTTTAGCTCTAAAACTGATGATCTTCCTACAAATGTGAACTGACGTTCAAAAATACAACTTTTGAAAACGGCCCATTTTTCACCTTTCTGAAGCATGACGTACTGGGGGGGTGTTATCTCTTTTGTCAAAAATCATCCGTTTTTGCTTGAACATTAAATGCCTCCCAATGGTATTTAATTCACCTCCCAGGGTAAAGAAACACTTTTGAGACCTCAGAGTGAGTAAATTGGCCATTTTCATGCACTTTTAACCATTCCACAAATCTTGTGTTTAGGGCCCCTGGAAGCATGAAAATCACTTTAAACATGCTAATTTTAGCTCTAAAACTGATGATCCACCTACAAATGTGAACTGACGTTCAAAAATAAAACATTTGAAAACGGACGTTTTTCACCTTTCTGAAGCATGACGTAATGGGGGGGGTGTTATCTCTTTCTGCACAAATCTGCTGTTTTTGCTTGAACAATAAATGGCTCCAAATGGTATTTAATTCACTTCCTGGGGTGAAGAAACACTTTTTGCGACCTCAGAGCTAGTAAATTGGCAATTTTCATCCACTTTTAACCATTCCACATATCTTGTGTTTAGGGCACCTGGAAGCAGAAAAATCACTTTAAACATGCTAAATTTAGCTCTAAAACTGATGATCCACCTACAAATGTGAACTGACGTTCAAAAATAAAACATTTGAAAACGGACCATTTTTCACCTTTCTGGAGCATGACGTAATGGGGGGTGTTATCTCTTTTGTCAAAAATCAGCCGTTTTTGCTTGAACATTAAATGCCTCCAAATGGTATTTAATTCACTTCCCGGGGTGAATAAACACTTTTTGAGAACTCAGAGTGAGTAAATTCGCCATTTTCATGCACTTTTAACCATTCCACAAATCTTGTGTTTAGGGCCCCTGGAAGCATGAAAATTACTTTTAAACAAGCTAATTTTAGCTCTAAAACTGATGATCTACCTACAAATGTGAACTGACGTTCAAAAATAAAACATTTGAAAACGGACCATTTTTCACCTTTCTGAAGCATGACGTAATGGGGGGGTGTTATCTCTTTTGTCAAAAATCATCAGTTTTTGCTTGAACATTAAATGCCTCCAAATGGTATTTAATTCACTTCCCGGGGTGAAGAAACACTTTTTGCGACCTCAGAGCTAGTAAATTGGCAATTTTCATCCACTTTTAACCATTTCACATATCTTGTGTTTAGGGCACCTGGAAGCAAAAAAATCACTTTAAACATGCTCAATTTAGCTCTAAAACTGATGATCCAACTACAAATGTGAACTGACGTTAAAAAATAAAACATTTGAAAACGGACCATTTTTCACTTTTCTGAAGCGTGACGTAATGGGGGTGTTATCTTTTTTGTCAAAAATCAGCTGTTTTTGCTTGAACATTAAATGCCTCCAAATGGTATTTAATTCACTTCCCGGGCCCCTGGAAGCATGAAAATCACTTTAAACATGCTAATTTTAGCTCTAAAACTGATGATCCACCTACAAATGTGAACTGACGTTCAAAAATAAAACATTTGAAAACTGACCATTTTTCACCTTTCTGAAGCATGACGTAATGGGGGGGGGTGTTATCTCTTTTGTCAAAAATCTGCCGTTTTTGCTTGAACATTAAATGCCTCCCAATGGTATTTAATTCACTTCCCGGGGTGAAGAAACACTTTTTGAGACCTCAGGGTGAGTAAATTGGCCATTTTCATGCACTTTTAACCATTCCACAAATCTTGTGTTTAGGGCCACTGGAAGCATGAAAATCACTTAAAGCATGCTAATTTTAGCTCTAAAACTGATGATCCACCTACACATGTGAACTGACGTTCAAAAATAAAACATTTGAAAACAGACCATTTTTCACCTTTCTGAAGCATGACGTAATGGGGGGTTTTTATCTCTTTTGTCAAAAATCATCTGTTTTTGCTTGAACATTAAATGTCTCCAAATGGTATTTAATTCACTTCCCGGGCACCTGGAAGCATGAAATTCATTTTAAACATGCTAATTTTAGCTCTAAAACTGATGATCCACCTACAAATGTGAACTGACGTTCAAAAATAAAACATTTGAAAAAGGACCATTTTTCCCCTTTCTGAAGCATGACGTAATGGGGGGGTGTTATCTCTTTCTGCAAAAATCTGCCGTTTTTGCTTGAACATTAAATGCCTCCAAATGGTATTTAATTCACTTACCGGGGTGAAGAAACACTTTTTGCGACCTCAGAGCTAGTAAATTGGCAATTTTCGTCCACTTTTAACCATTCCACAAATCTTGTGTTTAGGGCACCTGGAAGCAGGAAAATCACTTTAAACATGCTAAATTTAGCTCTAAAACTGATGATCCACCTACAAATGTGAACTGACGTTCAAAAATAAAACATTTGAAAATGGACCATTTTTCACCTTTCTGAAGCATGACGTAATAGGGGGGTGTTATCTCTTTTGTCAAAAATCAGCCGTTTTTGCTTGAACATTAAATGCCTCCAAATGGTATTTAATTCACTTCTCGGGGTGAATAAACACGTTTTGAGAACTCACAGTGAGTAAATTCGCCATTTTCATGCACTTTTACCCATTCCACAAATCTTGTGTTTATGACCCCTGGAAGCATGAAAATTACTTTTAAACATGCTAATTTTAGCTCTAAAACTGATGATCTACTTACAAATGTGAACTGACGTTCAAAAATACAACTTTTGAAAACGGACCATTTTTCACCTTTCTGAAGCATGACGTACTGGGGGGGTGTTATCTCTTTTGTCAAAAATCATCCGTTTTTGCTTGAACATTAAATGCCTCCCAATGGTATTTAATTCACTTCCCAGGGTAAAGAAACACTTTTGAGACCTCAGAGTGAGTAAATTGGCCATTTTCATGCACTTTTAACCATTCCACAAATCTTGTGTTTAGGGCCCCTGGAAGCATGAAAATCACTTTAAACATGCTAATTTTAGCTCTAAAACTGATGATCCACCTACAAATGTGAACTGACGTTCAAAAATAAAACATTTGAAAACGGACGTTTTTCACCTTTCTGAAGCATGACGTAATGGGGGGGGGGTGTTATCTCTTTCTGCACAAATCTGCCGTTTTTGCTTGAACAATAAATGGCTCCAAATGGTATTTAATTCACTTCCCGGGGTGAAGAAACACTTTTTGCGACCTCAGAGCTAGTAAATTGGCAATTTTCATCCACTTTTAACCATTCCACATATCTTGTGTTTAGGGCACCTGGAAGCAGAAAAATCACTTTAAACATGCTAAATTTAGCTCTAAAACTGATGATCCACCTACAAATGTGAACTGACGTTCAAAAATAAAACATTTGAAAACGGACCATTTTTCACCTTTCTGGAGCATGACGTAATGGGGGGTGTTATCTCTTTTGTCAAAAATCAGCCGTTTTTGCTTGAACATTAAATGCCTCCAAATGGTATTTAATTCACTTCCCGGGGTGAATAAACACTTTTTGAGAACTCAGAGTGAGTAAATTCGCCATTTTCATGCACTTTTATCCATTCCACAAATCTTGTGTTTAGGGCCCCTGGAAGCATGAAAATTACTTTTAAACAAGCTAATTTTAGCTCTAAAACTGATGATCTACCTACAAATGTGAACTGACGTTCAAAAATAAAACATTTGAAAACGGACCATTTTTCACCTTTCTGAAGCATGACGTAATGGGGGGGTGTTATCTCTTTTGTCAAAAATCATCAGTTTTTGCTTGAACATTAAATGCCTCCAAATGGTATTTAATTCACTTCCCGGGGTGAAGAAACACTTTTTGCGACCTCAGAGCTAGTAAATTGGCAATTTTCATCCACTTTTAACCATTTCACATATCTTGTGTTTAGGGCACCTGGAAGCAGAAAAATCACTTTAAACATGCTCAATTTAGCTCTAAAACTGATGATCCAACTACAAATGTGAACTGACGTTAAAAAATAAAACATTTGAAAACGGACCATTTTTCACTTTTCTGAAGCGTGACGTAATGGGGGTGTTATCTTTTTTGTCAAAAATCAGCTGTTTTTGCTTGAACATTAAATGCCTCCAAATGGTATTTAATTCACTTCCCGGGCCCCTGGAAGCATGAAAATCACTTTAAACATGCTAATTTTAGCTCTAAAACTGATAATCCACCTACAAATGTGAACTGACGTTCAAAAATAAAACATTTGAAAACGGACCATTTTTCACCTTTCTGAAGCATGACGTAATGGGGGGGGTGTTATCTCTTTTGTCAAAAATCTGCCGTTTTTGCTTGAACATTAAATGCCTCCAAATGGTATTTAATTCACTTCTCGGGGTGAATAAACACGTTTTGAGAACTCACAGTGAGTAAATTCGCCATTTTCATGCACTTTTACCCATTCCACAAATCTTGTGTTTATGACCCCTGGAAGCATGAAAATTACTTTTAAACATGCTAATTTTAGCTCTAAAACTGATGATCTACTTACAAATGTGAACTGAGGTTCAAAAATAAAACATTTGAAAACGGACCATTTTTCACCTTTCTGAAGCCTGACGTAATGGGGGGGGTGTTATCTCTTTTGTCAAAAAACAGCAGTTTTTGCTTGAACTTTAAATGCCTCCCAATCGTATTTAATTCACTTCCCGGGGTGAATAAACACTTTTTGAGACCTTAGAGTGAGTAAATTGGCCATTTTCATGCACTTTTAACCATTTCACAAATCTTGTGTTTAGGGCCCCTGGAAGCATGAAAATCACTTTAAACATGCTAATTTTAGCTCTAAAACTGATGATCTACCTACAAATGTGAACTGACGTTCAAAAATAAAACATTTGAAAACGGACCATTTTTCAGCTTTCTGAAGCATGACGTAATGTGGGGTGTTATCTATTGTCAAAAATCAGCCGTTTTTGCTTGAACATTAAATGCCTCCAAATGGTATTTAATTCACTTCCCGGGGTGAATAAACACTTTTTGAGAACTCAGAGTGAGTAAATTGGCCATTTTCATGCACTTTTAACCATTCCACAAATCTTGTGTTTAGGGCCCCTGGAAGCATGAAAATTACTTTTAAACAAGCTAATTTTAGCTCTAAAACTGATGATCTTCCTACAAATGTGAACTGACGTTCAAAAATACAACTTTTGAAAATGGACCATTTTTCACCTTTCTGAAGCATGACGTACTGGGGGGGTGTTATCTCTTTTGTCAAAAATCATCCGTTTTTGCTTGAACATTAAATGCCTCCCAATGGTATTTAATTCACTTCCCAGGGTAAAGAAACACTTTTGAGACCTCAGAGTGAGTAAATTGGCCATTTTCATGCACTTTTAACCATTCCACAAATCTTGTGTTTAGGGCCCCTGGAAGCATGAAAATCACTTTAAACATGCTAATTTTAGCTCTAAAACTGATGATCCACCTACAAATGTGAACTGACGTTCAAAAATAAAACATTTGAAAACGGACGTTTTTCACCTTTCTGAAGCATGACGTAATGGGGGGGGGGTGTTATCTCTTTCTGCACAAATCTGCCGTTTTTGCTTGAACAATAAATGGCTCCAAATGGTATTTAATTCACTTCCCGGGGTGAAGAAACACTTTTTGCGACCTCAGAGCTAGTAAATTGGCAATTTTCATCCACTTTTAACCATTCCACATATCTTGTGTTTAGGGCACCTGGAAGCAGAAAAATCACTTTAAACATGCTAAATTTAGCTCTAAAACTGATGATCCACCTACAAATGTGAACTGACGTTCAAAAATAAAACATTTGAAAACGGACCATTTTTCACCTTTCTGGAGCATGACGTAATGGGGGGTGTTATCTCTTTTGTCAAAAATCAGCCGTTTTTGCTTGAACATTAAATGCCTCCAAATGGTATTTAATTCACTTCCCGGGGTGAATAAACACTTTTTGAGAACTCAGAGTGAGTAAATTCGCCATTTTCATGCACTTTTAACCATTCCACAAATCTTGTGTTTAGGGCCCCTGGAAGCATGAAAATTACTTTTAAACAAGCTAATTTTAGCTCTAAAACTGATGATCTACCTACAAATGTGAACTGACGTTCAAAAATAAAACATTTGAAAACGGACCATTTTTCACCTTTCTGAAGCATGACGTAATGGGGGGGTGTTATCTCTTTTGTCAAAAATCATCAGTTTTTGCTTGAACATTAAATGCCTCCAAATGGTATTTAATTCACTTTCCGGGGTGAAGAAACACTTTTTGCGACCTCAGAGCTAGTAAATTGGCAATTTTCATCCACTTTTAACCATTTCACATATCTTGTGTTTAGGGCACCTGGAAGCAGAAAAATCACTTTAAACATGCTCAATTTAGCTCTAAAACTGATGATCCAACTACAAATGTGAACTGACGTTAAAAAATAAAACATTTGAAAACGGACCATTTTTCACTTTTCTGAAGCGTGACGTAATGGGGGTGTTATCTTTTTTGTCAAAAATCAGCTGTTTTTGCTTGAACATTAAATGCCTCCAAATGGTATTTAATTCACTTCCCGGGCCCCTGGAAGCATGAAAATCACTTTAAACATGCTAATTTTAGCTCTAAAACTGATGATCCACCTACAAATGTGAACTGACGTTCAAAAATAAAACATTTGAAAACGGACCATTTTTCACCTTTCTGAAGCATGACGTAATGGGGGGGGTGTTATCTCTTTTGTCAAAAATCTGCCGTTTTTGCTTGAACATTAAATGCCTCCCAATGGTATTTAATTCACTTCCCGGGGTGAAGAAACACTTTTTGAGACCTCAGAGTGAGTAAATTGGCCATTTTCATGCACTTTTAACCATTCCACAAATCTTGTGTTTACGGCCACTGGAAGCATGAAAATCACTTAAAACATGCTAATTTTAGCTCTAAAACTGATAATCCACCTACAAATGTGAACTGACGTTCAAAAATAAAACATTTGAAAACGGACCATTTTTCACCTTTCTGAAGCATGACGTAATGGGGGGGGGTGTTATCTCTTTTGTCAAAAATCTGCAGTTTTTGCTTGAACATTAAATGCCTCCAAATGGTATTTAATTCACTTCTCGGGGTGAATAAACACGTTTTGAGAACTCACAGTGAGTAAATTCGCCATTTTCATGCACTTTTACCCATTCCACAAATCTTGTGTTTATGACCCCTGGAAGCATGAAAATTACTTTTAAACATGCTAATTTTAGCTCTAAAACTGATGATCTACTTACAAATGTGAACTGAGGTTCAAAAATAAAACATTTGAAAACGGACCATTTTTCACCTTTCTGAAGCCTGACGTAATGGGGGGGGTGTTATCTCTTTTGTCAAAAAACAGCAGTTTTTGCTTGAACTTTAAATGCCTCCCAATCGTATTTAATTCACTTCCCGGGGTGAATAAACACTTTTTGAGACCTTAGAGTGAGTAAATTGGCCATTTTCATGCACTTTTAACCATTTCACAAATCTTGTGTTTAGGGCCCCTGGAAGCATGAAAATCACTTTAAACATGCTAATTTTAGCTCTAAAACTGATGATCTACCTACAAATGTGAACTGACGTTCAAAAATAAAACATTTGAAAACGGACCATTTTTCAGCTTTCTGAAGCATGACGTAATGTGGGGTGTTATCTATTGTCAAAAATCAGCCGTTTTTGCTTGAACATTAAATGCCTCCAAATGGTATTTAATTCACTTCCCGGGGTGAATAAACACTTTTTGAGAACTCAGAGTGAGTAAATTGGCCATTTTCATGCACTTTTAACCATTCCACAAATCTTGTGTTTAGGGCCCCTGGAAGCATGAAAATTACTTTTAAACAAGCTAATTTTAGCTCTAAAACTGATGATCTTCCTACAAATGTGAACTGACGTTCAAAAATGCAACTTTTGAAAATGGACCATTTTTCACCTTTCTGAAGCATGACGTACTGGGGGGGTGTTATCTCTTTTGTCAAAAATCATCCGTTTTTGCTTGAACATTAAATGCCTCCCAATGGTATTTAATTCACTTCCCAGGGTAAAGAAACACTTTTGAGACCTCAGAGTGAGTAAATTGGCCATTTTCATGCACTTTTAACCATTCCACAAATCTTGTGTTTAGGGCCCCTGGAAGCATGAAAATCACTTTAAACATGCTAATTTTAGCTCTAAAACTGATGATCCACCTACAAATGTGAACTGACGTTCAAAAATAAAACATTTGAAAACGGACGTTTTTCACCTTTCTGAAGCATGACGTAATGGGGGGGGGGTGTTATCTCTTTCTGCACAAATCTGCAGTTTTTGCTTGAACAATAAATGGCTCCAAATGGTATTTAATTCACTTCCCGGGGTGAAGAAACACTTTTTGCGACCTCAGAGCTAGTAAATTGGCAATTTTCATCCACTTTTAACCATTCCACATATCTTGTGTTTAGGGCACCTGGAAGCAGAAAAATCACTTTAAACATGCTAAATTTAGCTCTAAAACTGATGATCCACCTACAAATGTGAACTGACGTTCAAAAATAAAACATTTGAAAACGGACCATTTTTCACCTTTCTGGAGCATGACGTAATGGGGGGTGTTATCTCTTTTGTCAAAAATCAGCCGTTTTTGCTTGAACATTAAATGCCTCCAAATGGTATTTAATTCACTTCCCGGGGTGAATAAACACTTTTTGAGAACTCAGAGTGAGTAAATTCGCCATTTTCATGCACTTTTATCCATTCCACAAATCTTGTGTTTAGGGCCCCTGGAAGCATGAAAATTACTTTTAAACAAGCTAATTTTAGCTCTAAAACTGATGATCTACCTACAAATGTGAACTGACGTTCAAAAATAAAACATTTGAAAACGGACCATTTTTCACCTTTCTGAAGCATGACGTAATGGGGGGGTGTTATCTCTTTTGTCAAAAATCATCAGTTTTTGCTTGAACATTAAATGCCTCCAAATGGTATTTAATTCACTTCCCGGGGTGAAGAAACACTTTTTGCGACCTCAGAGCTAGTAAATTGGCAATTTTCATCCACTTTTAACCATTTCACATATCTTGTGTTTAGGGCACCTGGAAGCAGAAAAATCACTTTAAACATGCTCAATTTAGCTCTAAAACTGATGATCCAACTACAAATGTGAACTGACGTTAAAAAATAAAACATTTGAAAACGGACCATTTTTCACTTTTCTGAAGCGTGACGTAATGGGGGTGTTATCTTTTTTGTCAAAAATCAGCTGTTTTTGCTTGAACATTAAATGCCTCCAAATGGTATTTAATTCACTTCCCGGGCCCCTGGAAGCATGAAAATCACTTTAAACATGCTAATTTTAGCTCTAAAACTGATAATCCACCTACAAATGTGAACTGACGTTCAAAAATAAAACATTTGAAAACGGACCATTTTTCACCTTTCTGAAGCATGACGTAATGGGGGGGGTGTTATCTCTTTTGTCAAAAATCTGCCGTTTTTGCTTGAACATTAAATGCCTCCAAATGGTATTTAATTCACTTCTCGGGGTGAATAAACACGTTTTGAGAACTCACAGTGAGTAAATTCGCCATTTTCATGCACTTTTACCCATTCCACAAATCTTGTGTTTATGACCCCTGGAAGCATGAAAATTACTTTTAAACATGCTAATTTTAGCTCTAAAACTGATGATCTACTTACAAATGTGAACTGAGGTTCAAAAATAAAACATTTGAAAACGGACCATTTTTCACCTTTCTGAAGCCTGACGTAATGGGGGGGGTGTTATCTCTTTTGTCAAAAAACAGCAGTTTTTGCTTGAACTTTAAATGCCTCCCAATCGTATTTAATTCACTTCCCGGGGTGAATAAACACTTTTTGAGACCTTAGAGTGAGTAAATTGGCCATTTTCATGCACTTTTAACCATTTCACAAATCTTGTGTTTAGGGCCCCTGGAAGCATGAAAATCACTTTAAACATGCTAATTTTAGCTCTAAAACTGATGATCTACCTACAAATGTGAACTGACGTTCAAAAATAAAACATTTGAAAACGGACCATTTTTCAGCTTTCTGAAGCATGACGTAATGTGGGGTGTTATCTATTGTCAAAAATCAGCCGTTTTTGCTTGAACATTAAATGCCTCCAAATGGTATTTAATTCACTTCCCGGGGTGAATAAACACTTTTTGAGAACTCAGAGTGAGTAAATTGGCCATTTTCATGCACTTTTAACCATTCCACAAATCTTGTGTTTAGGGCCCCTGGAAGCATGAAAATTACTTTTAAACAAGCTAATTTTAGCTCTAAAACTGATGATCTTCCTACAAATGTGAACTGACGTTCAAAAATACAACTTTTGAAAATGGACCATTTTTCACCTTTCTGAAGCATGACGTACTGGGGGGGTGTTATCTCTTTTGTCAAAAATCATCCGTTTTTGCTTGAACATTAAATGCCTCCCAATGGTATTTAATTCACTTCCCAGGGTAAAGAAACACTTTTGAGACCTCAGAGTGAGTAAATTGGCCATTTTCATGCACTTTTAACCATTCCACAAATCTTGTGTTTAGGGCCCCTGGAAGCATGAAAATCACTTTAAACATGCTAATTTTAGCTCTAAAACTGATGATCCACCTACAAATGTGAACTGACGTTAAAAAATAAAACATTTGAAAACGGACCATTTTTCACTTTTCTGAAGCGTGACGTAATGGGGGTGTTATCTTTTTTGTCAAAAATCAGCTGTTTTTGCTTGAACATTAAATGCCTCCAAATGGTATTTAATTCACTTCCCGGGCCCCTGGAAGCATGAAAATCACTTTAAACATGCTAATTTTAGCTCTAAAACTGATGATCCACCTACAAATGTGAACTGACGTTCAAAAATAAAACATTTGAAAACGGACCATTTTTCACCTTTCTGAAGCATGACGTAATGGGGGGGGTGTTATCTCTTTTGTCAAAAATCTGCCGTTTTTGCTTGAACATTAAATGCCTCCCAATGGTATTTAATTCACTTCCCGGGGTGAAGAAACACTTTTTGAGACCTCAGAGTGAGTAAATTGGCCATTTTCATGCACTTTTAACCATTCCACAAATCTTGTGTTTACGGCCACTGGAAGCATGAAAATCACTTAAAACATGCTAATTTTAGCTCTAAAACTGATAATCCACCTACAAATGTGAACTGACGTTCAAAAATAAAACATTTGAAAACGGACCATTTTTCACCTTTCTGAAGCATGACGTAATGGGGGGGGGTGTTATCTCTTTTGTCAAAAATCTGCAGTTTTTGCTTGAACATTAAATGCCTCCAAATGGTATTTAATTCACTTCTCGGGGTGAATAAACACGTTTTGAGAACTCACAGTGAGTAAATTCGCCATTTTCATGCACTTTTACCCATTCCACAAATCTTGTGTTTATGAACCCTGGAAGCATGAAAATTACTTTTAAACATGCTAATTTTAGCTCTAAAACTGATGATCTACTTACAAATGTGAACTGAGGTTCAAAAATAAAACATTTGAAAACGGACCATTTTTCACCTTTCTGAAGCCTGACGTAATGGGGGGGGGTGTTATCTCTTTTGTCAAAAAACAGCAGTTTTTGCTTGAACTTTAAATGCCTCCCAATCGTATTTAATTCACTTCCCGGGGTGAATAAACACTTTTTGAGACCTTAGAGTGAGTAAATTGGCCATTTTCATGCACTTTTAACCATTTCACAAATCTTGTGTTTAGGGCCCCTGGAAGCATGAAAATCACTTTAAACATGCTAATTTTAGCTCTAAAACTGATGATCTACCTACAAATGTGAACTGACGTTCAAAAATAAAACATTTGAAAACGGACCATTTTTCAGCTTTCTGAAGCATGACGTAATGTGGGGTGTTATCTATTGTCAAAAATCAGCCGTTTTTGCTTGAACATTAAATGCCTCCAAATGGTATTTAATTCACTTCCCGGGGTGAATAAACACTTTTTGAGAACTCAGAGTGAGTAAATTGGCCATTTTCATGCACTTTTAACCATTCCACAAATCTTGTGTTTAGGGCCCCTGGAAGCATGAAAATTACTTTTAAACAAGCTAATTTTAGCTCTAAAACTGATGATCTTCCTACAAATGTGAACTGACGTTCAAAAATGCAACTTTTGAAAATGGACCATTTTTCACCTTTCTGAAGCATGACGTACTGGGGGGGTGTTATCTCTTTTGTCAAAAATCATCCGTTTTTGCTTGAACATTAAATGCCTCCCAATGGTATTTAATTCACTTCCCAGGGTAAAGAAACACTTTTGAGACCTCAGAGTGAGTAAATTGGCCATTTTCATGCACTTTTAACCATTCCACAAATCTTGTGTTTAGGGCCCCTGGAAGCATGAAAATCACTTTAAACATGCTAATTTTAGCTCTAAAACTGATGATCCACCTACAAATGTGAACTGACGTTCAAAAATAAAACATTTGAAAACGGACGTTTTTCACCTTTCTGAAGCATGACGTAATGGGGGGGGGTGTTATCTCTTTCTGCACAAATCTGCAGTTTTTGCTTGAACAATAAATGGCTCCAAATGGTATTTAATTCACTTCCCGGGGTGAAGAAACACTTTTTGCGACCTCAGAGCTAGTAAATTGGCAATTTTCATCCACTTTTAACCATTCCACATATCTTGTGTTTAGGGCACCTGGAAGCAGAAAAATCACTTTAAACATGCTAAATTTAGCTCTAAAACTGATGATCCACCTACAAATGTGAACTGACGTTCAAAAATAAAACATTTGAAAACGGACCATTTTTCACCTTTCTGGAGCATGACGTAATGGGGGGTGTTATCTCTTTTGTCAAAAATCAGCCGTTTTTGCTTGAACATTAAATGCCTCCAAATGGTATTTAATTCACTTCCCGGGGTGAATAAACACTTTTTGAGAACTCAGAGTGAGTAAATTCGCCATTTTCATGCACTTTTAACCATTCCACAAATCTTGTGTTTAGGGCCCCTGGAAGCATGAAAATTACTTTTAAACAAGCTAATTTTAGCTCTAAAACTGATGATCTACCTACAAATGTGAACTGACGTTCAAAAATAAAACATTTGAAAACGGACCATTTTTCACCTTTCTGAAGCATGACGTAATGGGGGGGTGTTATCTCTTTTGTCAAAAATCATCAGTTTTTGCTTGAACATTAAATGCCTCCAAATGGTATTTAATTCACTTTCCGGGGTGAAGAAACACTTTTTGCGACCTCAGAGCTAGTAAATTGGCAATTTTCATCCACTTTTAACCATTTCACATATCTTGTGTTTAGGGCACCTGGAAGCAGAAAAATCACTTTAAACATGCTCAATTTAGCTCTAAAACTGATGATCCAACTACAAATGTGAACTGACGTTAAAAAATAAAACATTTGAAAACGGACCATTTTTCACTTTTCTGAAGCGTGACGTAATGGGGGTGTTATCTTTTTTGTCAAAAATCAGCTGTTTTTGCTTGAACATTAAATGCCTCCAAATGGTATTTAATTCACTTCCCGGGCCCCTGGAAGCATGAAAATCACTTTAAACATGCTAATTTTAGCTCTAAAACTGATGATCCACCTACAAATGTGAACTGACGTTCAAAAATAAAACATTTGAAAACGGACCATTTTTCACCTTTCTGAAGCATGACGTAATGGGGGGGGGTGTTATCTCTTTTGTCAAAAATCTGCCGTTTTTGCTTGAACATTAAATGCCTCCCAATGGTATTTAATTCACTTCCCGGGGTGAAGAAACACTTTTTGAGACCTCAGAGTGAGTAAATTGGCCATTTTCATGCACTTTTAACCATTCCACAAATCTTGTGTTTAGGGCCACTGGAAGCATGAAAATCACTTAAAACATGCTAATTTTAGCTCTAAAACTGATGATCCAGCTACACATGTGAACTGACGTTCAAAAATAAAACATTTGAAAACAGACCATTTTTCACCTTTTTGAAGCATGACGTAATGGGGGGTTTTTATCTCTTTTGTCAAAAATCATCTGTTTTTGCTTGAACATTAAATGTCTCCAAATGGTATTTAATTCACTTCCCGGGCACCTGGAAGCATGAAATTCATTTTAAACATGCTAATTTTAGCTGTAAAACTGATGATCCACCTACAAATGTGAACTGACGTTCAAAAATAAAACATTTGAAAAAGGACCATTTTTCCCCTTTCTGAAGCATGACGTAATGGGGGGGTGTTATCTCTTTCTGCAAAAATCTGCCGTTTTTGCTTGAACATTAAATGCCTCCAAATGGTATTTAATTCACTTACCGGGGTGAAGAAACACTTTTTGCGACCTCAGAGCTAGTAAATTGGCAATTTTCGTCCACTTTTAACCATTCCACAAATCTTGTGTTTAGGGCACCTGGAAGCAGGAAAATCACTTTAAACATGCTAAATTTAGCTCTAAAACTGATGATCCACCTACAAATGTGAACTGACGTTCAAAAATAAAACATTTGAAAATGGACCATATTTCACCTTTCTGAAGCATGACGTAATAGGGGGGTGTTATCTCTTTTGTCAAAAATCTGCCGTTTTTGCTTGAACATTAAATGCCTCCAAATGGTATTTAATTCACTTCTCGGGGTGAATGAACACGTTTTGAGAACTCACAGTGAGTAAATTCGCCATTTTCATGCACTTTTACCCATTCCACAAATCTTGTATTTATGACCCCTGGAAGCATGAAAATTACTTTTAAACATACTAATTTTAGCTCTAAAACTGATGATCTACTTACAAATGTGAACTGAGGTTCAAAAATAAAACATTTGAAAACGGACCATTTTTCACCTTTCTGAAGCCTGACGTAATGGGGGGGTGTTATCTCTTTTGTCAAAAATCAGCAGTTTTTGCTTGAACTTTAAATGCCTCCCAATCGTATTTAATTCACTTCCCGGGGTGAATAAACACTTTTTGAGACCTTAGAGTGAGTAAATTGGCCATTTTCATGCACTTTCAACCATTTCACAAATCTTGTGTTTAGGGCCCCTGGAAGCATGAAAATCACTTTAAACATGCTAATTTTAGCTCTAAAACTGATGATCTACCTACAAATGTGAACTGACGTTCAAAAATAAAACATTTGAAAACGGACCATTTTTCAGCTTTCTGAAGCATGACGTAATGTGGGGTGTTATCTATTGTCAAAAATCAGCCGTTTTTGCTTGAACATTAAATGCCTCCAAATGGTATTTAATTCACTTCCCGGGGTGAATAAACACTTTTTGAGAACTCAGAGTGAGTAAATTCGCCATTTTCATGCACTTTTAACCATTCCACAAATCTTGTGTTTAGGGCCACTGGAAGCATGAAAATCACTTAAAACATGCTAATTTTAGCTCTAAAACTGATAATCCACCTACAAATGTGAACTGACGTTCAAAAATAAAACATTTGAAAACGGACCATTTTTCACCTTTCTGAAGCATGACGTAATGGGGGGGGGTGTTATCTCTTTTGTCAAAAATCTGCCGTTTTTGCTTGAACATTAAATGCCTCCAAATGGTATTTAATTCACTTCTCGGGGTGAATAAACACGTTTTGAGAACTCACAGTGAGTAAATTCGCCATTTTCATGCACTTTTACCCATTCCACAAATCTTGTGTTTATGACCCCTGGAAGCATGAAAATTACTTTTAAACATGCTAATTTTAGCTCTAAAACTGATGATCTACTTACAAATGTGAACTGAGGTTCAAAAATAAAACATTTGAAAACGGACCATTTTTCACCTTTCTGAAGCCTGACGTAATGGGGGGGGTGTTATCTCTTTTGTCAAAAAACAGCAGTTTTTGCTTGAACTTTAAATGCCTCCCAATCGTATTTAATTCACTTCCCGGGGTGAATAAACACTTTTTGAGACCTTAGAGTGAGTAAATTGGCCATTTTCATGCACTTTTAACCATTTCACAAATCTTGTGTTTAGGGCCCCTGGAAGCATGAAAATCACTTTAAACATGCTAATTTTAGCTCTAAAACTGATGATCTACCTACAAATGTGAACTGACGTTCAAAAATAAAACATTTGAAAACGGACCATTTTTCAGCTTTCTGAAGCATGACGTAATGTGGGGTGTTATCTATTGTCAAAAATCAGCCGTTTTTGCTTGAACATTAAATGCCTCCAAATGGTATTTAATTCACTTCCCGGGGTGAATAAACACTTTTTGAGAACTCAGAGTGAGTAAATTGGCCATTTTCATGCACTTTTAACCATTCCACAAATCTTGTGTTTAGGGCCCCTGGAAGCATGAAAATTACTTTTAAACAAGCTAATTTTAGCTCTAAAACTGATGATCTTCCTACAAATGTGAACTGACGTTCAAAAATACAACTTTTGAAAATGGACCATTTTTCACCTTTCTGAAGCATGACGTACTGGGGGGGTGTTATCTCTTTTGTCAAAAATCATCCGTTTTTGCTTGAACATTAAATGCCTCCCAATGGTATTTAATTCACTTCCCAGGGTAAAGAAACACTTTTGAGACCTCAGAGTGAGTAAATTGGCCATTTTCATGCACTTTTAACCATTCCACAAATCTTGTGTTTAGGGCCCCTGGAAGCATGAAAATCACTTTAAACATGCTAATTTTAGCTCTAAAACTGATGATCCACCTACAAATGTGAACTGACGTTCAAAAATAAAACATTTGAAAACGGACGTTTTTCACCTTTCTGAAGCATGACGTAATGGGGGGGGGGTGTTATCTCTTTCTGCACAAATCTGCCGTTTTTGCTTGAACAATAAATGGCTCCAAATGGTATTTAATTCACTTCCCGGGGTGAAGAAACACTTTTTGCGACCTCAGAGCTAGTAAATTGGCAATTTTCATCCACTTTTAACCATTCCACATATCTTGTGTTTAGGGCACCTGGAAGCAGAAAAATCACTTTAAACATGCTAAATTTAGCTCTAAAACTGATGATCCACCTACAAATGTGAACTGACGTTCAAAAATAAAACATTTGAAAATGGACCATTTTTCACCTTTCTGGAGCATGACGTAATGGGGGGGGGGTGTTATCTCTTTTGTCAAAAATCAGCCGTTTTTGCTTGAACATTAAATGCCTCCAAATGGTATTTAATTCACTTCCCGGGGTGAATAAACACTTTTTGAGAACTCAGAGTGAGTAAATTCGCCATTTTCATGCACTTTTAACCATTCCACAAATCTTGTGTTTAGGGCCCCTGGAAGCATGAAAATTACTTTTAAACAAGCTAATTTTAGCTCTAAAACTGATGATCTACCTACAAATGTGAACTGACGTTCAAAAATAAAACATTTGAAAACGGACCATTTTTCACCTTTCTGAAGCATGACGTAATGGGGGGGTGTTATCTCTTTTGTCAAAAATCATCAGTTTTTGCTTGAACATTAAATGCCTCCAAATGGTATTTAATTCACTTTCCGGGGTGAAGAAACACTTTTTGCGACCTCAGAGCTAGTAAATTGGCAATTTTCATCCACTTTTAACCATTTCACATATCTTGTGTTTAGGGCACCTGGAAGCAGAAAAATCACTTTAAACATGCTCAATTTAGCTCTAAAACTGATGATCCAACTACAAATGTGAACTGACGTTAAAAAATAAAACATTTGAAAACGGACCATTTTTCACTTTTCTGAAGCGTGACGTAATGGGGGTGTTATCTTTTTTGTCAAAAATCAGCTGTTTTTGCTTGAACATTAAATGCCTCCAAATGGTATTTAATTCACTTCCCGGGCCCCTGGAAGCATGAAAATCACTTTAAACATGCTAATTTTAGCTCTAAAACTGATGATCCACCTACAAATGTGAACTGACGTTCAAAAATAAAACATTTGAAAACGGACCATTTTTCACCTTTCTGAAGCATGACGTAATGGGGGGGGGGTGTTATCTCTTTTGTCAAAAATCTGCCGTTTTTGCTTGAACATTAAATGCCTCCCAATGGTATTTAATTCACTTCCCGGGGTGAAGAAACACTTTTTGAGACCTCAGAGTGAGTAAATTGGCCATTTTCATGCACTTTTAACCATTCCACAAATCTTGTGTTTAGGGCCACTGGAAGCATGAAAATCACTTAAAACATGCTAATTTTAGCTCTAAAACTGATGATCCACCTACACATGTGAACTGACGTTCAAAAATAAAACATTTGAAAACAGACCATTTTTCACCTTTCTGAAGCATGACGTAATGGGGGGTTTTTATCTCTTGTCAAAAATCATCTGTTTTTGCTTGAACATTAAATGTCTCCAAATGGTATTTAATTCACTTCCCGGGCACCTGGAAGCATGAAATTCATTTTAAACATGCTAATTTTAGCTCTAAAACTGATGATCCACCTACAAATGTGAACTGACGTTCAAAAATAAAACATTTGAAAAAGGACCATTTTTCCCCTTTCTGAAGCATGACGTAATGGGGGGGTGTTATCTCTTTCTGCAAAAATCTGCCGTTTTTGCTTGAACATTAAATGCCTCCAAATGGTATTTAATTCACTTACCGGGGTGAAGAAACACTTTTTGCGACCTCAGAGCTAGTAAATTGGCAATTTTCGTCCACTTTTAACCATTCCACAAATCTTGTGTTTAGGGCACCTGGAAGCAGGAAAATCACTTTAAACATGCTAAATTTAGCTCTAAAACTGATGATCCACCTACAAATGTGAACTGACGTTCAAAAATAAAACATTTGAAAATGGACCATATTTCACCTTTCTGAAGCATGACGTAATAGGGGGGTGTTATCTCTTTTGTAAAAAATCTGCCGTTTTTGCTTGAACATTAAATGCCTCCAAATGGTATTTAATTCACTTCTCGGGGTGAATGAACACGTTTTGAGAACTCACAGTGAGTAAATTCGCCATTTTCATGCACTTTTACCCATTCCACAAATCTTGTGTTTATGACCCCTGGAAGCATGAAAATTACTTTTAAACATACTAATTTTAGCTCTAAAACTGATGATCTACTTACAAATGTGAACTGAGGTTCAAAAATAAAACATTTGAAAACGGACCATTTTTCACCTTTCTGAAGCCTGACGTAATGGGGGGGTGTTATCTCTTTTGTCAAAAATCAGCAGTTTTTGCTTGAACTTTAAATGCCTCCCAATCGTATTTAATTCACTTCCCGGGGTGAATAAACACTTTTTGAGACCTTAGAGTGAGTAAATTGGCCATTTTCATGCACTTTCAACCATTTCACAAATCTTGTGTTTAGGGCCCCTGGAAGCATGAAAATCACTTTAAACATGCTAATTTTAGCTCTAAAACTGATGATCTACCTACAAATGTGAACTGACGTTCAAAAATAAAACATTTGAAAACGGACCATTTTTCAGCTTTCTGAAGCATGACGTAATGTGGGGTGTTATCTATTGTCAAAAATCAGCCGTTTTTGCTTGAACATTAAATGCCTCCAAATGGTATTTAATTCACTTCCCGGGGTGAATAAACACTTTTTGAGAACTCAGAGTGAGTAAATTCGCCATTTTCATGCACTTTTAACCATTCCACAAATCTTGTGTTTAGGGCCACTGGAAGCATGAAAATCACTTAAAACATGCTAATTTTAGCTCTAAAACTGATAATCCACCTACAAATGTGAACTGACGTTCAAAAATAAAACATTTGAAAACGGACCATTTTTCACCTTTCTGAAGCATGACGTAATGGGGGGGGGTGTTATCTCTTTTGTCAAAAATCTGCCGTTTTTGCTTGAACATTAAATGCCTCCAAATGGTATTTAATTCACTTCTCGGGGTGAATAAACACGTTTTGAGAACTCACAGTGAGTAAATTCGCCATTTTCATGCACTTTTACCCATTCCACAAATCTTGTGTTTATGACCCCTGGAAGCATGAAAATTACTTTTAAACATGCTAATTTTAGCTCTAAAACTGATGATCTACTTACAAATGTGAACTGAGGTTCAAAAATAAAACATTTGAAAACGGACCATTTTTCACCTTTCTGAAGCCTGACGTAATGGGGGGGGGTGTTATCTCTTTTGTCAAAAAACAGCAGTTTTTGCTTGAACTTTAAATGCCTCCCAATCGTATTTAATTCACTTCCCGGGGTGAATAAACACTTTTTGAGACCTTAGAGTGAGTAAATTGGCCATTTTCATGCACTTTTAACCATTTCACAAATCTTGTGTTTAGGGCCCCTGGAAGCATGAAAATCACTTTAAACATGCTAATTTTAGCTCTAAAACTGATGATCTACCTACAAATGTGAACTGACGTTCAAAAATAAAACATTTGAAAACGGACCATTTTTCAGCTTTCTGAAGCATGACGTAATGTGGGGTGTTATCTATTGTCAAAAATCAGCCGTTTTTGCTTGAACATTAAATGCCTCCAAATGGTATTTAATTCACTTCCCGGGGTGAATAAACACTTTTTGAGAACTCAGAGTGAGTAAATTGGCCATTTTCATGCACTTTTAACCATTCCACAAATCTTGTGTTTAGGGCCCCTGGAAGCATGAAAATTACTTTTAAACAAGCTAATTTTAGCTCTAAAACTGATGATCTTCCTACAAATGTGAACTGACGTTCAAAAATACAACTTTTGAAAATGGACCATTTTTCACCTTTCTGAAGCATGACGTACTGGGGGGGTGGTATCTCTTTTGTCAAAAATCATCCGTTTTTGCTTGAACATTTAATGCCTCCCAATGGTATTTAATTCACTTCCCAGGGTAAAGAAACACTTTTGAGACCTCAGAGTGAGTAAATTGGCCATTTTCATGCACTTTTAACCATTCCACAAATCTTGTGTTTAGGGCCCCTGGAAGCATGAAAATCACTTTAAACATGCTAATTTTAGCTCTAAAACTGATGATCCACCTACAAATGTGAACTGACGTTCAAAAATAAAACATTTGAAAACGGACCATTTTTCACCTTTCTGAAGCATGACGTAATGGGGGGTTTTTATCTCTTTTGTCAAAAATCATCTGTTTTTGCTTGAACATTAAATGTCTCCAAATGGTATTTAATTCACTTCCCGGGCACCTGGAAGCATGAAATTCATTTTAAACATGCTAATTTTAGCTCTAAAACTGATGATCCACCTACAAATGTGAACTGACGTTCAAAAATAAAACATTTGAAAAAGGACCATTTTTTCCCTTTCTGAAGCATGACGTAATGGGGGGGTGTTATCTCTTTCTGCAAAAATCTGCCGTTTTTGCTTGAACATTAAATGCCTCCAAATGGTATTTAATTCACTTACCGGGGTGAAGAAACACTTTTTGCGACCTCAGAGCTAGTAAATTGGCAATTTTCGTCCACTTTTAACCATTCCACAAATCTTGTGTTTAGGGCACCTGGAAGCAGGAAAATCACTTTAAACATGCTAAATTTAGCTCTAAAACTGATGATCCACCTACAAATGTGAACTGACGTTCAAAAATAAAACATTTGAAAATGGACCATATTTCACCTTTCTGAAGCATGACGTAATAGGGGGGTGTTATCTCTTTTGTCAAAAATCTGCCGTTTTTGCTTGAACATTAAATGCCTCCAAATGGTATTTAATTCACTTCTCGGGGTGAATGAACACGTTTTGAGAACTCACAGTGAGTAAATTCGCCATTTTCATGCACTTTTACCCATTCCACAAATCTTGTGTTTATGACCCCTGGAAGCATGAAAATTACTTTTAAACATACTAATTTTAGCTCTAAAACTGATGATCTACTTACAAATGTGAACTGAGGTTCAAAAATAAAACATTTGAAAACGGACCATTTTTCACCTTTCTGAAGCCTGACGTAATGGGGGGGTGTTATCTCTTTTGTCAAAAATCAGCAGTTTTTGCTTGAACTTTAAATGCCTCCCAATCGTATTTAATTCACTTCCCGGGGTGAATAAACACTTTTTGAGACCTTAGAGTGAGTAAATTGGCCATTTTCATGCACTTTCAACCATTTCACAAATCTTGTGTTTAGGGCCCCTGGAAGCATGAAAATCACTTTAAACATGCTAATTTTAGCTCTAAAACTGATGATCTACCTACAAATGTGAACTGACATTCAAAAATAAAACATTTGAAAACGGACCATTTTTCAGCTTTCTGAAGCATGACGTAATGTGGGGTGTTATCTATTGTCAAAAATCAGCCGTTTTTGCTTGAACATTAAATGCCTCCAAATGGTATTTAATTCACTTCCCGGGGTGAATAAACACTTTTTGAGAACTCAGAGTGAGTAAATTCGCCATTTTCATGCACTTTTAACCATTCCACAAATCTTGTGTTTAGGGCCCCTGGAAGCATGAAAATTACATTTAAACAAGCTAATTTTAGCTCTAAAACTGATGATCTTCCCACAAATGTGAACTGACGTTCAAAAATACAACTTTTGAAAACGGACCATTTTTCACCTTTCTGAAGCATGACGTACTGGGGGGGTGTTATCTCTTTTGTCAAAAATCATCCGTTTTTGCTTGAACATTAAATGCCTCCCAATGGTATTTAATTCACTTCCCAGGGTAAAGAAACACTTTTGAGACCTCAGAGTGAGTAAATTGGCCATTTTCATGCACTTTTAACCATTCCACAAATCTTGTGTTTAGGGCCCCTGGAAGCATGAAAATCACGTTAAACATGCTAATTTTAGCTCTAAAACTGATGATCCACCTACAAATGTGAACTGACGTTCAAAAATAAAACATTTGAAAACGGACGTTTTTCACCTTTCTGAAGCATGACGTAATGGGGGGGGTGTTATCTCTTTCTGCACAAATCTGCCGTTTTTGCTTGAACATTAAATGGCTCCAAATGGTATTTAATTCACTTCCCGGGGTGAAGAAACACTTTTTGCGACCTCAGAGCTAGTAAATTGGCAATTTTCATCCACTTTTAACCATTCCACATATCTTGTGTTTAGGGCACCTGGAAGCAGAAAAATCACTTTAAACATGCTAAATTTAGCTCTAAAACTGATGATCCACCTACAAATGTGAACTGACGTTCAAAAATAAAACATTTGAAAACGGACCATTTTTCACCTTTCTGAAGCATGACGTACTGGGGGGGGTGTTATCTCTTTTGTCAAAAATCATCAGTTTTTGCTTGAACATTAAATGCCTCCCAATGGTATTTAATTCACTTCCCAGGGTGAAGAAACACTTTTGAGACCTCAGAGTGAGTAAATTGGCCATTTTCATGCACTTTTAACCATTCCACAAATCTTGTGTTTAGGGCCCCTGGAAGCATGAAAATCACTTTAAACATGCTAATTTTAGCTCTAAAACTGATGATCCACCTACAAATGTGAACTGACGTTCAAAAATAAAACATTTGAAAACGGACGTTTTTTCACCTTTCCGAAGCATGACGTAATGGGGGGGTGTTATCTCTTTCTGCACAAATCTGCCGTTTTTGCTTGAACATTAAATGGCTCCAAATGGTATTTAATTCACTTCCTGGGGTGAAGAAAAACTTTTTGCGACCTCAGAGCTAGTAAATTGGCAATTTTCATCCACTTTTAACCATTCCACATATTTTGTGTTTAGGGCACCTGGAAGCAGAAAAATCACTTTAAACATGCTAAATTTAGCTCTAAAACTGATGATCCACCTACAAATGTGAACTGACGTTCAAAAATAAAACATTTGAAAACTGACCATTTTTCACCTTTCTGAAGCATGACGTAATGGGGGGGTTTTATCTCTTTTGTCAAAAATCAGCCGTTTTTGCTTGAACATTAAATGCCTCCAAATGGTATTTAATTCACTTCTCTAGGTGAATAAACACTTTTTGAGAACTCAGAGCGAGTAAATTCGCCATTTTCATGCACTTTTAAAAATTCCACAAATCTTGTGTTTATGGCCCCTGGAGGCATGAAAATTACTTTTAAACATGCTAATTTTAGCTCTAAAACTGATGATCTACTTACAAATGTGAACTGACGTTCAAAAATGAAAAATTTGAAAACGGACCATTTTTCACCTTTCTGAAGCATGACGTAATGGGAGGGTGTTATCTCTTTTGTCAAAAATCAGCTGTTTATGCTTGAACATTAAATGCCTCCAAATGGTATTTAATTCACTTCCCGGGCCCCTGGAAGCATGAAAATCACTTTAAACATGCTAATTTTAGCTCTAAAACTGATGATCCACCTACAAATGTGAACTGACGTTCAAAAATAAAACATTTGAAAACGGACCATTTTTCATTGGTTATTCAACCTGAACGACGATCCAATTGACATTATGAATCTTTTTTGTATAGTCCAAAAAATCAATTTTCTGATGAAAAAGGATGACTCCAGACCTGTCAAACTTTCTCCACATGGTCAGTTATGGTGATATTTTTTAAATGTGTAAACCATTGACTGTAAATAACTATCGCATGACGTAATGGGGGGTGTTATCGCTTTTGTCAAAAATCAGCTGTTTTTGCTTCAACATTAAATGCCTCCAAATGGTGTTAAATTCACTTCCAGAGCCCCTGGAAGCATGGAAATCACTTTAAACATGCTAATTTTAGCTCTAAAACTGATGATCCACCTACACATGTGAACTGACGTTCAAAAATAAAACATTTGAAAACAGACCATTTTTCACCTTTCTGAAGCATGACGTAATGGGGGGTTTTTATCTCTTTTGTCAAAAATCATCTGTTTTTGCTTGAACATTAAATGTCTCCAAATGGTATTTAATTCACTTCCCGGGCACCTGGAAGCATGAAATTCATTTTAAACATGCTAATTTTAGCTCTAAAACTGATGATCCACCTACAAATGTGAACTGACGTTCAAAAATAAAACATTTGAAAAAGGACCATTTTTCCCCTTTCTGAAGCATGACGTAATGGGGGGTGTTATCTCTTTCTGCAAAAATCTGCCGTTTTTGCTAGAACATTAAATGCCTCCAAATGGTATTTAATTCACTTACCGGGGTGAAGAAACACTTTTTGCGACCTCAGAGCTAGTAAATTGGCAATTTTCGTCCACTTTTAACCATTCCACAAATCTTGTGTTTAGGGCACCTGGAAGCAGGAAAATCACTTTAAACATGCTAAATTTAGCTCTAAAACTGATGATCCACCTACAAATGTGAACTGACGTTCAAAAATAAAACATTTGAAAATGGACTATTTTTCACCTTTCTGAAGCATGACGTAATAGGGGGGTGTTATCTCTTTTGTCAAAAATCAGCCGTTTTTGCTTGAACATTAAATGCCTCCAAATGGTATTTAATTCACTTCTCGGGGGTGAATAAACACGTTTTGAGAACTCACAGTGAGTAAATTCGCCATTTTCATGCACTTTTACCCATTCCACAAATCTTGTGTTTATGCCCCCTGGAAGCATGAAAATTACTTTTAAACATGCTAATTTTAGCTCTAAAACTGATGATCTACTTACAAATGTGAACTGAGGTTCAAAAATAAAACATTTGAAAACGGACCATTTTTCACCTTTCTGAAGCCTGACGTAATGGGGGGTGTTATCTCTTTTGTCAAAAATCAGCAGTTTTTGCTTGAACTTTAAATGCCTCCCAATCGTATTTAATTCACTTCCCGGGGTGAATAAACACTTTTTGAGACCTTAGAGTGAGTAAATTGGCCATTTTCATGCACTTTTAACCATTTCACAAATCTTGTGTTTAGGGCCCCTGGAAGCATGAAAATCACTTTAAACATGCTAATTTTAGCTCTAAAACTGATGATCTACCTACAAATGTGAACTGACGTTCAAAAATAAAACATTTGAAAACGGACCATTTTTCAGCTTTCTGAAGCATGAAGTAATGTGGGGTGTTATCTATTGTCAAAAATCTGCCGTTTTTGCTTGAACATTAAATGCCTCCAAATGGTATTTAATTCACTTCCCGGGGTGAATAAACACTTTTTGAGAACTCAGAGTGAGTAAATTCGCCATTTTCATGCACTTTTAACCATTCCACAAATCTTGTGTTTAGGGCCCCTGGAAGCATGAAAATTACTTTTAAACAAGCTAATTTGAGCTCTAAAACTGATGATCTTCCTACAAATGTGAACTGACGTTCAAAAATAAAACATTTGAAAACGGACCATTTTTCATTGGTTATTCAACCTGAACGACGATCCAATTGACATTATGAATCTTTTTTGTATTGTCCAAAAAATCAATTTTCTGATGAAAAAGGATGACTCCAGACCTGTCAAACTTTCTCCACATGGTCAGTTATGGTGATATTTTTTAAATGTGTAAACCATTGACTGTAAATAACTATTGCATGTGAATCGTCACTTTTGGAACTGAAATAAGTGTGTTCAGAGACATTTTACTGCCCAAAATCAGTCAAAATAGAAACTTTTTAGAAGGAGGAAATGTTTGTAAAAATTTTAATTTTGGTCACTGTTAGGCTTTCAAAACTGGTTATTCAACACGAGGAACTATCCAATTGGCATTTTGAGTCATTTTTTGTACAGTCCAAAAAATCATATTTCTGAAGAAAAATTGTGACCCCGGACCAGTCAAACTTTCTCCAGATGGTCAGTAATGGTGATTTTTTAAATTTTGATCTTTTGACTGTAAATAACTATTGCATATAAATTATCACTTTCGGAGCTAAAATAAGTGTGTTTAGAGTCATTTTCCTACCCGAAATCAGTCAAAATAGAAGCTTTTTAGTAGGAGGAAATGTTTGTAAAAATGGCAATTTTAGTCACTGTTAGGCTTTAAAAAGTGGAGGAAGGGACATCGGGCTCACCTCCACAGAGTCCGGCCAGCGTATTTTTATCCAGGCCCTAGATGCCATTGGACCCATCCGGTGTGCCCATCTAATCCTCATTCCTGGAGCCTGAGTATCAACCCAGATACTAGCGAGATAGGCGTAAGGCTTAATCATAGGATTGATGTTACTTAGTTCAATAAACAATTCAAAATTTCCCACATACCAATCACCCAAAATGTAGAAAAAACGGTGCCCATAATGCTAGTTTTTTACTGGTGTAATTCAACATATCTAGTTTAGCTGTATATCTCATTGACTTTATCCAGTCCAAAAATATTTGGAGGAAGGGGAGAGACCCATAACTTACAAAGTTCTCTTCGTGCCAGTAGTATCGCATAAAAAATCAGTTTCACTTTGTCATTCATTCTATCTTCCTCTAGGTCATTCCTCCCAGTAATTATAAGTTCGGGGCTTACCTCTATTTGTAGGTTCAGAGCTTGCGATAGGTAGTTACTCACATCTTGCCAAAAGCCTCTTATTTCCGAGCAAAAAACAAACATGTGAAGGTCATCGGCGTTGGGTGTCTTGCATTTTGCGCATTACACCACTCCACTTGATTTGAATTTCATCAATCTGCGCGGAGTCCAATAGGCCCTGTGGATTGTGAACAGAAGGTTTCTTCTTAAATTTGCAGGTTTAACCACTCTGTATAGTATAGCCATAGATACTTGCCATTGGTTTTCTGTTGCAATCTTTGGCAAGCTTTGCTTCCACAGGACCTCCGGAAGTAAGAAGGGGCCGTCTTCCATCTCCAACATTGACCAATACCACAAGGCCACCTCCTTCTTAAAAGACCCCTCCATCGCCAGTTTTGCCTCAAAGTCATTCTGTATCCTAATTCGAATTTCGGCACCGCTCGCCCAGCTCTGAATCTGTAGGTATTTATACCTTGAGAAAACTTGCCCCCATCTTTGTTGGCATTCACTCCATGCCAACAAGTTGCCCTCCTGAAACAAGTCATTCCATCTCCGAACTGAGCCCTCACTCTTTAATGAAATTGCCAATACATCCTTTGTCCAAGGCGGAGAACCTGGTGAATCCCATATTGGAGCAATACAACTCAAATATGGTATCTTTAAAAATTTCCTAATCTTGAACCACATCTCCGCCAAATCATGTAGAACTTTCAACTTAACCTTTTTAAAAAAACTTAGGGTCTGAGAACTTATACAAAAAACAAAATCTGTATAACCACCATTCTTCAACATTACACCAAATAAATCTCCTATTGTGAATTGAAAGGGGGTACCCAATAGCATCCTACAATTTTTCAATCCAAAAGCCCATGCATAAATTTGCAAGTCTGGTGCGGCCAATCCTCCTTTACAAAGCCTCCTTCTTATTTTTTTCCACGAGAGGCGAGACCCCTTTGATGCCCAAATGAAAGAAGCTATCTCGCTCTGGAGCTTGGCTAACCACTCCTTTCGAAATCCAAGCGGAATAACCTCAAACAGAAAAGTTACCTTTGGCAGGATCATCATCTTCACTAGATTCGTTCTGCCATATAGCGACAAAGGTAAATTCATCCATCCTTTAAGCATGACCGAAACTTCTTGTTTGACTCTGTAGAAATTTGTTTTCGCCAAATCCGCAATGTTATGAGTAACGTTTACCCCCAGGTATCTCATCTCAGTTTTTTCTTGGTTGATCTTATAACCAGAGACAGCTCCAAAGTCCTTAGTAATACCTGTCAGGGCATCCAAAAGAGCTATGCAAATTTGCAGAAAAAATAACAATCTCATCTGCATAGAGGCCTATTTTTTTTGACCACCCTGCCACCCCAAAAGGCAGAATCCTGTTTGAGCTCCTTATTCTGCAAGCCAGTGGCTCTATATATAAATTAAACAATAGTGGAGACAGAGGGCACCCTTGTCTCGTACCGCGCATAATTTGCACGGGTGGAGTTAGTAATCCATTAACCAGAACCCTGGATGTCGGGAAATCATAGAGAGAAAAAATAGAATCCGTAAATCTCTTTCCCAAGTTAAGATGTTGTAAAAGAGTTTTAAAAAATACAAAATTAACTCGATCAAAAGCCTTGGCGGCATCTAATGCGATTACCGCCAAGGGAAGATCGTTTGTAACTGCCATATCTATAATGCCAATAAGAGCAAAAGTTAGTTCTTTTAAATAACGACCCCTAATGAAGCCTTTTTGATCTTGGTCTATCAGCTTAGGAATCACTAGACTTAACCTATCAGCGAGAATCTTTGTGAAGAACTTATAATCACAGTTAAGGAGTGATATAGGTCTATACGAATCCAACGATCTAGGGGATTTGCCAGGTTTAAGTAGCAAAGTAATAATCGCCTCGTTCCATGTACTCGGTATAGCTGCTCTACCCATAAAAATTTGATTAAATAACTTGCACAATACCGGAGCCAATTCTTTTATTAGGATCTTATAGACTTCCGAAGGGAGTCCGTCTGGTCCTGATGCCTTACCCCTTTTACTCTCCTTAATGACCTTGACCACCTCTTCTACCGTAATGTCTTTGTTTAGCACCACCTTCAGATCCTCAGCGAGGGGCTCCATCTCCAGCAGCCATCCCTCTATCTCCTCTGGCCTCGGGTGTAAATCCTCTCTATATATATCCTCAAAAAATGTATGGAAGGCTTCTGCTATCCCTTTACTCTCAGTAATCAGAGAGCCCATCACTAAAGTCTTAACCCTCTTAATTTGATTCCGGAGCAAGTCCTTTTTGGCTTTCCAGGCTAACAGTTGCTGCACCCTTCACCATGAGAGAAATGCGCTAGCTGACTCGCCTCCCATTTTTCCTTAACTCTTTGTGACAATATAGATGGTAATTCTAGCTTTAACTCAAACAGCTTGTTCTTTACCTCCTCCTCACCCAGTGTCCCCCCCCTGAAACTACACCTGCCTCCTCCCAAGTGCGAATTTCCCTCTCCAAATCCAAAATTTTTCTCCGATATAATCTTCTCCTTTTGGCGCCCTGTGCTCCCAACCTCCCTCTCAAAAAAGCCTTGCAGGTGTCCCAAACAACTTCCGCATTAGCCGAGCCCTCATTGACCTAAAAAAATGCTTGCATCTCACTCTTCAAGATACCTACATATTCCATATCTAGGAGGACCGTTCGATCCATCCTCCAAGTTGAAGTCGAACCCTCCGCTCCTAATAATAGCTTCAAGGCCACAGCCGAATGGTCAGAGAGGTGCGCCCCCAAATGCTCCACTTCCGCAACCTCATCTTTCAATTTTACATCAACCAAAAAATAGTCTATACGGGACTTATGGTTATATTTCTTATTGTGAAAAGTATACCCTACCTTCTGCCCTGCTTTTATTCTCCAAATATCACACAGACCCTGCTGCGCAGTAAGGAGTTTTATCCTGGCTGCCATCTTACTGTTTACTACTGCCCTGCTATTATTTGACCTGTCTAATTTATGATCTAACACTGAAATCTCCCGCCATAATTACTTTACCAGAGAAATCCAGCAGTTCTGCTGCTAACTCGTCCAGGGGGGTTTCATCATCTACATTCGGCCCATAGTAACCAGCCACTACTAGCTGTTCCTCGGCCACCCTCAATTTCACAATTGTCCATCTTCCACTCTTATCCGCCACCTTATCTTCCATAGAGATATTAACCCCCTTTCTAACCAGTATTGCAACACCTTTTGTTACTATCTCTTGAGGGGTATAGAAAGCATTAGCAATCCACCGCTGAGAGAAAAAGATATCCTTACTCTCACTTGCTGATAGGTGCGTCTACTGTAAAATTATCACATGAGCTGGGGAATCTTCAAGATACTTCAAAATCAGCTGCCTCCTAGACTTCACTCGCATACCGTTAACGTTCCATGTAAGGAACCTTAGCTCCATAGGCTTAACCCCATTCATCCCTGCTATCCCAACTTTTCCTTAGACTGGTGACCAGAATGCTCCTGAGGATGTTTTTTTGTTTTTCTCCCGCGCCCCCCTCTCCTCCCCCTCCCAACCCCAACCCCCCACCCCCTACCCCCCCTCCCTCCCTCAACCCAAGCCTACCCCCTCCCCTGGAAAAACCCAACCTAGACATCCGTGGCCAATAGGCCCATTGGATGCCCCGGAGTGACGGTGCATCATCACCAACTATATTTTTAGTATAACATTAGTGCTGAGCTCGCTATTCTCCTTCTCACTGCTCCAAGAAATCATCCACCTCCTCAGTACTCCGGAATGTAAACATTTTATTCTGCCACATAACTTTCAAAAAAGCTGGAAACTTCAATTGAACTGAGGCCCCTAGTGCTCGAAGTGGTTCCATACGCTTTCCCAGCTCCCATTGTCTATTAGCTGTAGCAGGAGATAGATCCGATCTAATATCTACAGAGACTCCATCTATTATTACACTTTTCTTTTTTAGAGCCAATGCTAAAATCTTTTCCTTCAAGTTGTAGGTCAAAAAATTAACCAAGACCTTCCTAGGTTTGGAGCGGTTCGGGTTCAACCGGAAGGGGTCTCGGTGAATCCTCTGAATATCCTTAAGTAGAATTTCTTGTGACTCTTCCAGCTCTAACTCTGTTTTTAACAAGAGTACTATATATGTCTTGATATCAGTCCCCTCCTTTCCTTCGGGTAATATCAAGATTTTCAGATTATTTCTCCTCTGCATATTTTCTAGCCTTTCTACCCTTTCTTCTATCTCACATTCTCTAGATTTAATAGCGGCACTCTCCTTGTGATTATCAAAACCCTCTTCCGCATCACTTTTACTTCCGACTCCAGGACTGCTGTACGGGCACTCAGAATATCAAACTTGATCTCAAGTTGGCTACAAGAGGCTCTAATACTCTCCTGATTTTTCTTTGAGTCTTCAAAACTTCTATTCGACGCCTCAAACCCCTCATGAATATCCCTCTCCAACTTCCTAAGAAGCGCCACTACCGAGAGATCCGAAGTATCAAGTTCAGGTTCCACATGTTTCTTCTCTGAATCTGTGTGAATTAAATCAACACCCCCTCCCGCTACCTCACCCTATGAGCTTACTCCGACAGTTAAATCCGCACTTAACTGCGGTGAGATATCACTTCTATCCGCTACTAAGACAACGCTTGACTGTATTAACTTATCCTGGTTATCTGTGCCAGCTACTTGCACCAGCCCTCCTTCAGCTGCCATAGCAAAGACCTGGAATCTATTGGGAGTTGTATGTCATGACCAGTCTTGAGCTGCAGTGTTCTCTAAATTATTTACTAGACTGAAATTCTCTTCTGACTCTAATTGGGACTTTAGCTGATTATTTTGAGTGTCTTGTGGTTTCAGAACCAAAATTTTTGGAATAGGTTTAAAGAAAGTAGTGAGGGAAGGTGTCGTTACTAATTGTTGATTAAGCCTCTTTTTCCAGCTCCTTTTTTTAACTGGCTCCACCCAATTCTCCTCTCCCCTGTCAACCGCCTTCTGCGAATTCTTCAGTTTATCTGAGGAAACCCCCAACTCTACTTTCTTAATGCTTCTTAACGGGTACCGGGAGGGCTCTACTCTATTTGATACCTAATTCTTCCCGCTTCCTGCTTTCTGTCCCACCTCAAGCTCCTTCTCCACCACTCCTGTCTTGCCTGCCAAATTCCTAGTGTCAGCTAACTTAATTGACAGTCCCTCCAGAGATCCCACACCTTTCCCTCTCCCACCAACTCCTCTCGGAGAAGACCTGGCCACGGCTCGGCGACCCCTATTCAGCTCTAAAGCTGCTCTCTTCCAAGTAGGAGTCCGTGTAGATGTTATAGGGCGCTGCACGCTTTCATCTTCATCCAGCCCCTCCCAAAGCTGTGCAGAACCCTCAGCTTCCGCCATGCGACACTGGGGAGTCTGCACCACTGAAGTGTTGGTTTACAAAAAATACAAAAATATATGGTAAACCAGAGTATCTAATAATGAGCTCCCTTTGTTGTCCAAACCTCTTTCCCAGTGTCTCCAAGACCTCTGATCCCTCCAAGCAACTCCTGAGCCTTCGCCTCCGCTGAAAAATCACCAAGCCGCTATGGATAGTTTCTCCTGTCCTTTCAGCCCCCGTTGTAGGGGTAACAATACTGAGGCTGTTTTTTTTTCCTTCCACGGATAGCCTGTCGCGCGTTGGGCGGCAGGGGTGTTGTCCTAAGTTAAGATTCGGCTCAGCTGCTTGCTATCGTGTTTGTTTGTTTGGCTGCCGAGTACCTGCAGCCGTTGTGGAGGTTCCGATGAGAGGAGGAGCCGTGAACGGCTCAACGCGGTCCGTCGTTCTGCAGGCTGTGTTTGCTGGTTGCTGGTTGTGGCCGGCGGGTTGGAAGAGGCTTTAAAAAGTGGTTATTCAACACAAGGAACGTTCCAATTGACATTTTGAATAATTTTTTGTGTAGTCCAAAAAATCAATTTTCGGATGAAAAATGGTGACCCCAGACCTGTCGAACTTTCTCCAGATTGTCAGAATTGGTGAATTTTTATTGTTTAATCTTTTGACTGTAAATAACTATTGCATGTGAATTGTCTCTTTTGGAGCTAAAATAATTGTGTTTAGAGTCATTTTCCTACCTGAAATCAGTCATAATAGAAGCTTCTGATTGGGATCAAAAGTCAGTAAAAATGGCAATTTTGTTCATTGTGAGGCCTTATAACTATTGCATGTGAATTGTCACTTTTGGAGCTAAATCAAGTGTGTTTAGAGTCATTTTCCTTCCCGAAATCTGTAAAAAATAGAAGCTTTTTAGTAGGAGAAAATATTTGTAATAATGGTAATTTTAGTCACTTCTAGGCTTTAAAAAAAGGTTATTCAACACGAGGAACGTTCCAATTGACATTTTGAATCATTTTTTGTGTAGTCCAAAAAATTAATTTTCTGATGAAAAATGGTGACCCCAGACCAGTCGAACTTTCTCCAGATGGTCAGAAATGATGAATTTTTATTGTTTAATCGTATGACTGTAAATAACTATTGCATGTGAATTGTCACTTTTTGAGCTAAAATAAGTGTGTTTAGAGTCATTGTCCTACCTGAAATCAGTCATAATAGAAGCTTCTGATTAGGATGAAAAGTCAGTAAAAATGGCAATTTTGTTCATTGTGAGGCCTCAAAAAGTGGTTATTCAACCTGAGGCACGATCCAATTGACATTATGAATGATTTTTTGTATAGTCCAAAATATCAATTTTCTGATTAAAAAGGGTGACTCCGGACCTCTCAAACTTTCTCTAGATGGTCAGTAATGGTGATATTTTTTAAATGCTTAAAGTTTTGACTGTAATTAACTATTGCATGTGAATCATCACTTTTGGAACTGAAATAAGTGTGTTCAGAGACATTTTACTGCCCAAAATTAGTAAAAATAGAAACTTTTTAGAAGGAGGAAATGCTTGTAAAAATTTTAATTTTGGTCACTGTTAGGCTTTAAAAACTGGTTGTTCAACACAAGGAACGATCCAATTGGCATTTTGAGTCATTTTTTGTACAGTCCAAAAAATCATATTTCTGAAGAAAAATGGTGACCCCGGACCTGTCGAAGTTTCTCCAGATGGTCAGTAATGGTGATTTTTTAAATTTTGATCTTTGACTGTAAATAACTATTGCATATAAATTATCACTTTTGGAGCTAAAATAAGTGTGTTTAGAGTCATTTTCCTACCCGAAATCTGTAAAAAATAGAAACTTTTTAGAAGGAGGAAATGTTTGTAAAAATTGTAATTTTGGTCACTGTTAGGCTTTAAAAAGTGTTTATTCAACACGAGGAACGATCCAATTGGCATTTTGAGTCATTTTTTGTACAGTCCAAAAAATCACATTTCTGATGAAAAATGGTGACCCCGGACCTGTCGAACTTTCTCCAGATGGTCAGTAATGGTGAATTTTTAATGTTTAATCTTTTGACTGTAAATAACTATTGCATGTGAATTGTCACTTTTTGAGCTAAAATAAGTGTGTTTAGAGTCCTTTTCCTACCTGAAATCAGTCATAATAGAAGCTTCTGATTAGGATGAAAAGTCAGCAAAAATGGCAATTTTGTTCATTGTGAGGCCTTAAAAAGTGGTTATTCAACCTGAGGCACGATCCAATTGGCATTATGAAGGATTTTTTGTATAGTCCAAAAAATCAATTTTCTGATGAAAAAGGATGACTCCGGACCTGTCAAACTTTCTCCAGATGGTCAGTAATGGTGATATTTTTTAAATGTTTAAACTTTCGATTGTAAATAACTATTGCATGTGAATTATCACTTTTCGAACTGAAATAGGTGTGTTCAGAGACATTTTACTGCCCAAAATTAGTCAAAATTGAAACTTTTTAGAAGGTGGAAATGTTTGTAAAAATTTTAATTTTGGTCACTGTTAGGCTTTAAAAAGTGGTTTTTCAACACGAGGAACGATTTAATTGGCATTTTGAGTCATTTTTTGTACAGTCCAAAAAATCATATTTCTGATGAAAAATGGTGACCCCGGACCTGTCGAAGTTTCTCCAGATGGTCAGTAATGGTGATTTTTTAAATTTTGATCTTTTGACTGTAAATAACTATTGCATATAAATTATCACTTTTGGAGCTAAAATAAGTGTGTTTAGAGTCATTTTCCTACCCGAAATCTGTAAAAAATAGATGCTTTTTAGTAGGAGGAAATGTTTGTAAAAATGGCACTTTTAGTCACTTCTAGGCTTTAAAAAGTGGTTATTCAACACGAGGAACGTTCCAATTGACATTTTGAATTATTTTTTGTGTAGTCCAAAAAATCAATTTTCTGATGAAAATTTGTGACCCCAGACCTGTCGAACTTTCTCCAGATGGTCAGAAATGGTGAATTTTTATAGTTTAATCATTTGACTGTAAATAACTATTGCATGTGAATTGTCTCTTTTGGAGCTAAAATAAGTGTGCTTAGAGTCATTTTCCTACCTGAAATCAGTCATAATAGATGCTTCTGATTAGGATCAAAAGTCAGTAAAAATGGCAATTTTGGTGACTGTGAGGCCTTAAAAAGTGATAATTCAACCTGAGGCACGATCTAATTGACATTATGAATGATTTTTTATATAGTCCAAAAAATCGATTTTCTGATGGAAAAAGGATGACTCCGGACCTGTCAAACTTCAAACTTTCTCCAGATGGTCAGTAATGGTGATATTTTTTAAATTTCTAAACTTTTAACTGTAAATAACTATTGCATGTGAATCATCACTTTTGGAACTGAAATAAGTGTGTTCAGAGACATTTTACTGCCCAAAATCAGTCAAAATAGAAACTTTTTAGAAGGAGGAAATGTTTGTAAAAATTGTAATTTTGGTCACTGTTAGGCTTTAAAAGGTGGTTATTCAACACGAGGAACGATCCAATTGGCATTTTGAGTCATTTTTTGTACAGTCCAAAAAATCACATTTCTGATGAAAAATGGTGACCCCGGACCTGTCGAACTTTCTCCAGATGGTCAGTAATGGAAAAGGGCGTCCACTCGGTCCCCCCGAACGTATGGTTGGGGGCCTACATCCTCCCGGGAAACCATTTTGGGCGGGGGGCGTGTCACGGCTGGTATGCCCGAAGCGGCGTAGCCGGGGCGCGCCTTTTCCCGCCCAAGAGGGGTTGTCCTAGACACCTACACCGATGGCCACGCCCAGTAGGCGTACCAGCGGAGGGTTCACGCCCACCCGACGAGGAATAAAGAGAGCGGGAATCCAAAGAAGCATCCTCTTGTTCCTGTGCTTGGAAGCTGCACCCACTCATTGCACGTGAGCCCTGGACGGAACAAGGAGCAATTTTGAGAATTTGTCATTCTTGTGTTTCTCTTTCAGCGACTCCGAGGCTAAAAGACCTGGGACCGTTTCTGATCGTCTTAGAGTGAATACTCGAAAGGAATGCCTGGCAAAAAAGCAGGAAAGAAGTCCGAGACTGACCAGATGCTCCGGATGTTGGTTAATAGAATGACGAAGATGGAACGATCCGTTGGACGAGATATGGCGACCATGAAGAAGCAGATGGCTGCGATGAATAATCCGGGTAAACCAAAGAAGGTAATAGGCCCGGCATTGCCAGGTGTTGCCCCGGAGGGTAGGGGGAAGCGGGTCAGGAATAGGGCCCCAGGGGGGGAGGTCCCCGTCCCCGAGGTACCCCCGGTGAGCCCTGCCATTCCGGTCGAGGCCCCGGTGCTCCCAGACGTGGGTCAGCCGATACCGGTTGTGATTACGCCCGCTAGCGAGGAGGACATGCCGCTTGAATTGGCCGCCCAGTTGGCTGCATGGCTCGGCAAGAAAACAGAGGGGGCTACGGCACCTGGAGACACGGCCGAAGAGGCCAGGTTACTAATGCAGCAGTTGCGGCAATCTTGAGATGCCGCAAAGGCGAATCTCCCTCTTCTCCCCCCACAGGTAACCTCGGAAGGACCGGCAGCTGGCGGGGGAAAAACAGTGGGGACATCAACCTTACCGGGTAAGCAGGCATTGCCAATTGCGGGGGGGGCTCATTGCCCTCAAGACTGGAGAGAGTGGTGCAACATATCCCGTTGGCCACAAAAGAGTTAATTTGGGCTGACAAGTATGTTAATATGTTCTCTCTGTTAACTGACCATCACGAGATAGAGTATGTTAAAGCGCAGAAAGATTTGTGGCACCCGAGTGTGTGGCGAGCCAAGGTGGCGGGATTCAGGGTGGACGAGACAATACCAAATTGGGCCAAGGCCTTTGCGATGTTTACTGCGATTATTGGGGAACGTAAGCCTGAGGTTTTGCCTGAATTGTCTTGCTATCAGGCACGAATAATGGAATTTTACGAAACTTATGAGGGTAATGAATGGATGGGTTACGACATGAAGTTCCGTAAGGCCAAGGAGTACGATTCATCTCTGACGTGGGATTGTCTCGACTCGATTTCTTGGCAGAAGCAGCTCCTGCCGGGCGCGACGAAGACGTCCTCGCCAGGCGGGAATGGGTCGGGGTTTTCACGCCAACAGCCCGCGTTGCCCTTTCGAGCGGGCGCCGGTGGTGATCACCAACCAAGGTCCGGTGGGAATGGGGGAAAGCGGGGGGTCTGTTGGAGCTTTAATAGAGGCAACTGCTCCAGACCACAGGGGGCATGTAAGTTCAGGCATGCATGTGCGGGTTGTGGGAATTCCTCGCACCCGGAAAGTTCGTGCAGATCCAAAAATGGCGGGTCGGGAGGTAAGGGAGGGTCCAAACAAGACTGAGGTGGGTCACCGTGTACCGTTACCTACCCCCGTTGATATCATGGCAATAACCCCCTGGCTAAACAAATACCCTGATCATGTCTCTGCTGGGGTGCTGAGGAACGGATTCTTATATGGTTTCCGCATCCCGGCGGGGGATTTTCGTGGGCAATCACTTTGTAGAAACCAATTATCGGCTCGGCATAATCCGGCAGTGGTAGAGAAGAAGATTGAAAAAGAGGTTTTACTAGGCCGGGTGGCGGGCCCATATCAGCACCCTCCAGTGGCAAATTTTGTCTGTTCCCCGTTGGGAGTAGTCCCCAAAAAAGACCCAGGGGAGTTTAGGATGATCCATAACTTGTCAGCACCGAAGGGTCTCTCGGTGAACGAGGCGATTGACCCAGGAGTTTGTTCGGTGCGGTACGCATCCTTCGATGATGCCATCACCATTTTGAATCGCCTGGGGCCCGGAGCGCTGATGGCGAAGTCAGATATCGAGTCGGCGTTCCGGTTGCTCCCGGTACACCCACAGGACCAGCGTTTGTTAGGCTTTGTGTTCCAAGGACGTTACTACATGGACAGATGCATGCCAATGGGTTGCTCCATCTCTTGTGCCTATTTTGAGAAATTCAGCTGTTTTTTGGAGTGGGCGTTCACTGAGGCCACTGGGCATAGCCATGTTATGCATTACTTAGATGATTTTCTGTTCTTGGGGGCAGCCGGCGACACAACATGTGCGCAGGCGCTACAGGAGTTTTGCGTCCTCATGGGGGAATTCGGGGTGCCATTGGCACCAGGTAAGACGGCGGGACCATCTACTTCGCTCGAGTTTCTGGGAATTGAGCTCAATTCTGTGGAGGGATGTTTCCGTTTACCGGTAGGGAAAATAGCGAAATTTAGGGCTTCCCTGGAACTGTGCCTTAGTAAGGAGAAAGTGACCCTGCATCAGTTACAACAGGCAGTGGATCAGCTTAACTTTGCCCTGAGGGTGATACCAATGGCCCGCCCCTTTTCACGCTCTATTGCACAGGCTATGGTCGGTCTCAAGGAAGGACGCCACCGCACAAGACTGTCTGCAGAGGTTCGCCAGGATATGCGTATATGGTTAGCATTCCTGGCAGACTTCAACGGTCGAGTAGCGTGGAACAAGCCGCCAGCGTCTTCGTACGAGCTGGGTTTGTAGACTGACTCGGCGGGGAGCGTGGGATTTGGCGCCATTTTCGGCAATCGATGGTCGGCGCAAACATGGCCGGCATGGTGGCACACCAGCGGTCTCACAAGTAACATTGGTTTACTCAAGCTATTCCCTATATTTGTGGCTCTGAGGGCATGGCCGGACGAGTTCAGAAATCGCTCTGTGGTATTTTGGTCTGACAATATGACTGTTGTTGAATGTATAAATAATCAGGCAGCACGCTGCAAGTGGATATTGAGATTGCTGAAAGAAATTGTACTAATTTGCATGAGACTAAATGTACAATTCAGGGCAAAGCATGTGCCGGGGGTACTGAATCATGCTGCTGATGCACTCTCTCGTTCACATATGCAGGCGTTCAGGGTTTATCTACCTACTGCGGACCTAGCGGCGGCACCATTCCCCGAAGTACTCTGGCTACTCGGTGCCCCGGATTACAAGACCTCGTGGCAGCAAGCTTAGCCCCCAGGACAAGGAAGGCATACGAAGGAGCGTTTCGTTCCTATTGTACATTTTTGGATCCGGCAGGGGATCAGACATGGGGTCAGGAGGATTGCTTCCTGAGGTTTCTGGTAGCATTACATAGGGGAGGCCGATCAGTGGCGACAGCCAATAGGCACCGGGCGGCCATTTCATTCATGGCGCAGGTGTATGGCGTCAAGGACCCGACATCTTCCTTTTTGGCGAAGAAAGCCCTTCGCGGCTGGCAGCGCCTGGAGGGTCGGAGGGTAGACGAGAGGCGCCCGATTGGGTTAGAGAGGTTGTCCCTGCTCATGGCGATACTACCCACGACATGTTCCTCCCAATTCGAGGCAGTTCTGTTCCGGGCCGCTTTTTGCATTAGCATTCCATGGGGCTATGCGGGTGAGCGAACTGGTAGCAAAGAATAAGAACGATGTGGAGGGTGGTCTGTGTAGGAATCACATCCTGATTAGGGGTGATTCAATGGTGGTTACAATAGCTAAGTCCAAGACTGACCAGACAGCTATGGGAGACAGTGTGGTGGTCCAGCGCATACAAGGGTCCCCCATGTGCCCGGTAAAGTGCATTGAGGAATATCTGGCGCTGAGGGCGGATACATGGGGTGGGAGTCTGCTGAGACACATCGATGCCACCCCACTGACGAGGTTTCAGTTTCAGAGGGTGCTAACATTGGCAATCGCAGTGGCGGGCTTGGACCCGGGCGATTTTGGGACCCACTCCTTCAGGATAGGAGCTGCTACTGAGGCTACAGCTAGGGGTCAGAGTGCCGAGGAGGTGAAACTGTTGGGACGATGTTCCTCGAATTGTTTCAAAAGGTATGTGCGGTTGCATATGTTGTGAAGTCAAGTTACATGCACTCACGCTTCTTGTCTTCTGTTTGATTTTCAGTTTCGCGAGCATGTTATGCGGGGCGGAATTTGCAGTCGACCCGACTCCTGGGGACCAGCGGTCAGAGATCACCGGCTGAGGAGAGAGTGGTGTGGGTCGTGGGCCACTCATACGTGAGGCGGGCCGGGGACGTATTCAAAGCAGGTGACGCGACTCACGCAGCTGGGGAATACGGGTACAGAGTGACCTTCCCCGGAAGGGGCGGGCTCTGTATTGACCAGTTCGAATCTTTTATCGAGGGACTCTTAGGGCGGCAGAGGTCACCGCCATCTGTAATCATAGTACACCTGGGGGGCAACGACATGGTGACACTCGGTAGGTGAGTATTACTCGAGCGAGTTTTGTCTACCGTTAGCTGGCTGGCGAAAAGGATCCCGGGGTGCACGATTGCATGGTCCCACATGATTCCCAGAAAAATATGGCGGGGGGGCCTTTCGGTATCAGCACTGAACCATTCAGTAAAGAAGGTCAACAACAAAATTGGTAGGTTGTTTCGCTCAGCGCAGTTGCACAGTATTCCGCATGGGTGTATTCGGGGTGATCACATGTATCTCGAGGATGGGGTGCACTTGTCCAGGTAGGGGAATGTCTTACTCATAGGAGACTTCATAGCATGGCTAAGGGGTTTGAGAAAGCATGACCTTTAGGAGGAGTTTGTGGGGGGGCCGGATAGCCAGTCAACTATCCGGCCTGTAGCGGTAAGGTCATGATCGGTGAGCAGTAATTTCAAGGTCCCTAGAGGGGGGTGCCACCCACTATGGATGGGAGCGCCTGGGGGGAGGCGGCCATTGGCCCCTCCCACGGGAAGGCGGCACCCACTAAGTATGGGTCGCCTAGGGGAAGACGGCCATAGACCCCTTCCAGGGGAGGAGGCGGCTATATGCCCCTCCTACGAATTTCCCGGGCCCGGATATCCGCGACAGCGGATGTGATAGACAGTGTGGGATGGGAGGGGGGTCCGCGCTGCCTTCTTACAGACACCTCACACGGGTCCTCGGACGACCTTTAAGATGGCGTCGAGTTTAAATGGGGGCCCCCAACAAGACAAGGGAAATTGGAGTTGGCACAGAGGGTACAGTCCTCTGCGCATGCGCCACTCACACCGTGAGGGCGAGAGTTTTGGTAGTAGGGATCTGACACCGGTTGCGACCTTGCCGTTGGCCCGTAATGCTAGGATGTACAATTTTAATTTAGAAAGTATGCATTTGCAGGATGTTAGACTCGGCTAGGAAAACGTCTGTATTAGAGATTTGTTAAGGTTAGCCAATGAACATGTCTTCATCGAAATGTAATAAATGAAAATTGTACATGATATGAAACTTTTATTTAATGTTTTAATTTTGTTTCATATTTTAATCAATACGGCCGGGAGGGTAACTCCCTCCCGCCTTCCAAAAGTTCAGAACTGCGTCCGTCTTCCCATCATTGGGGGTTGTGTTGGGAAGGGGTGACAGGCATCCCGGCCATATGGTGATTTTTTTAAATTTTGATCTTTTGACTGTAAATAACTTGCATATAAATTATCACTTTTGGAGCTAAAATAAGTGTGTTTAGAGTCATTTTCCTACCTGAAATCTGTCAAAATAGAAGCTTTTTAGTAGGAGGAAATGTTTGTAAAAAAGGCAATTTTAGTCACTTCTAGGCTTTAAAAAGTGGTTATTTAACAGAAGGAACGTTCCAATTGACATTTTGAATAATTTTTTGTGTAGTCCAAAAAATCAATTTTCTGATGAAAAATGGTGACCCCAGACCTGTTGAACTTTCTCCAGATGGTCAGAAATGGTGAATTTTTAATGTTTAATTTTTTGACTGTAAATAACTATTGCATGTGAATTGTCACTTTTGGAGCTAAAAGAAGTGTGTTTAGAGTCATTTTCCTACCTGAAATTCGTCAAAATAGAAGCTTTTTAGTAGGAGGAAATGTTTGTAAAAATGGCAATTTTAGTCACTGTTAGGCTTTAAAAAGTGGTTATTCAACACGAGGAACGATCCAATTGGCATTTTGAGTCATTTTTTGTACAGTCCAAAAAATCACATTTCTGATGAAAAATGGTGACTCCGGACCTGTCAAACTTTCTCCAGATGGTCAGTAATGGTGATATTTTTTAAATGTTTAAACTTTTGACTGTAAATTACTATTGCATGTGAATCGTCACTTTTGGAACTGAAATAAGTGCGTTCAGAGACATTTTACTGCCCAAAATCTGTCAAAATAGAGACTTTTTCGAAGGAGAAAATGTTTGTAAAAGTTGAAATTTTGGTCACTGTTAGGCTTTAAAAACTGGATATTCAACACGAGGAACGATCCAATTGGCATTATTAGTCATTTTTTATACAGTCCAAAAATCACATTTCTGATGAAAAATGGTGACCCCGGACCTGTCGAACTTTCTCCAGATGGTCAGTAATGGTGATTTTTTAAATTTTGATCCTTTGACTGTAAATACCTATTGCATATAAATTATCACTTTTGGAGCTAAAATAAGTGTGTTTAGAGTCATTTACCTACCCGAAATCAGTCAAAATAGAAGCGTTTTAGTAGGAGGAAATGTATGTAAAAATTGCAATTTTAGTCACTGTAAGGCTTTAAAAAGTGGTTATTCAACACGAGGAACATTCCAATTGACATTTTGAATAATTTTTTGTGTGGTCCAAAAAATCACATTTCTGATGAAAAATGGTAACCCCAGACCTGTCGAACTTTCCCCTAGATGGTCAGACATTGTGAATTTTAAATAATGAATCTTTTGACTGTAAATAACTATTGCATGTGAAATGTCACTTTTGGAGCTAAAAGAAGTGTGTTTAGTGTCATTTTCCTACCTGAAATTAGTCAAAATTGAAGCTTTTTAGTAGGAGGAAATGTTTGTACAAATGGCAATTTTAGTCACTGTTAGGCTTTGATCCAGCGCCACTAAAGAAATTCTGTCTCAACAACACTACCTAACACCACAATACTCACCATAAATCACAATCTCTCATAAGGCCCATAAGAAACCGAGACAGATATTCGGCAACTGAATCATGTTGCCTAATTAATCAAACCTATTTATAAACTATATACACTTTTATACAACTGCAGTTTATCATCACCATAACTATGGAAATATAACGGAAACATTTAATTAAACCACACAGGTCTTTAGAATCAAACTGATGGTAACTAAACACAAATATTCAAGACCAGCTTGACATTTAAAAAAAAAAAATTATTTTTCAAAGAATGAGCATTTTAATAGGAGACTTTTATTTATTAGCATTAGCTGTTTTGCAGTTTTATTAAGAAAAGGCACATAAAACATGGCATTTCAAAATCATCCAAAGCATGAATATTAATTAAACGATTTTCATTCCCTAAATCTTTTCCCCTAACTTACTCTCTTCACCTAAAGGGGAAAATATAAAGTCATAAGCCCTGTTAATGCTTACATGAATAAGAAGTCCATCAGCATTTCATCGTCTCTTGGGAATCGGAAAGTGAGAAGACGCTCTCTTGTCAAGGGGCCAGTTTTTATACCTATTCTAAGTAACTAAGTCACTAAATTCTAAAAGACACCAGAAATCCAGCTTCATTATTGGCTGAGCCATGTCAGTCCACCAACGTGTCACTCGTTCGTGACCATGTCCGGGGCTCATCATAAGCCCTTATTGTTCTTAGATTCCATCCTTCTAGCTTCCTTAAGTTTGCAACATTAAACTGGGCCAAAGAACTTTCGCTACCTGAACTTGGCAAGCAAAACAGAGTTTCTGTCCTTGGTGCATTCTCGAAGAACACGTAGGCTTGACCTCAACAGTTCTGCACATTATTCCTTTGTTAAAGCAGGAAACATTCTTTTTTCTGCACATGAGTGAAGGCTTCACTCTGGTCAAGTCCCGTCCTTAACAGCACTGCCAGCCAGCTATTTTTCAAGGAAAAGGCCCACACAGAAACTAATATTTAAACTAACACAAGACAGTAATTAATTAAAGAATTGAGACCCATTCTGTTACCCACCCACCATTACTAATGTTAACCCATTAGTTTATGTTATCTAGCATAAAGCACACTTATGCAGCAAAATATCTACCATTCTTCTTTTAGACCAGCAGGATTCTCCACGAGTCTGTGCAAAAATAAAAAGACACAGCATAGACAAAAGCACATATAAAATAAGCACATGCCATTAATTAAACAGCCGCATTAATATTGACGAAGACATTAGACAAGGTTAATAAATTATTTTTCAACGTACTTGCAGATGCAACATAAAGCAGGTAATGTTAGTCCCACGTGTCTTTGTTCACAATTTATTCTAGGTTGGTTAATTAAAACCATGCACAAACACATTAATATAATTAATAATTATGGAAGTATAACTTTATGAGTCAGAATAAAATTATTTCTGAAACTCGCTCCATCAGCTTTTAAAACTGGTTATTCAACACGAGGAACGATCCATTGGCATTTTGAGTCATTTTTTGTACAGTCCAAAAAATCACATTTCTGATGAAAAATGGTGACCCTGGACCTGTCGAACTTTCTCCAGATGGTCAGTAATGGTGATTTTTTTAAACTTTGATCTTTTGACTGTAAATACATATTGCATATAAATTATCACTTTTGGAGCTAAAATAAGTGTGTTTAGAGTCATTTTCCTACCTGAAATCAGTCAAAATAGAAGCTTCTGATTAGGATGAAAAGTCAGTACAAATGGCAATTTTGGTCACTGTGAGGCCTTAAAAAGTGGTTATTCAACCTGAGGCACGATCCAATTGACATTATGAATGATTTTTTGTATTGTCCAAAAAATCGATTTTCTGATGAAAAAAGATGACTCTGGACCTGTCAAATTTTCTCCAGATGGTCAGTAATGGTGATATTTTTTAAATGTTTAAACTTTTGACTGTAAATAACTATTGCATGTGAATCGTCACTTTTGGAACTGAAATAAGTGTGTTCAGAGACATTTTACTGCCCAAAATCAGTCAAAATAGATACTTTTTAGAAGGAGGAAATGTTTGTAAAAATTGTAATTTTGGTCACTGTTACGTTCTGTTTGTTTGTTAAGTGGTTATTCAACACGAGGAACGATCCAATTGTCATTTTGAGTCTTTTTTTTTTTTGGAAAACCTTTATGTACCAAAACAAAGTACACCGCTATTCAGCCATACATCCCGGAGGCCAGGCAGCATTATGACTCAATTCCGAAACATGTACAAAACAAAAATACAGGAGCAGTCAGGTTTAATTTTATGATATAAAAATTCAAAAATAGTGAGAGAAACCAACAGAGCCAAGAAAAAGAAAAGTGGAGAGAGAAAGGAAGAAAGAGAGAGAGAGAGAGAGTGAAAAGCAACATGGCTGAGGAACACAGAAATGTTTTAGGCACATATCACGGGAGGGGCAGGGCCGATACACCATACAAGCATCATGATGCAAGACAAGCACGTGGACGGGGAGCAGAGAATCAGGATAAACCATGTGGAACCTAGGGAAGGGGGAACTACGGGGATAGGCGGATCTCCGGCTGATCCATCTCCGGGGGTGCACAAATGTCTCCTCTATACGAGTTCCAAGCACTCCAGACCAACCCCCACATCTTCGGCTTACCCCGAGCCATGTAAACAGTCTTTTCTCGGAGCATGCACCAGTCCATATTGGTTTTCCACAGGCCAACAGTGGGAGGGGTCGAAGCACCCCATTTCTGGGCGATGTCTCTCTTAGCTATCATATTGCCCAGGGTGACCCAACGGGTCTGAGCTACATTGTAATCAGTCGGACCCCACACGTTCAGCAGACAGCGCCGAGCCTCCGCATGCAGGGTCACACCAGTCACATCTCTCATTATCTCATGCACACACTCCCAATAGGAGGTAATGACCTGACACTCCCAGAGTATGTGCATAAAGGTGGCCATTACGCCACATCCTCTCCTGCAAAGGCCACCCTGGGAGAGTCCCATGTGAATTAATCTGGGGCCTGTGATATAAATCCTGTGGAGCACCTTCAATTGGACCAGTCGCAGCCTGGCTGAGATGGCCACCTCCTTAGGGGAGGAGACCGCAGATTGCCATTCCTCATCATCCATCTCAATCTCGTCATTCACCCAGAGGTCTCTCAGTTTCACCAGTAGGTCCATCCGTACATTAATTAGTTTTTTATAGGTCAGGGAAATGGCACTATCCAGCATATGGCCGTCCAGCACCCTGTCTTCTAACGGAGACGATTCAGGAACTTTCTCTCCCACAGGCATAGAAGATGTGAGTGCGTGTCGTAGCTGTGCATATCGAAAGTATTCAGTAGCTTCCAATTGGAACTCGGCCTGTAGTGCAGCGAACGATTTAATTTCCCCCCTAGACAACAGATCTGCGACCTTGGAGATGCCAATGAGGTCCCACCGGTCAAACCCCTTGGAGTGCCACAGTTTCCCCAGCAGGTCAGAGTCATATAGGGGAGTAGCCATGGTGAGTCTACCCTGCCAGCCCAAAGTTTTGGTCACCGCCCTCCACAAGTGCACCGCCGTCTTAGTGGGTCCAGTTAGTTTCCGGTCCAGAGATCTAGAGTACAGCGCCCTATAGTACATCCCGTCATTCATAAGCCAGCGATCCATGGCGTATCCCGGGTTGACTGCCGGTCCGTAAAAACCGTGATTAATAGCCGCCAGCTGAGACGCCCAATAATAGCGACATATGTCCGGCAAGGCAATGCCCCCATCATACCACGGTATAGTCAACTTAGCAATAGAGATCCGCGGTCTACCTTCCCACAATAAGGTACGCTGCAGGCTCTCAACCTCTCCAAAGTACTTGGACGGCACTGGGTCTTGTGTGTTCTGGAGCGCATAGAGGAACCGCGGCAGGGACATCATTTTAAACAATGCCGCCCGACCCAACAGGGACAGCGGCAATCTCTTCCAACCCTCCACGTCTCGCCGCAAATGCGCCAGAGGGGGAAGTAGGTTGTTAGTGTAACGAATACGGGCATCCATTGAAATATAGATGCCCAAGTACTTGAATCCCTGTTGCGAGATCTGTATAGCGCAGCCTCTAGGGAGACGCGGAGTGTCACCACACAGCACATAGAGGTAGGACTTGGACCAATTGATGACCAGGCCCGAGTAACCACCAAAGGTACCCAGTACGTCGAATGCCATAATCAAAGACCGGCAGGGAGAGGTAAGATAAAGAAGGATGTCGTCTGCATAAAGCGAGACGCCATCCTCAAAGCCCGGCGACCATTTGATACCCGCAATGTCGGGATGCATACGGATCCATGCGGCCAGCGGCTCAAGCGCTAAAGCAAAAAGGAGCGGTGACAGCGGACAACCCTGTCTAGTACCTCTGCGCAAGGCAAATGAGGCCGACAGACGACCGTTGACCGTCACGTGGCCATCGGGGAAGAGTAAAGTAGCCGAACCCAACTGATGTAGTCAGGCCCAAACCCAAATTTAGCAAGCACCGCCCAGAGGTAGTTCCACTCAAGCGAGTCAAACGCCATCGTCGGGTCGAGCGAAGCAAGCACAGTCGGTTCTGTGAGCTTGTGAGCTCGCGCCATAACCGCGTGAAGCCTACGGAGATTAAGGGCCGTGTTCCGATGTGGGATGAAACCAGACTGGTCCGGGTGAACCAAGTCAGCAATCACACCCACAAGACGATTGGCTAGTAGCTTCGCTAGGATTTTAGGCTCGGCATTCAACAGGGAAATAGGACGGTACGACCGACATAGGCCTCGAGGCTTCCCCTCTTTGTGAATGACCACAATAGTGGCCAAACGTTGATCAAGCGGGAGCTCACCGGCCTCTCGAGCAGCCAGGAACATATCCCTCAGGGGTGCAGCGACGGTGTCCGCCTTGAGCTTGTAAGCTCCACTGGGATACCGTTGGGTCCAGGTGCTTTCCCAGAGCGCAGCGACCTGATCGCCAGTGCCACTTCATCTACCGTCATGCCGCGGTCCATATCCTCGCGCTCAACATCCGACAAACAAGGGAGCTCGATCTCCTCCAAAAAGGAAGCCGAGTCAGATTCGGATAGGGCGGAGACAGACGTGTAAACCATCTCAAAGTAGTCAGCAAATGCCTCGGCAATAGCAGTAGGGTCAGTGACGACCAGGCCGTCGTCGCCCAGGATTTCTGGTACAACTCGGGATGCCAGTTCCTTCTTGTCCAACCAGGCAAGTAGCTTACCCGCCTTGTCTCCGGCATCGTAGCTCCTACCCTGCTGTTCCCTGCCCATCGCCTTGGCCGCGTCAGTAGCAGTGGCGCCATATTCCGACTGCTTCAGGGCGAGAGCATGGAGCAAATCCGGAGTTGGTCCCAGGGCCAACCGGGAATTTAGTTCAGCAATGTCCGACTCCAGCCGCACCAAGTCCTCAACCCGTCTCCTACGTGCCTCGGCGATCAAGGAGAAGGCCTCTCCTCTAAGAACAGTCTTGAAGGCCTCCCAAAGAGAGACGGCCGAGCTAACTGAGCCCGTATTTTCGGCATAGTACAGCTCAATGGACTTAGCTAGGAGGTCACGGGTCTTGGGGTTGCGAAAATACCAGGGGTTGATAGGCGCCACCCTAGCTGCCGCCATTATACCAAAATCGAAAGACACCCAAACCGGAGAGTGGTCAGAGATGCCCCTGGCCCTAAGGCGAGCGCTAGAAACCGACTGCGCCTGGGCCGCGGGGGTCAAAATACAATCGATGCGGGAGAGACTACCATGAGCCCCTGAATGGAAGGTGTATTGTCGCTGGGCGGGATGCAGGAGTCGCCAACAATCACTAATAAAAGAGAGAGGGACCCCAAAGCCAAAGGGATAGGGTTCCACGAATGACGCAAGTCAAAAAGAAATTCCCTTTGGGTGAATTTGCAAAAGTACATAAATACTCACAGAACATACATTAAACTATTGACATGGAAGCAATGTAAACACTTGAAAATTACAATGTATGTGAAAACACTCTGGCAAAGAAATGAAGTATAAAACAATTTATTATGCAAGCATTACATCAATTAAAAACTAAAAATTAAAAATTAAAAATTGGGAAACATACATAGGACGGTACAATTAACAATAAAAAACAACATTCCAATTAAAAAGGAGTGCACAGGGAAAAGGATTAAACCCAAACACAAGCGTTAATTTTGAATTTCTCCTTGACTTATAGTCTTTATTACCTAAGTATTTTTTTCAATTGTATAATGAATTTACATAAATATTTTTTTATTTTTTTAAAGTACTTAGGGGCCCATTAGGATGGCGGGCGGATTGCCCCCGCCAGGCTGGTGGCAGCAACCGCCGGCCTGGTGGGGGCAATTCGCCCGCCATCCACACCAACATTCCCCCCCACCATATTAGTATGGCAGGGGGGACCGCGGCGGACAGAAAGACCGTCCGCCGCTTTTCTGCTTGTCGCCTTATGGCCGGGGTGGAAAAGGATTAATATGAAACTGTGGCGGGCGCATCATAATCCCCACCATTGGACCCCCACCATTATAGCGGGCGGTCCCAATCCCCATGAGGATGGCGAGCGGGCAAAGTCTGCCCGCCATCCTAATGACCTCCTTAGCTTTTGGGACAGGATGTAGGGATGATAGGGGTAATGAGTGGGGAAGTAATACTCAGGTAACACTTTTATTACCAAGTTATTACATTAAAAAATATATTTATGACATATTTAATTAAAAAAAAAATGTTAATGTATAATTTTTTAAGGGATGTATGTTTTATCCTAAAAACGTACCTCTAGCGACAGGATGTAGGGATGTTAGTGGTAATTGGTGGGAAAGTAATGTAATACCCAGGTAAGCATTTTATAACCCAGTTATTGATTTTTAAAAATAATTTTTACAAAATATATATATATATATATTTTTTAAATATTTTAAATGTATTTAAAGTTTGTTTGTTTCATATTTCAAACTTACCTCTAGGAATGGGATGTATGGATATCGTGAGAAATGAGTTGTAAACTAATTTTATACCCTGGCTAAATTTTTATTACTTATTTTTATATATTTGAAATATAAAAATAAATAATAAATGTATTACAAAATGTATGTTTTATCTCAAAAATATACCTCTAGGGACAGGATGTAGGGATGATAGGGGTAATGGGTGGTGAAGTAATTTAGGGGTTCATTATGATCACGGACGGACTTGAGTCCGTCCGCGACCATCGAGGAGGAGGGAACCTCCGCATGGCCTGCGGAGTTCCCTCCTGACCAATTAGCATGTGACCGCCACCCTGGCGGTCACATCCTCTATTTTTAACATTGCAGCGGGTGCGGCTTCAAGCTGCACCCGCCGCAATGTTAAAAATGCATACATTGCATTTGTATGCAGAAAGCGGCAGGCACTGCGCGGTGCCTGCCGATTACTGCATACAAATGCAGGGGGTACCATAGATACCCCCCATGTGCTTCCCCCACCCCCCTTCACCTAGGGGGCCGTCAACGGGCCCCCGCAGTGAAGCTCCGTATGCTTTCCCACGGCAGAAAACCCGCCGTGGAAAAGCATTTCTTTTTGGGCATCCGAACACGGCTGGCAGTGTCTGAGAGACACCGCCACCATATTAGGGCTTTTCCGCCGCGGTTGTAAGCCAACCGCGGCGGAAAAGCTGCAGACGGAAACCAGGATCCACCAGCTATCCTAATGTGGCGGTGGGTCTTTGGTGGGTCCGCTGCAGTTTTTCTGTATCCTCCGGGCCGGCGGTGGCTTCTGCCGGCCCGGAGGATGCGGAAAAAACGCTATCCTAATCTGCCCCTTAATACACAAATATATTTAATAAACATTTTAAAATTTTAAATGTATTTAAGGGAGGTATGTTTAAAGATAAAAACTAATCTATAAGAATGCGATGGTAGGATGTTGTGAAAAATGGTTTGTAAACCAATTTAATATACATTTTTATAACTCATATGTTATCATTTAGAAATATAAAAATAAATAGAAAATGTAGTACAATAACAGTTTTAATAAAACCAAAGGGAAAATATTGTCAAACACAATATTTACTTTTTTTTATTCATGTATTAAAAAAATTATTCAGAGCCATTTTCGATTATTAAAATCTATTTATTTATAATGTGTTTTTTTAAACATCTAAATCATACCAAAAATGTTATAAGCTAAAACTGTTGCAGTAGTCTTTTAATTTTTATTAATAAAACAGCAACATTTCATTTTCCCATGCTTTACTATGTCTTTCACAAGAAATCCTTGTCCGTTTTCTATTTCTGATGAACCTGCTCCCGTTTGCACAAGATTGTTTTCCCTTGTTTTCCTGATTGTATTGCCTTCCGGTGAAGAGGAGATGGCGGACGACTTGCTGAAAGGTAAGACTAAACTTATTTCTATAGAATTAAATATGGTGGGAACCTCTGATGTAAAGTTTAATCTGAGGGAGGTGTTTAGCATTTAAACGGGTATACTTTGTGTAATGTTCCTTTTCCCAATTTTTTACACTGATGCAGGTCACTAATATCATTTTCCCCTTGCAAATGGTTTCTAAAAAATATAAATATCTAAGTTTTGAGAGTATATAAGAATGTTTTTGTTTTTATAAGGGTGGATAATTTTGTGAATATGCTAATTAGGGCATTTTTTTCTGGTTAACATGCGCTGCGAATAAATGCATATTAATTGATGGTTGAAATACAACAGTGAAATTATGGAGAAGAATAGCAGTGCCTGATGCTTTGAAAGATTATTTTTCGTAAAAAGCTCCATTAAATGTTTTTGGAAGACTGCATATCTTTGCATATTTTGGAATTTCAAAGGATTTAGGCTAATATAGTTGCCTTCTTTCTTATTCATTATATATTTTTTGAGTTTAAGATACTTTTAAAATCTTTTTCTTCAAAAAGCATTCTCATTTCAGGTGTTGGCAAATATTATCACCAAATTCAAAAATGAACATTGAAAAATTCTTCATGGAAAAAAGGAAATTGCTGTTATGCAATGCATTGAGGCTAATGTAGTTGCCTTTTTATCATATTTTCCTGGATTAGGTTTTATTTTAGAACAATAAAGGATTTTTCTGGGAGATTTTTTATGTGGGAAAGAAAAAATGATTTGGGAAAAGATTGTGGTGATAGGAGTTGTTGACAAATGGTGACTTAAGGATTATTTTGTAGTCCCTTTGATCCCGTCTCTATAAGTAAAACATTTTAAAAATACAAATGTTATATAAAATGTAAAGATATGTATAATTGCATTTTCTAAAAAGTAATTAATACCTGAGCAACAAAAGTTACCCAAGTATTGAATTACTTTCCAAACCCACTGCCACTATCCGCTTTACATCATGTGACAAAAGGTACATATTTCTCATAATAAAGACATTTCTTTAGCAAATAAATAAATTAATATATAATAAATCTTCCCAGTAATAATTTAATACTTAACAAACCATTACCCATAACATACCTACATCCTGTGGCTAGAAGTAAAAGTGTTTAAATCAAATTAAATACAAATGTATAACCTTCAATTAAAAAAACAAATACACCAAAAAAGTATTTTTTACATATTAAAAAAAACATTGATTCAAGTGAATGACCTACCTTATGTCATAGAAATCCAAAAGACGCTTTTCCCATGTCGTACAACAAAGCAGGATAAAACCAGACTACTTTCCAAAACTCTTTTGAGACTGCCAGCCAGGTTGCAGATGAGACGTTTAAGGCTATTGTTTGCATTTCACAATGCCAATGTCAACATGATTACAGAAATTCATTTTCAAAGGTATGGCGGGCGGCAAAGACTGAATTGTGGTTCTGCGGAGATGACTGACGTATCACTCCAACAAAGCCCAATCAAAGTGAACATGAGGGGAAGGTAGGTGGAGAGTAGTGACGGCGGACAGAAGTGGCGTGCAACTCCGGTGTTCTAAAAAGTCGTGGTTCCGTCCTTTGTTGTTCAGTCAATCGTGGATGTGACCTTCATTGTTCAGCCCTTCAGGAAAATGTGAGTTTTCGTTGTTCACACTTCGTTGTTCCGGTGAGTCGTTGTTCTTACTTCGTGGTTTAGGATGTTTCCCATTAAAGAAAACTCCCAGGTAGCTAAAGTTATATACGCTGTGCAATAACTAACCCTTGATAACAAGCCTATGGTGGCAATCCTAAATGGACCATAAGTCATGATTTGGGACTTGCCATAGTTGGTTACCAAGTCTAGACTATCCATGAAATGGACAAAATGGTCCACCAATGTCAACAGGGCATTTGGTGTTAGGGCCAGAAGAACAGTGTCATCCGCGTAGAGCAATGCTGGGTCCTGGGTACCAACAACTCTAGGCTTGTCTACCGGGGTTAGTGTCAAGTGTGGACAGAGGTCATTGATATATTGTATAAAAGGAAGCATGATCCCAAATTCAGCCTTGGTGCACCCAGCACTTCAAACAGACTCCCGGGGACATTTCTCAGTTCAAACTCACCCATACCCTGGCTCTCAAGTCAGAGTGCAAATAGTGCAAAATATTCACCAGGGAGGTATTGACTCCCATGTCCAGCAGCCTCAGCCACAGCTTGGTCCTGTTGTTGATGGAACCTAAAGCTGTATAGAGGTTCATGAAGGCTAGGGACAGAAGGCAGCACCTTGCATCAATGTATTTAATAACAATGAGACCCAAATTCAGCCACTGTTCTACCATACCCAGCCCTTAGCGGAATCTAAACTGGAAGGGAGATAATATATCTTGCACTTGTGCCAACTCAACTAGGTAATTGTATATCACCAGAGGCCATCTAGCACTTTGGCGACATAACGTCATCTTTTTTTAAAGATGGGCACAATGGTGGAAACTTTCCAAGAGGGTGGGATGTACATATTTAAGGAACAGTTAAAACATTAGTAATCAAGATTCCCCAAAGTGTAACATTACTTCTAATGAGATTGTTGGTGGTCCCGTCGGGGCCTGGCACCTCCCCTCCAGTACTCTGACTTATGGCCTGATCTACTTCGGCTAGGTTCATTACTACTGGGGATGAGCTGAACACCCTAAGAAATAAAGAGTCGCTCAACTCTGTATTTTCTTCAAGATGATAAATGGAGGAGAAATGTGCTGCCCAATTAGTGCCCAAGATGTCTCATTGCATAAGGGGCTTTCAGGGGAGCTCCTGGATATTTATTTTTTAACTGTAGCCCAAAAACATTTGCTCTTCTTGCTCAATGCCACGTTCCACAAGGTTTCCCAATCCGCCTTGCGCAAGGCCTCCTACCTAATTATAAGGGAGTGCTTATATGGTTGACGTGCCGACTGGACTTCGGCCTGATCTCGTGGGGATGCAGACAGAGCTAATCTTAATCCCCGGTTTGCTGTTATGGCTTATTTAGTGTATCCATTCACTCATTCATGTTAACAAACCAGCCTAAAAGACAGCATTTATAAGTTGGCTCTGCTGCAATAAACTTGAAATAGAGAGTTGTATGGAAATGTATGATTTTCACTGAATGAGGCTACCTACTTGGAGACCTACCATCACCCTGCCAATAGAAACATATTATGATGGAAAACTGCACCTGAAATGTAGAACCTCCAACCTTCCATAAAACGTCCAGCCAACTGTGACCACCTGGCACACAAAATTCAAATGGCCCAGCAAAACCCATATTTGTCTCTGCAAACGTCTCCTTTGGGCCCTCAACTCGTAAAACCTCAACCCAATGCCTCCCTGACTGCATGTTCTTCTCTCTACTCTACTCATTTTCCTTACCCTACGTTCTTCCTATGCTAGCTGTCAATCTCCTTTCACCTTTATGCAGCTTAGGGACCTTCTCCACTCCTATATAATTCAGGGGCTGCCACACTCAACTACCTTCTTCTTAGGTCTCTCAACTCCTCACCTCCAAGCCTCCTGATCATGTTCTGTCCCTCTTCTCCTCTTCCTTTCCCTACTCTCCTTCCATGCTGCCCAGCAATATGTTTCTCATTCATGCAGCTAGGAAACCTGTTCCACTCCTCCAGCTTCTGGTGACTGCCACATTCAATGCTTGAGGTTCACCACACTTATGTGTATGTATGCTTGAGCATTTGCCTTTTAAAAATACAGCCATTCTTCTATACACCCTGAGAGTTCCTGCTTCGACTAGCACTACTGTTTACCCGAACACCAACATATACTCTCCTCCTATGTATCACCCCCATCCAAATGCTTATTACCATGACTAAGAAGTGGACTCCAAGGGTCATAAGGCTGTGGTCAGGCTACAGGGATACAACAAGCTCCAAGAGGCCTTTCCTGCAACTGTGATCAGTGGTAAATGAACGTAGCTTGGGCTCTGCTGGCCTCCCTTTGAGTCTCTTTGTTCCCACTAGCCAGCCTGGGAAATGAAACTGGCCCTGGAAACTGCTCGGCCACCACCCCCCGGGGGGGCTGACGGAGTGCGGATGAGCTGTTTGCTGGGGCCAGTTTCAGCCGCTTTTGTTACTGGGCCGATTTTGTTGGCTGACAGTAACAAAAATGGCCCCACAGGGATCCAAAACCGGCCCCCACCCTGGCAGCCCACCGGGGAAATGCCTGACGCCTGTTTTGGGCAGTCTGGCCCTGTTTGTTCCTCCCCTGAGGTCCTGGGAAGCTTCAGAAGAGTACTTGTGCTGTATGACCTCTTTCAAATACAAGACAGAAGAGGATGATACTAATCTATTGAAGAAAATAAAAGGTTTTACCATATCTGTGGAAATGTGTCTAGCAGCATGAATGATAAACAGTTCCCAGCTGTCACATGGGATCTCAGAAATCTGATAAGTTCCTTCTTCCTCAATGGCATTGTTCTGGGTCATCTGAACATTCAAGTATCATCCCCTCACACGCCCAGGTTCTCTTCAATTACTGAACAAATTTCAAAGTTACCAGAAAAATTGAAGAGAACATGAAAGAGAACTTCCTCCTGAATTAACTAATGTTCAAATTCAGACCATGTCAAGGCATAAAATCACCTCTGGCAGACACCAGAGCTTACCTTCTTGTAAACTTCAACAAAAACAATCAGTTATGATTCTTCGGAAATTCTCGGCAGTCTTTGATACCGTGCACTGCAACATTCCGTTTCAACATTTGAAGGGCTGGGCAAGGCTATCAAGATCAGTCCTCAATAGGACTAGATCAATCATCCATACTTTTTCTTCATCCTCCTCTTGCAGTGTGTAGTTTGGAGTACAGCAGGGTGTATGCCTCTTGCCTCTTCTTTCCAATCTCTGTAGGTCCCCCCTTGAAGTATAATCTTGATCTTCAAAATGCACCCTTCCAAATAAATGTATTTAGATTCATATCTGTCTGTAGAATAGCACTCAGGAGCATGTGAAAATTGCGGAGTAACAAAAGACCTAATCAACCACATGATGAGAGAGTTTCTTATGTCTGAATGGAGCTAGACTGAAGTCCTAATTGAACAAAGTGTTGGGATTAAATTGCTATCTTCCAATGGCCTAGTGGTCTGTGCTGCTCACCAACTCCCACACGATAGGCTAGAAACGTGTGGTTCATTTCCATTAGAACATCAGCGTAAATTATAAAATCAATGCAGTCCCTAAGGAAAACTATTTTGTAACAAGCAAGTTCCATGCGAAGAGGTGACACAGCAGACGTAGACAAGTAGTGTCTTTTAAGTTATTTATTTAAGTCCATAACAACAATAGTATCAGCCCCACCAGGAGCAGCCTGCTAGCTGCTCAGCCCATCTTCCAACTGTCAACACTCACACCAGGCACACAAGCATTCCACTCATGCCATCACACCAACATTCCACCCAGAAAACTCACACTGGCTGAGCAGCTAGGAACAATGTAAGGGGGAACATTATAACCATAACATGACGATATTACATTATCTTCTCTCTTTTAAATTGAAAACTAATAAAACTATACTAAAAATGTAAACAACTATATACAAAAATGTGCAAATAAAGACAATAGTCCATAACCCAGGGATGACTGGTAAAACCATATCACGAGAGAGAACATAGACCAAACGAAGGAGGAAAGAAGAATAAAAAGGTGCAAAATCCCATCCTCGTTGCCAAATGATAACAAGCAAGGTCCATGCGTAGAGGTGACACAGCAGACGTAGCCAGGTAGTGTCTTTTAAGTTATTTATTTAAGTTCATAACACCCAAGCATTCCACTCATGTCCATCACACCATCACACCAACATTCCACACAAAACACTCACACTGACTCAGCAGCTAGGAATAAGGTAAAGGAGAATATTATAACCATAACATGAAGATACTACAAATTTCAACTGTATCTCCTGTGAACAACACTTATATTCTCACAAACTAATCACCAAATGTCACCAACTCCGCCCTTAATTACATACTGAAGGCAGTTACCTTCAGCATTGTAAACTCCAAAAAATCTATTTATTCAGTATTCAAACAGACATCTATGAAGACATCTTTACCTATTACGATGTTTACTTAGCCAAGTAACAGGATAATGCCTGATTTAGTACATTTCCTCTACATTGCGTTTGAATGTAACCTTTTTAATACATTTTTACAGCATTCTGATGTGACAAAGGTAATGTGTAAGTGCTATGCAAAACTCGATTTAAATAAGCAAATTTAGTGAATTAAATAAAAAGATTACAGATATTGACCCTCATATGCCTATTGACTTTACTTTCATCTATGGGTCTCAAATTAATATGAGAGGTCTTCCTAATGCCACATGTAACAGAAAGTGAGCACCTTCCCCAAGAAGGTTATCTTTATAAATGCAAATGAGTTAAGTGTTTGCAATGCACCCATGTATAACAAAAATGGTACGTCTGATTTAAAATCTTGCACTTGTACCGATCCTTCTGTGACTCGTTTTAAATTTAATGCCTGCGGGTTCTCTTATTATTCTTGTAAATTATCCCAGTCATCACTAAGTCGGAAGTATTTATCGGCTGGAAAGAATGAGACAATGTAAATGTTAGGCTGCCTTATTAATGCACGTTCGCTGTGGAAACACGCTTTTGAGTTTGCTTTGTTCATTGAAACACATGGTGTAGATGTAGCCTTTATTACAGAAACCTGGGGAGATGCCTCTGCAGACCCTGACTTAGCAATGGTGGTCCCCTCAGGATACTCCTTATTTAGGCAAGACCGGGTGGGCAAACAAGGGAGAGAGCCAGCCGCCCTGTTTCCAAATACATGGAAAGGGGTGTTCACCTCTCAATACAATGGACCCACCATGGAATCCCTACTTTTTAAATTAATGATAGGCAACTACCATACTTTTAATGGTTTGCTATGCTACCGGCCCCGGGGTGAATTTTCTGAAGGACATTAGCAATTCTCTGGATGTTTCATCCCAGTCACTGGATTTAACGCTCTTGGCCGATTTTAACCTTCACTTGGAGGATACACTAGATGTAGGAATGCCCTACATTTTATCGATATTGCAAGCAGCATGGGCCTTATTCAGCAGGTGATTGGTAGTACACATTCTGGGTGTCATTTACTGGATGGAATATTTACCAGCAATGATTATTTACAATGCCTTCCATCACTGCCAATTATATGGTCAGACCATAAAGCTGTTATGTTCTCATTTCTGGCACAAAACTCTCAGACAAAGAAATCGACAAACAGGCAGCAGAAAATGGTCCGGCCCTGGAATAAGCTGGTACTGGATACCTTTGAATCTGCACTAGCCCAAAACCGTGCTCAACTCTTAGAAGACCCAAATGATGCTAATGCTGCTTTTGAGAACTAGCTGAGAAAGTCAACAGACCAAGTATTACCAGCTAAATGCATTTCCAGCCATAGGCCCAGACCAACTGAACCCTGGTATTCAGAACAGCTCAGGCTACAAAAACAAAAAAGTTGCCATATGGAAAAGAAGTGGAGATCCTCATATGAATTGGAGGATAAAGCTAACTATAAATTAGCCTTGCTTCAATATAAAAAATGTATTTCTAAGGAGAAAACCAGCTATTTCACCACAGCTATACTACTGATGTGTTTTGTCTAGGACCCCGATCAATATTGTGACCTCATGCCCCTATACGGCTATAATCAATACATATCCCTATAAACGGCATAATAATCAGAGCAATATTTCAGTAACTCGCCTCTGCAGTCCATGACAATCCATGACACAGCAGAAGCCACTTCCTTAGATTCCTAGATAGCACACTGAGTTTTTTCGACATACCAAACCCCCAGCAACCTGGGAAAGCCCCGCTTGCTTTGTTTTGATTAGTTATAGAACTCCTCCGAGCACTGTGAGAACGACCAGTTCTTAGTGACATCTTATTGATATCTTATGTCCAAAAACTTATGTCAAACTCGGCACCTTTCAGGTATAAATATACCAACGTTGCCTTAAGCAAACACACAGTGGTGAATACTGGAGCAGAACAGCTGTCCCCTTGCAGAGAGCCCAGCAGATGCGAGAAGCCCACGGACGCTGCCCCTCCTCCTTGACGCGCTGAGAAAGACGCTGTCTTTTCTCCTGCCAAGAAAATCCAGCTCCGGCGTTTCCAGCCTACCCTTGCGGGTGACTGGGATATCGGGTCCTAAGAAGGAGATACCAGACCTCCTGCATTCTATTCCAGAGGTACGGTGCTGACTAAACCCTTAGAGAGAATTCTTGAAACAAACTCTTGGCAAAACCAACTTAACTTAACCTGCTGCTTACTTACTCCCTCACATGCATTAGGCTTAGGTCAGGTACACCGGGGTAGGCGTAGTTAGAAGCACCAGTTGAGGTCATTAGCCAATGTATATATGAATGTATATATTTTATTCATTTTAACTATCTTATGGCTAAGAAACCATATCAATGCTTTTACAGTATTATTTCGTAATACTCCTTTTACTGTACGCACTTTTCATAATAACAAGTCTTGCAATTGTGGCAATTCATTTCTCTTGCATGAGAAGGAAGACTGTTCAATAAATAATATCTTTTATTGAAACCGCCAGTCTATCTATTCTCTGCACTCTGGTGAAAGTAAATCTGCACAACTGACTGAGTGAAATAGCTGTCTATTGTTTCACATGACTCTAGAGATTGACTCTTATTCTGAGGAGCAAAGTTGTCATGTTTATGCAGTTGTCGGAAGCTGAATCCCTTCTTGTCTGAGCCAGAGAAGCTGATCACTTTCTATTCAGTCAAGAAAGTTTCCACTGACCTCTGAGCTAGCTGGCGCAAACCTAAATTAAGTCTAACATAGTCAGTGGAGACCTAGAAGACCGCAGTCCTACGTCTACACTGCTGTTTATGTTATTCCAATGCGCAGGGCCTATAGGGAAAATAGGAACTACACTACATGGCGCCCAACATTTGGTAAGGCGATAAAACTAACGCAAGACGTTAGAGTAACTCAGTCGTGCTTTTTCACACAGACCTTTTCTCCCGTAAATACTCCAATAGACGTCTGGAGTGGGTGAGAGGTTAAAATCCGCTGGAACTTAGTAGGAAGAAATTCCTATGTAGAGTTTCTGGTTTAGTCAACGTTGAAGGATACAGTGTTCCAAAATATTGTGCACCTAATCTTTGTTTCCTTGGAAACCTGCTCTGCAAACCTTCATTAATATAATGTCAGTAAATGGCAATAACAACGGAACCAATGAAGTCGCAGCAGACGCGAATCAACAGGGTCCCGATGTTACAGGGATTAATGAACCGGGTGCGATTATCATCCCGGCAAACATAAGAAAATCTATAACTTCCAAACTTATAGAAAACGGACTTATATCGCAAGGTGGTACAGTCATTTTCGTGATAGAGGCACACGAATATCGGCAGACAGAGGTATTCTATTCTTGGATAAACTTTCCAGCGGCAGACGCTACAACACACGAGTTCCACTATTATAAAATAGAGGAACCACCGGATGAATACGCTCCTTTCGAGGAGATTGAAATCCCATTAAAATACCAAGAGCACCTGCTCTGGTTTAAAGGCGCCCTAAAACATAATGATCACATTACCAGGCTCGGTCCACTAGGTAGACCTGGAGCAACGTGGCCGGTTCTAGCCAGCTACACACCACATCCAAACATTGATAAAATGTCAAAAGAAGAACTTTTAGCACAGCTAAAATTACTAATCAAAATACACAGACAGTTAGTCCAATATGTAATGCGGACTGCAACAGTCCAAACAGCTGTTAATATTCCACAGCTGACCCCTCATCAGGGGAACACAAATAAAATTACACCACAGAACATACAATCATGTCTTAGAAAAACTCCCGCAAAAAGGGAACAAATTCCTTTCTGGTTAGCACAGAAAATTACTCAAATAGAGGCAGTATTCCCGAATACTACCCCTATTGAGAAACACAGAATTCTGACTATCTGCCTTCCAATGGGGGTCGCACCACATGTGGAGGACTGTGACACTTGGGGTACAGTCTTTGCTTCCATTTACACAAAAACACATGGTGTTCCGTCCATGGCGGTAATACTGGATGTGCTAAAACAAATTCAGAATGAATACGGTCGAGAACCTGCCTTAACTCTTGGTATGAAATTACTGAAAGACTTCAAGCAGGTTTCAGCTATATTACTAGCCAACATGAAAGGAGAAGCAGCATCTGTGGCGATCCGCCAGAAATTGAAAGAAACAGATATAACAGATCAACCAATTGAGCTTGACAGAATTATAGAAAAATGCTATGAAGAATTAGGTAGTTTGGGTGGGAAACCAGTAAAACCCCAACTACTCAAAAACCCTGAAAAATTATTTATTAAAAATAATCTAAAAACTCCTAAAAAGAGCTGGGAAGGAAATAAACAATCCACTCCCAAAGAAAAAGTTTTCCAGTCCAGAGGAAGGTCCCCTCGGCAGAGGGAAAGAACTCCGACTCGAAAACACCAGTCTCCCCAGAGGGAACACTCTGAGAAAAGATATACCCTTAGAAATAGGGATAACTTGAAAAAGCCTGATAGATATCAAAGTATTGATACACGTCCCACTCGATCTTTTTCGCAGAAATCGGAAAGCAGAGGACAGTCAGACCCAAGGGAAGAGCACACCAAGTCCAAAGACAAGGAACCTGCTCAAAGTAAAAAATTACAATTCCCAAGGAAGAAGGTAGCCAGTATTAGAGTAATCGAACATGCCGAGAATACTGAGGACACAGCTGAAAAACGGAGAGTGGGCACAGACAATGCTAGACAGTGCAGCAGAAATCAGCATAGCTCGCAAGATCCTGATGAGTCATCTGGAGACAGTGGACATGAATGAATACATTCAGGTAGAAACTGCAGACACCAGAGTTAGCGAACCTCATAAGATATACGAAATACCACTGCGTATAGAGGGAGATAAGACTAGAAAAATAAGGGGTCTATTTTGGGATAACCTCTCAAAAGGCTATGGCATCCTGTTAGCCGAGAAAGATTGGCCCCCAGAGTTTGTCAGGGAGTGCCCTCATGGCGAAGAAATGATTATGCCTGCCTTCTCAAATCACATTCCAATTCACACTAAATATATATATGCAAGGAAATGGGCAGTAGCCCAGGCACCAGCATTATATAAGAATCATGTAGGATGGGATGAGGACTCTCCTCCTCACAAAATCCAGTTAAAAAGTCAACCAACTGCACAAAGGCAATACCCAATTAAGCAAGAAGCAAAACAACAAGTCAGGGAGATTTTAGATCAACTTGAATACCAAGGGGTAATTGAAACATGCCCCTCTCAAATGAACAATCCTTTGTTTCCTGTCTCCATACTGGACGAATCGTACCGTCTAGTTGTGGGCTACAGACACCTTAACTCATGTTGTAAAACATTTGCAGTACAACATTCGCATAGTGCTGCACTAATGAATAACATAGTTCGCAAAAAGTACAAAACGACATTCGACATATCTAATGGGTTCTTTTGCCAAAATATTGCACCAGAAAGCAGGTACTTGACCGCTTTCTCAATAATGGGGTCACAGAAAAATTTCTGTAGGCTCCCACAGGGATTCAAGAAGAGCCCAGGAATATTCTCAGCCAGAGTAACAGAGTTACTACAAATATATGATGATGAGGCATTATCTTATGTCGATGACATCTATCTCACAGACGACGACTTGGATACTCACTTGAAAAAAGTGAACACCATAATACTTGGGTTTGCAGCAGAGGGTTACAGATTCAGCTTTAAAAAGTCAAGAATTGCCCATCTGACAGTCTTATTCTTAGGATACGAATTATCAAGTGAAGGAAAAGCCTAGCGGACAACTTCTTAGAGAAGTGCGCTGTACTCCAAGCACTGAAAACGCTGAAGAACTTACAATCGTTTCTAGGCTTCCTGAATTTTGGAAGAACTTACATTTTAAACTATGCAGAAAAGAATAAACCTCTCTACGAATTAATAAAACCTGATTTTAAACCAATCAACTGGACTCAAAAACACACAGAAATTTTGAGATCACTGCAAACAGACATGTTAGCTAAAACAAAATTAGAAACGCGTGACAATACACGCAACCTTGTAATCCGGGTCATCCCAGGAAGATGCGGATTCACGTACCTGACCTCTAATGAGGGAGAAACGGTACCAATAGCTTACAAATCACATTTGTACACACAAGCAGAAAAAACATTCAGTCTCACAGAAAATACTGTAAAGGCAGTGCAAACTGCTATAGCGAGAGAACGAGCACTAGCACAAGGCAAAAGAATCACTGTTGTCACAGCAGAATCAGCCTTTGAGGCACTATTCAGCCCAGTAAACCTGCCTACAGTGTCACTAGATCCGAAATGGATACAGTGGGAATACTCTCTTGCTGCAGAAGACGTGAAATACTATTTCGCCCCGCACATGAAAAAACTGAATGATTTAAAATATGAAAAAGAATATCCTCTGCCAATCAAAATTCTCCCTCTAGAACAGTACTCCTTTATAATCTATACAGACAGATTTGTACAGCATTACAATGTAGAAGATAAATCCTACGATGCAGCCTGCGCGATTGTTAAAGGTCGCTGGCTCTGCGGTAAATTCAGACCGAAAATAACAAAAACTGAATCACTGAGAAAATGTTCGGCTCAACGAGCTGAAATCAGATCTTTAAAGATGGCGCTTGAAAATGCCGAACGTGAATTCCTGACACTAATCGTGTGCGATTCGCATTTTTGCGTCAATTCTTACAATAATGATTTGCAGAACTGGGTTCAAAATGATTACAAAGACGACACAGGTGCCACAATCAAGCATAAAATGCTCTGGAAACAGATAGTTCTTTTTCAGAAAGAACTACAGAAGACTCACGTGATACACACTCTGAGTCATCAACGTGATGGCGTTCACGTTGCAGGGAATTCATTGGCTAGTTCATCCACAGCGGAAGCAACTAAACCGGCTTCCGTAGCTACAAAAAAGCATTCAGAAAAATATATAGACGGGGAAACCATGCTGGCGGTAAAAACGTCTTCAAAGGGCAACTGTGCAGCACTACCTGCGAACTATCCACTCAATTATACGTACGTAATTGATGCAAACTCCATTCCTTTTGCTCGAATCCCTGGAGTGGGGGATAGGGTAATTCCAAACACGAATCGGAGAATCTTATTAATAGCAGACGCACACATGGGTGAAGGTCCAAGGCACAAATAGATGAAGGAATCTCTGACTGAATTACAATCAGCATACTGGTGGCCGGGGATGAGCCTGCACCATTATAAATTTGTAAAGAACTGTCCAGACTGCGACAGAGACCGCAGTAACGAGTCAAGCGGAGTAATGCCATGGTCATTTCTGAAGGTAGCATAGAGCTATCTACACATGCAATCCAGCGTCCTATTAATTATTTAAGACTACATTCACTTAAAAAATGTGGCCCCAGCGCTCGGCTGACGCCAGAACTGTTATAAAAGATTTGCAAGTCTTTATCGGCACATACGCAATAGCCATGCTTCATTCTGATCAGGGTCCTGCTTTTAGCTCTCGAGCTTATAAGGAGGCCATGACCAGCAGGGGCATTGGATTGCGATTCTCTTGTCCCTTCCATCCTGAGGGAGACGGGGTAGTGGAAAGAAAAAACCGAGACATAAAGCAATCTATAACGGCAAAGGTATTAGGTTCGGGTGATGGGCGGGTCAAGCATTTAATAAGTGTCCAACGTAGTCTTAACAACTTGCCAAGAAATTCTCTAAAAGGTTTCAGCCCGTACGAACTATTGTTCGGAACTAGAATGTATGTTCAGGACTTAGATAGTCTTGCTTCAGTGGTAGAAGATAAGAAAAAAGACTTTGACATCAAAGAGCGTTTGGCTGTTTTACAGGACTTAAATGAAACAAGAAAAGCCCTGAGCAACATAAAGTTAAAACAACAGCCAACCACCACTGAAGACACACCACCTGTCCCAGCAAGACCTGTCTGGATTCCAAAGATTGGGGATCTGGTCAGAGAGAAAAAAGCGGTGAAGAAGGAATTTGGGCCTTCTTACAGAAAAGCAGTACCTGTCTTAGCGATCAACGGAACAAGATCAGTAGTACTACCGCCCCTTGCTGGTAAAAAGGAGAACAGAGTTGTATCCATCGACCTGGTAAAACCACAATCATGTGGCCTATAATCAATAGCAGGCCCAGTGGACTCCCAAGAAGTAACAGAATACCCAAATTTGCTAGTATCCAAGAGGTTCAAACTGAAAGACTAATCACATTTGATAAGCCTGCAGTGAATAAAAAAGGACTATGCAGAAATGCCATGGAACTTGTGCCTCTTGAAACTCAAATTGAAACAGTTCGTCATGAAATACCAGTCTACAATCATGTTGCATCAGAATGTGCTAATGAAAGCCAAATGGGAAAAAAAAATTTCAACAATCGACAGAACTGCATCTGGCTACTTCATCGATAACTTTTCTGAAGATCAAAGCGACCCTGAAGTGACGCCAGAAACAAAGACTTTTAAAGGAAAAGCAACAGAACTCTTTCATCAACTCAAAGAAACCTATCTTATTTCTCCATGGTTAGAATTTTGGATAGGGCTAGGTGTATTTTTCCCCCTGCTTTGGCTCATCATGGTACTTTGTTTGGGAAAATTCATTGAGGGAAAATACAGTTCAATGGACACAGCAAGTCAGAACATCAACTTAGTTCTGAAGCCTCACAAATCATCTCACATCGAGAAAAGAGAACTATCATCAGTAAATGTCACAGCCATTCCAATACCCGGCGGAGTAGTTTGGGACAAGACAGACTATGAAATATATGGCCCGGTCGAGCTCTTGAAGTATCCTCACCAATTTAAGGTTTCATTAAGTGACTTTGTAAAACCAAGTACATTCTCTGATGATTGGGACTTTAAAAGTATAAATGATATGATGTCGGATTTAGTGTTGTCAGCAAAATTTACAGAACATGATTATTTACAAGGTTCATCTAATTATGAACAGATGTACTGTTTTACACATTACGCAGATCACTATTTACATAAATCTGCTCAACCTAGAAATGTTTTTAAATATAACCAATGGGAACATTGTGCTACTCCACCTAAAAGCAGTTCAAAAACATTCTATGAGAAATTTCAATACTTCTCAGGGTTTAACACTAGTAATGCAGAAACATTTTATTATAAACTGTTGTATAAAACAGGGACAAAAACCATGCTGACAAATACTAAATTGATATTTTCAGAAGCATTTTATGAAAAAATGATTACATTTGGTTTTGATTTCTGGAAAAATAACATTGAAACAAAATCCATCTGGGGTACAAAAGATTGGCATGTACAAGGCCTAGAAGCATTATTTCGAGCCTGCATGATCCCAGAACAAATAATGTTCTTGAATGACACAATTCAACAAACAACCTGTCTTGGCCTAGCCAAGATTAAAGACCTTAACAAACCGTCTATTCCAAAGCCAATACCTGATAATGCAACCACAGATATTGAAATAGACGTATCCAAAATTTTAAATGAAAACAGAACACATCCTGATTGGAAAAAAGTGGTTAATCTGGCCTACAGACACAAATAACTGTCAAGATAGATTCCTGAACAAATTACAGGGGTTAAAAATGTCCAGACCAGACCATAGATACTCCCAGAGACATCATCCAGGGATAGTAACAACGTACAGTGTTGGGAAACTATGTCTTGAATGGCTACAAACATCCACACTGGCACAAATTAAGCAACACTTGTCTTTACTTAAAGATGGTGCTGACTTGCGAGATTTCATTATGGGACCACGCAAACAGTGTCAAAAACGTTTCATAGCGACCAGCATATATGCTGCATACAACGAGGCATGGAAAGAAACTCAAATTGAAACAGCCGAGAAAATACGAGAAATTGATCGTATTCATTTGGAAAAATCACTTTCTGTTGTGGACAATGGGTTAATGACTCTGTCCTCCAGAATATATTCACTGGACAGTATTGTATCATCTGCAATTGATATAATAGACCAGGACTTGTTAATGTTACAACATGGCCAGTCCCAATTACGTTCTATTGTACAGCTAGGCTGGACGTTGCAAAATCTCCGTTCAGGCTATGTGCCATGGCGTTTAATCAACACAACGTCATTGTTTTCCATCTTTAACCTTACTGATAAACAAATCAGTTTGGCATAGAAAGGAGCAGACTATACAATCCTGAGCATCGAAAAACTTGAGAGATTACCATTGACAATGTCAGAAAGACCTGTCATTGAATGGATAATACACAGGATTATCACAATACCGATAACAACTTTCCAATTTAAAAATTGCCTTGAGTATAAACCGGCAGGCCAGTATGAAAAGTTGGGTAAAGGATACATTAAGTCATCATGGAAATTACCTTATACACACACATGTTATAGTGACAACAACAAAAATGTATTTCTTAGTGGTAATGAGTGTAAACATTCACTAAGCGGTATACTTTTGTGACAAGGTATAAACTTAAATGGGGCCTGTGAGGGTACTTCAAATAACCTTTCATGCCACCAGCATGGCACACCTGCAGCACAAATAGAGCCATTCTTTAGGCAACTTTCTAACCGGAGTTACGTTCTAATAACAGATCACAGCTGTTGTGGCTTGGTGTCAGGGAAAGCATATCTCTTAATCGTGAGTTCCATGGTCACTTGCTGTATGCAAGCATTGTATCCGAATGGCCCTGGAGACTCAGTGGCTCCGATTTGGCCTAGTTTAATATCTCTTCTATACGAATTGATACTTTAAGCAGAATGAAGTCTGTGCTTTTGCAGACAACAGTGCCCATCTCGTCATCAAAAGAGACGTATGGTCTCCAAGTTGCAAAGACGGCGGCAGAGATACATACATTTTTATCAACAAATTGCCCGGTGCATTTCACAGTAATGCTCAGCCAAATCCTAAATATGTCGAATGCCAGTGGTATCTTGAGTGTATTTAAGACAATTTTTTCGGGACTATTAACACCATTTGAAGCAGTCCTGGGTATCTTTCCAAATTTTGTCCATTAGATCTTTGGCGGTCTACCACTACTTTTGGGACTCGTAGCAGGTATTTTATTTTTGACCCTCCTGCTCCAATATGGCAAACCAAAACGCAGACATGACTCCGGCACGGATGGAAGAAATGATCCTAGCAATACGCTACCGGGACCGCATAACTAAAGTCCTTGGGAAAGCCCGGCTACGAGATCTGAATATGACCTGGTTTCTTTCATTCAGACCTATATGGCAGACCTGCATCTTACCTGTGCTTCGATGTATGCTATACGGAGATGAATGCGTGTTAGACACCTGTCTTGCACTACCATCAGCCATACCAATGGACGTCGATACTTTGCTAAGTCCAGTAACGGCTCACGCATCGTGTTGTCCCCAGCGGTTACCAATTCTGATGACGGCATTCGTTGAGACTCCTGCGCTACGACTTGGTGGTGGCAGTGAAGCTAGAAATGAAAGCAACATCACCCAGGTACGACCTTCTGTGAGCATTGCTGATCCTGAAATCGATGATGGCAATCATTCTCACAACTGCCAAGTTACAGCATTATCGAACTTGGTCGAACTGTCACCTGAATATGTAGACCAATTCTTTGCGAGCCTGTCTGAAATGATGTTCTCCCCTGAACAGAAACAATAACTTTTGGAATCCAATCCGGCACACAGCGTTCCTATGAACTCTGAATTCGGCCTTCAGCTTTGATAAACAAAAGCTACTGAAGAGCGTTTTGAACTATTTTTTTCCCCGCTCACCATGAAGTTATTTTTTCCAAAATTTCCAAAATATTTACCTTTTTTCTGGCACACGTACTTTGCTTAAAGTAGAACTATTCATAAAGAACAGAGCTTCTATTTTTAGTAGATCTAGAGACAAAATATTACCTCAGCCTCTAGCACATTTTACAGCAATTGTATTTACTATGTGATGAAATAGTCTCGCCCTTCTTTTCTGTATTTAGAGACTTTTCATGTGTAATTCTTCGCAAAATCGTTCAACTGAATGCATATGCAATATTTTTTGAATGATTACTATGCTTGATGACGTACAGTACCTATTCATTTTTCATGTAATTCATGTACACCATTTCAAATGCAAAATGTATTTTGGGGAGGGTAGGAATACACGTGCTTCTTATTGCTTTAGTTTTTAGTAATTTGATGGACATAAATTCGTGGAGTGGGTGATGTGTTTTATCTAGGACCCCGATCAATATTGTGACCTCATGCCCCTATATGGCTCTAATCAATACATATCCCTATTAACGGCATAATAATCAGAGCCATATTTCAGTAACTCGCCTCTGCAGTCCATGACAATCCATGACACAGCAGAAGCCACTTCCTTAGATTCCTAGATAGCACACCGAGTTCTTTCGACAAACCAAACCCCCAGCAACCTGGGAAAGTCCCGCTTGCTTTGTTTTGATTAGTAATAGAACTCCTGCGAGCACTGTAAGAACGACCAGTTCTTAGTGACATCTTTATTGACGTCTTATGTCCAGAAACTTACGTCAAGCTCAGCACCTTTCAGGTATAAATATACCAATGTTGCCTTAAGCAAACACATGGTGGAGAATACTGGAGCAGAACAGCTGTCCCCTTGCAGAGAGCCCAGCAGATGCGAGAAGCCCAAGGACGCTGCCCCTCCTCCTTGACGCGCTGAGAAAGACGCTGTCTATTCTCCTGCCGAGAAAATCCAGCCCCGGCGTTTCCAGCCTACCCTTGCGGGTGACTGGGATATCGGGTCCTAAGAAGGAGATACCAGACCTCCTGCATTCTATTCCAGAGGTACGGTGCTGACTAAACCCTTAGAGAGAATTCTTGAAACAAACTCTTGGCAAAACCAACTTAACTTAACCTGCTACTTACTTACTCCCTCCCATGTATTAGGCTTAGGTCAGGTACACCGGGGTAGGCGTAGTTAGAAGCACCAGTTGAGGTCGTTAGCCAATGTATATATGAATGTATATATTTTATTCATTTTAACTATCTTATGGCTAAGAAACCATATCAATGCTTTTACAGTATTATTTCGTAATACTCCTTTTACTGTACGCACTTTTCATAATAACAAGTCTTGCAATTGTGGCAATTCATTTCTCTTGCATGAGAAGGAAGACTGCTCAATAAATAATATCTTTTATTGAAAACGCCCGTCTCTCTATTCTCTGCACTCTGGTGAAAGTAAATCTGCACAACTGACTGAGTGAAATAGATGTCTATTGTTTCACACGACTCTAGAGATTGACTCTTATTCTGCGGAGCAAAGTTGTCATTTTTATGCTGTTGTCGGAAGCTGAATCCCTTCTTGTCTGAGCCAGGGAAGCTGATCACTTCCTATTCAGTCAAGAAAGTTTCCAGTGACCTCTGAGCTAGCTGGCGCAAACCTAAATTAAGTCTAACATAGTCAGTAGAGACCTAGAAGACCGCAGTCCTACGTCTACACTGCTGATTATGTTATTCCAATGCGCAGGGCCTATAGGGAAAATAGGAACTACACTACACTACCAGCAAAAAACTCCTCCAAGGAACTTTTCTTGACGATAAAATGATTAGACAAATGCTCTGAGGCGGTAGATTCACCTAAAACGAAGGCATTTTGCAACAATGTGGCCACGTTTTTCCAAGACAAAGTTAAGGCGGTCTATAATGGATTTGCCAGGTCCACCGATCAAGGAATGGTTCCCTCTTTAGAGGTTTCAGCCAGGCCTGGGACTGCCAGTATCACCCTCAGAGCCCTCACTAAATCTAGTCACCGTCCTGATTATCTGCTTTCCCAACACTGACAACGGAAGCAACAACAAAGCTGCAATCCATTAAATCAAGTTCCCCATTGGACCTTTGCCCCCCCAAATTCTTTCATCGTCTACCAGAGATTTTCGCGTCCCATCTGACTCCCATTTTTAATCAAATGTTTCTCTCTGGTATATTTCCCAGTAGTTGGAAGTTGACTTCCATACTTCCCCTTCTGAAAAAGCCTAATCTAGATGAAACAGACCCCAACAACTATCGCCCAATCTCTAGACTTCTGCTACCAGCAAAGATGGTGGAGAAAGCCATGAATAATACTGTATTAGAATATATTGAAAGGCATGGTTTTCTTGATGATACCAAGTTCGGATTTCGAAAACATCATAGCACCACAGTTGATGCAGGGGGCAGTGAAGCAATTGTGCTGCTTGACCTCTCCGCCAAATTTGACACGGTGAACCATCAGAAACTCTTGTAAGTTCTGAGAGGGATCGGTGTCAAAGGGAATGCACTTACCCTATTTGAATCTTTTCTGACTGGCAGGGAACAATTGTGGCCTTAGAAGATTTTAAATCATCCAATTTTATACTACTGTGCGGTGTGTCACAGGGATCGTCATTGAGCCCGACCCTTTTTAATATTTATTTTGCACCACTGGCAAGGCTGATCAGATCCCTAGGTTTCTTGGCTATATCCTATGCCGATGATACGCAGATTATCATCTCTGTATCAGGATAACTCACTGACACTATGGCACAGTTCCATACATGCCTTCGTCAGGTTGGGGACTGGATGGCCGCCAACTGTTTAAAACCTAACTCTAGTAAGATGGAGGTCTTACTTTTCGGTGCTCATACTAATTTTTGGTCCCCGATATTTGGCCCTCAGAGCTTGGACCACCACCAATGCCAGTGATCAAGGTAAAGAACTTGGGGGTCATCTTCTACTCTAAACTGTTGTTTGAAAATCATGTTAACCGGGTCACCTCCCTCTCTTTCTACACGTTAAAGCTTTTGCGAAAGATCCTCCCATCTATCCCAGCTGAGCTCCGCAAATTAGTGGTTTCAGCACTTGTTTTGTCAAGAACTGATTATTGTAATGGGCTTTTCATCAATCTTCGGAAAAAGTGCTTGTCCAAACTGCAGGGAGTGTAAAATGCTGCGGCTCGGCTCCTGTTGAACATCCCAAGATACAAATCTCTATTGAAGGTGCTTAAGGATCTACATTGGCTGTCAATAAAGAGACAAATTGAATTTAAGGCTCTCTGATTTTTTTTCAAGGCCACACAGGACATAGGACCCGTTTTGTTACAGCGAAATCGCTACCCTATATTCCAGTCTGTTGTGTCCGTTCATCCTCTGCCCATGGTCTGATTGTTCCCAGGGTCAAAAAATGTTCCTGGGGGTGAAGAAGCTTTCTGGTTGGCGCAACCAGTTTATGGAACTCTCTCCCAATAAAGTTGAAACAAGAAACACATCTGTTAGATTTTTGGAAGGCGCTGAAGACATGGTTGTTCAGTCTTTAAGGTGATTTCGAATCTCATAGCTTAAATCCTGTATTTGATGAGCATGCGCCTTGACACCCTCGGGTGAATGTTTCGCGCTCTACAAGTCTCCGTTTCATTTCATTTCATTTATAATGGAATAATGTTTCCGCCTCTATCAGAGCCTTTGTGCTGTCACTTCAAAGGCTCTGTCTGATGTGAAACAAGAATGGCTGTTACAATATGAAATACTCAGTAAATATGAGGAAAGGAGTCATAAGCTGGGAATTAATTTATAACTATAAGAGCGAATTGTTAAAGACGCGCAAGTCAATAAAAACTAGCCACAAGGCTCCATTAAATCATAACAAATTCATATCCATAAAAACAATCTGGTAAAAAATGTATGCAACATTATAGTGATTAATGCTCAACAGTTTTAACAATGATCTCCAAAGGGCAGGATTTTAGATTGGGAAGTGTGTATGTCATATATCTAGGGACTAAAAATACATAATTAAGTTGTACGCTGGGTTCCAACTTCTGAAATTGTTTTCTTCACTTGAGTCTCGTTCAGAAGACAGGCATACATACGCAGGGAAACTTGAAGCTAGGTGTGAATATTACACAGTACGTGATATTCTCAGCGACGGGGCCAGGTGAGATCAGCATACTTGTGGTAAAAAAAATAATGTCCCTTGTTAGGCTAATACACTATCTCAGTTTTTAATGAGTGCATATTCATCGATGTGATCATTCAGAGATGGAAAGGAGGTATTACAGTCTGAACAAAACAATCGAGTTTGAGATACTGCAACCTCTACTTCAACTACACTCATAAACTGTACCTGCAAGGGGAAGGGAAATGCTCACCTGTAAACCCACTGTGGCTGCTCACTATCTCCTGTTCTATTTAATATATTATTGTTCACTTTACCTGACACCCTGGCGAAAATTGATGCCTTCCCACCTGGAACCTAAGGGTTGAGTTACCAGGCTCCTGTTTTCGTGGTTGATATTGCTCTACATTAGCAGACGCCGAAGTCCTTCAACAAACTATAGTAACTGCAACTCATTTTGCCCGTATTAATAGCCTGGATATTGAAATAAAAAATAATGTAGAGAAATTCGAGAATTAACCTTACATGTACAGTTGCATGCTAAACAGCCCTGCATGGCGGGATGTATGGCCAAGCAAAAGGAGAAGGTGTCAGCAGGTGTGCTAGATGTGGTTGGAACTAGTTAAGCAGACAATGTCCGAAGTTAATTGCAGATGCTTCATGGGACCGCACGAGCTTGAAATAAAAGACATCTTTGCTGCAGTAAAAGGTTAGAAAACTGTCTGCGAAATAATCCAAATTCAATAATGTGATTTCAAAAATGCATGATTATTGTAATAATGTAGTAGACTCATGTGTGGGGCACTAGGACCCGCCACTACATAACATCGAGAGGAAACCAGAAATAGGAGGGAGGAGGAGGAGGGGCACTTAGCAGGATTAAGAAAAAAAGAAGTAAGGAGGATAGGGAGAAAAGGGAAAGGTGAAGAGATCAAAGGTTCACTTTATCAGTACTTACGTTTCCGTGTCACCTGTTTGGGGACCTGGATATGACAACTGGCGATGACCGTGGTCACGGGACCCCTACTGGCATTTCTCACCTTCCATGCACCTGTCGGAGCAATCTAATCTGCTGTACCGTGATCCTGTGAGCCCACCCAGGTCACGTCTGCCTGCCGCTGAGGTCGGGAGCCCACCCCAAAATGCGTGTCCACTCCATGGAGGAGCGGAACATCGTGCCATCAAGCATTCTGGTTGTTTACCCCAGTCACGTAAAACTGTTGCTGCGGTGCCTGTCTTTGGTGATACGCCTTCAGGAGCCTACCCTGGGCGTGTGCACTATTCTCCTCACCCTTGCTAATTCTGCGACCTCCTCTGTGAGCCTACTTCGGTCGCATGCCTTCCCTGGCAGCTCCCTGCTTGGCCACCTGCCATCTGGTGAGTGCAGCTATGTGCTTGCTGACTCTGTGATACAGGGCCTGAAGTCTAGTGAGAAGACAGCTTTCCTGATGGCCATCTTGAAGTCAGGCAGGCCATCCAATAGGCTGCCAGCACCCAAAGGTGGCCATCTTTAAGTCAAGTAACCTGCAAAAAAAAAAATAAAGTTTCCTCGCCCAAGATAGTAACTTGTTTGACCAACTTGTGGTGGCAACTCTGACTAAGGACGTTTGCAAAGATCTCCCTTTCTCCACCCTGAAACCGACGTCTTGACTCTACAACAAGTGGAACCAGGCGAGGGTCTGCTACCTCATCGTTGCAGGTGGGGCACAGGACTGCCAACCCAGGAGTTTCTTTTCTGCGCCCACCGAAAACACTGGCTCTTTGTTGACAGGAATGGCTAGATGATTTCAAAGATTTTATCAAAGACTCTCAAGTTTCTGACCCTGATCAGCAGCTCATTGCACTACGCAACCTTCTTGGAAAAGACGTTGGCCAAATCATGAAGGAAATGCCGGCTGATGTTGTGTCATCTTACCCAGATGTTCGCGAGGCACTCAACAGAAAATGTCTTCATAAATGGAACATTGATTATGAACGTTACACATTCAATCTGGCCTCCCAAGAAAAAGATTAATCCATGGGAAAGTTCATTTAGCGCCTCAAACGGCCAGCAAATTACTGTGCTTTTGACACTTTCTCTACAGAAGACGCTCAGAGTCGCTGTGCAGACGTCTCCTAAAGAAAAGCTACTCCTTGGATGAAATTGAACAAAATTACAAGAGTCAATGATCAAGCAGAAGAACATACGAAGAAAATGGAAGCTGGGAAAGTTGAAAAACGGGAACAAGCCTTCTGACATCAATCTTGCCACAAGAACTGCCAGTCCTCTGCCGATCAACAAACATCCAAGTCCAAGGGGTACCTTCAATGAGCAAGTCGTCATCGCAGTCCCAACAGAGGCAACAAGAGACGGGAACATCAGCTAAAATGTTATCGCTGTGGACAAGACCTCCCACACACTGAGGTGTGTCCTGCCTTAGGTCAGAAATGTCAATGATGTCGCAAAGAAAATCACATTGAGAAGGTATGCAGGGCCACACACAGATACACTCATAGAAAGTCAAGGGAATCCAGCTCCCGCATTCATGAAAAAGCGGTATGGGACCAAAGAGACACCTCCACTAGCTTGTCACAATCAATCCTCTATTCACACGTCACTTACAGGTCACGACGCTCAGAATCCCGGGATTCGAGGTCTCTCATGACCGTATCTCAAGACAGCGAGGAATATGTCTGTATGGTTGCTGATCCTGACAGACTAAAGAAATACCCACGACTACTTCTCCATATGGGAGAACACCAGGCTAGGTTTGTGCTGGATAGTGAAGCATCCCTCAATTACATTTCAGTTGCAGAATGCAACAAAATGAATCCACAACCCCACCTGCACAGAGCTGCAGTGCGGGTTTACACATGGATTTCCAAAGAACCCCACCTTTGTCTAGGAGAATTTCAGACATCCCTCTTGTACAAAGATAGAACAACTCCAGCTCACATACATGTCATTGTGGGGCCAGAATCAGACTGTCTTCTCAGCTAGCCTATGGCTGAACAACTTCAACTGATTGTGCTACTATACTGAGTAGATGATGAACCTGACATCATTCACAAGTTTCCAAAACTATCCACAGGACTAGGAAAAATGGTTCACCATCAAGTTCGTCTACACATCAATGAGAGCATGACACCCATAGCTCAACATCACAGGAAAATACTGTTCCATCTTCAACAGTCTGTGGAGGATGAGCTATAGGATCTGCTAATGGCAGACATCATTGTGAGAACATCGGGCCCACTCCCAGGGTCTCTCCAGTGGTCATAGTACCAAAAAAAGGATCTGAAGACAAAGTGCAGCTCTGTGTTGACATGAGAGCTCCAAATACAGCCTTTGAAAGGGAAATACATCCGGTACCTCACATCAGTGACATGATTACGTCACTAAATGGGGCAAAAATATTTTCCAAACTTGATCCTAACAAGGGATATCACCCACTTGAACTTCACGAATGTTCGAGGTATATAACCACTTTCTCTACTCATCAAGGCCTATTCAGTTACAAAAGGCTCAGCTTTAGAGTCTCTTCTGCCACTGAGATCTTTCAAGAGGCGATCAGAAGGGTCATTCATCACATTCCCAACACCCTCAAATACAGTGACGACATCCTGGTGTTTGGAGTGACTGTACAGGAACACAACAAAGCACTGGATGTCATGCTCTCCTGGAAGCAAACCTAACAATTAACAAAGATAAATGCGAATTTCACAAATCAACATTGAAGTTCTATGGGCACATTTTTTCTGGGCAGGAATGAGACAGGACCCTGAAAAGGCTGCAGAGATAAATTACACACCTCAACCTCGAGATGTTGGAGACGTTCAATCATTTCTAGGAATGGCCATCTAAAGGGCACGTTATATCAAAGACTATGCCACCATCAGTTATGAGGGAACCAACTAAACAAGGTCATGTATTCAAATGGACAACACAATGAGTTCAAGCATCTCTCTCGATCAAAGCATCTGTTGAGTCAGCCAACAATCTGGCCTACTTTAATCCTCGTCAAAAGACTAAAATCACTGTGGATGCCAGCCCTGTAGGACTTGGGGCCATACTGGCCCAGTACGATAATGAAAGTGACCAACATCACCTAGTAGCTTACTCCAGAAGCAGCCTGCCTGATACCGAGAAGACATACTCACAGCCTGAGAAGGAAAGTCTGGCTGTGGTCTGGGCATGTGAGCGCTTCCATATTTTCATCTATGGGAAACACTTTATGCTGATCACAGACCATCAGGCCCTCATAACCATATTCGGGAATCCTCGAGCCAAGATGCCACCCTGAATACAGCGCTGGGGGATTCGTCTTCAATAATATACCTACACAATCATTCACAAGCCTGGAAAAGCAGTGAATCCAACTGATTACATGTTGAGACTCCCCAAAATATCTTCAAGCACAAAGCAATCTCTAGCAGAGGAATATATATATATTTTGTTGTTGCTCAAGCAAAACCACCTGCAGTCCTTCTTGAAGCCATTTTTGAAGCCACAGCAGTAGATGCCACCTTGCAGGATGTGATACATCACATCCAAACAAACAGATGGAGACACCTAGAAGAACCGAGACACAATCAACATTTTGACAACCACGAATTAGCATGTTTTCAGCACGTAAAAGACGAATTGTCCATTGCTGAAGATGGCCTCCTGCTAAGAGACAAAAGGATCGTCATTCCGAAACAGCTACATCAAGGGGTCATCAATCTGGCACACGAAGGGCACAGAGGTATTGTGGCTACCAAGAGAGCATTGCGCGAACAGGTCTGGTTCTCTTCTCTTGATCAGATGGTTGAAGACATGCTGAAAGACTGTTGTCAGTGTCAGTTGGTAGGCCGAGTAGAGCCACTGTCCGCTCTACAACTGTCAGAACTGCCGGAAGGCGTCTGGCAGCATGTCACAGTAGACTTCTTTGGTCCGTTATAATCAAGCAAATACATTCTTGTCATAATGGATGAATATTCCTGATTTCCAATCGCTCACCTGATATTATCAACCAAAGCAGCCACCACCAAACTAGTGTTAGAAGAAACATTTGCAGCCTGGGGAATACCTAAAGTAGTTAAGACAAATAATTGGTGTTAGAACTTGGGGTCTCTAGTTGGCAGATCTAGGTACCACTGTCCAAATAGGGACCCTTGCTTCTAGTCAGGGTAAGGAGGAAACACTCTTTAGATAACCTCTGCTCACCCTCTTTGTAGTTTGGCACAAGCAGTCAGACTTATCTAAAAACAATGCACAAGTATTTATACCAACATTCACAGTAACACGGTGAAAATACAAAAAAAGTCCAACATACACAGTTCAAGAATATGGTTGCAAAAGAGTTCTTAAGGTTGTGATAAAATAATCCACAGTTGCGTCACGTTTTGCCGACAGTACCTTTTAAAAGCGACAAAGTCCCAAAGCAGAAGCTGGTGCGGTGGAAAACAAGCAATGCGTTGCTCCTAAGACCCTAGGGAGGCGATGCGACAACCCCGCTGCAGCAGCGGGCGTGTTGCGACGAATCCGATCTGTATGAGGAGGAAGGCGGACTTGTATGGATTCCGGTGCGTAGGTTCCGGACGAAGTTTTTCTCTTGCAAAGGCACGATGCGATGATCTTTGGAGTTGCGACGATCTCCGGGCGGACGAGCGGTGATCTCTCTCTCGCAGCTCCTCGATGCGATGGCTTCTGCGACGTGATGTGGTCCGCAAGCAAGCGGTGCAGCGATCTCACCCAGCGGCGGCAGGCTCTGCGAGGACACTCGCAGTGATGGTAATCTTCCCGCACCGGTCTGGTGCGTCCCGCAAACGAAGGATGCAATGGCTCTGGCAGCGGTAACAGGCGCTTCGGCGATCTCGACCTTCGTAGCGGCGGGAATTTCCTCGCACTGTCGGGGATGTGCTCCGCAAGCGAGCGATGCAACAAAACTTGAGGAAAGTCTTTAAAAGCTTGGTTTCCAGCTTCCCAACACAGGTACAACTTCCAGAGGCACCACAAATGGCCCAAGCACTCTAGGAAGGAGAGAACTCTCTCAGCAGAGTTCAGGGAAGCTGGGCGTGAAGTCTTTTTTTTCCTGGGACTTCAGAAACAGGGAACCAGGTCTTCTCAGGCCCTTGGAGATTCCTTCAAGAAAGGGGACACAGCACAAAGCAAAGTCCTGCCCCTCTCATTGGCAGCAAAGCAACAGCAGGTCAGTCCAGCAGAGCAACAGCAGGAGAGTTTTCCTTCTTCAGTTTCAGCTTTCTCCTTGGCAGAGGTTCCTTCTTGATTCCAGGATGATCTAATTTTCTGTTGTCAGGGGTCCTGTACTTTTACCCCTAAAAGTCTTTGTTCTCTTTGTGCAAGTGGGCCCTGAGCCCGGTCTGAACCAGTTCTGGGTGTTCCTTGAGCACTTTATTTTCCTGGCTTCTCCTTTCCTTTCAGAGTGAGGGGTAGGGTTGTCAGCCACCCAGCAGGAGGTGGAGCCAACATTGTGGAAGGCAGCACTGCCCTATTCAGGTCCAGGTGCTATCTCCTCCCACCACTCAAGTTGCAATTGCAGTCATTCAGTCCAGGGCTGACTCAGCCAGCCTCCTGGGGGCTCCCCAGCCTCTGTCACTCTCAAACCAGACAGTCAATTCACAAACGGGCCAAGGCACACAGAAAGGTCAGACAAGAGAACAGCAACTTTCTAAAAGTGCTGTCCTCAAACACACGAAAAAAAACACCTTTTCTAAAAGATGTGTTATTAAATTCTGAGTTCAGGGATACCAGACTTTTATGTCCCACCTTGCTCCTATGGGAAGATATGCTAGTAGCCACTGTAGCCAGCATCCCCCATGACAGCCTATGGGCAAGGTAGCCTTACAATAGTGAAAACAGAAAATGGCTGCCATTCACTACCAGAGCATCTCACCTGCACTAGTACATGCTCTACCTTTCATATACACTGCACCCTGCCCAGGGGGGTACCCTCGGCCTTCCATAGGGGTGACCAATGTGCACAGAAAGGGAAGGGTTAGGCCTGGTCAGTGGGGACACTGACCAGGAGGACATGGCAGTTCACAGACTACACACAGGCACTGCGGTGGCAGGCCTGAGACACCATTTTAGGGCTACTCATGTGGGTGGCGCAATCAGTGCTGCAGGCCCACTAGTAGCATTTGTCATCACCAGCCCTGGCACACCCAGTGCACTTTACTAGCGACTTCTTGGTGATACAAATATGCCAATCATGTGTATCCAATCACAATATCAATTTACACAGGGAGCACTTACACTCTGACACTGATCAGCAGGGGCAGAGTGTCCAAAGCATCTAAACCAGCAAAATCGAAATCCAGTACAGCATCAAAAATACAGGAAGTAGAGGCAAAATGATAGGGGTAAACCACGCCAAGGATGCCAGGTCTAACAATTGGCCTCCATTCAACGGACATGAATTTGCTGCATTTGCCAACCATCTCAACTTCAGATATCAGAAAATCACTCCCATGTGGCCACAGGCCGATGGAATGGTAGAGAGATTTATGGTTACCCTGAAGAAAACCATACAGCAAACTGAACTGTCAAGGCAAAATATCCAAATAGGATTAAATTAGGCATTATGAGCATACCGAACCACACCACACAATACTACAGACAAATGTCCAGCTACACTGATGCTAGGTCACACTGTGTGCACAAGAATTCCGGTGTGGGAAGATTCAGCTGGCTGTCTTCGTCAAGATTCAGGACATGAAGAATTAGCAACAGTAGACAGATCCAGAAGAGCCAAGATGAAAGAATATGCGGACAGTTGTCGGAGAGCCGAACCATCAGCCATCAAGGAAGAAAACTGGGTACTGGTCCGGCAAGAGCAACAAAGAAAAACTGACAGTCGATACCATGCTCATCCACTGCAGGTAAAAAAACAAAAGGGGCCCATGATCACAGCTGCTTCATATGACAAGAGAATAACAAGGAATGTTGCACATTTTCACAGATGTGCGCCAACCATCAGAGAGACAGCGTCTGCACTAGACAGTGCAAATATGGAGGACACTCATGTGCTGGGTAGTGAGTTCACTTCTTCTTCCCTTTCTGCTGAAGGACAGAAATCTAGTCAAGATGTAGCTCGCAGGCCACAGCATATTTGTCAAAGCCCTGCCTGTCTCATTGAGAAACTGTAACTATGTGTTTCTTATGGCCCCGATTCACAGAACTAACTGAAGACAAAATCTTAAACTTACTACTTTTGGTATTCACAGAAGGCATTTAGTAGTAGTAAAGTTAGGATTTTGTCTTAAGTCTGTCTTAAGTTTGTCCTAAGTCTGTTGTAAGTTTGTCTTAAGTCTGTCTTAAGTCTGTCCTAAGTTTGTCTTAAGTTTGTCTTACCTTTGTCTTAAGACTGTCTTAAGACTGTCTTAAGTCTATCTTAAGTCTGTCTTAAGTCTTTCTTAAGTCTGTCTTAAGTCAAACTTAAGACAAAATCCTAACTTTACTACTACTAAATGCCTTCTGTGAATACCAAAAGTAGTAGGACAGATCCCAATCGAAATACTAGCCTTTGAACAGGCAATTATGAAGGAGCTAGATGATCTGAAAGATAACACCAGAAAACCCTTCATGAACATTTCGAAAGCAGAACAACATGCCCTCGATGAACTACGAAATGATGGTGAAATCGAGATCAAGCCTGCAGACAAAGGCAGCGGGACCGTCCTGCTAAGCAAGGAAGGATATGACCAACAATGCACAGAACTGCTTACAGATCAAAAATTTTACAAAAGAATAACCACAGACCCAACACAAAGACTCCAATGAACCATCAAACTGATGGTTAAAGAAGCGGAAGTGAACAACCGGATCTCCAAAAATGAAGCCGAATTTCTACAAATTAAAACACCAAGGGTGCCATATTTGTATTCACTCCCGAAGATCCACAAGGAACGAAAACCACCCTCAGGGAAAGACCCAAGAATACAAAAGACAAGCAGATGATCTCTGTGATAAACTAAAAACCCGGGATTACCCACAGAAAATCATTAACAAATGCAAGAAGAGGGCAAGAAATCAACACAGAGACAACGTCTTAGACACAACACCTAAACCACCTAAGAAAGACTTACTGACCTGTGTAACAACCTATAACACAGCTTCCAACAATGTGAAAAAGATAGTGAACAAAAATTGGAGAATTCTGACCTCAGCCTCCATAAACTGGCCAAAACCGAGATTCACTAACAAAAGAATAAGAAACCTCAGAGACATGCTGGTCCACACCATACCTCCCCCCAAAAAATGGGGAGAAGAAACCCCTCTACTCTGGAACAATCCCCCGGTCATGGGTCACTACCCGTGTGGTTCATGTCCTGTATGTGATTTAACAACAGTCACTAAGATCATTCAGCTCCTACCTGAGTTCAAGTGGACCATAAAATATCACACAAATTGCAACACAACACATGTAATCTACATGATTAATTATCCGTGTGACATGCGCTACATAGGGATGACATGCCACAAGGTAAGACAAAGAATATGTGAACACAGGAGCAATGTGAAATGCAAAAGGAATACCACCAAGATGAGCAACCACTACATCAAGCCAAACATACGGTGAATGACCTACACTGGATAGTACTAGAAACTCTCACAACAAAAACCCACAACGCAGAGAATGTACTTTTCGAGAACGAACAGAGATGGGTGCACAGACTCAAAACCAACACCCAAGGACTAACAGCCTGATTCATCCAAGACCCGTTTTGCGAGTCTTTAATAGCGATTCATAAGGAATCGCAATTACAGACTTGCAAAACGGGATTCATGTAGGAATCGCAAAATTAAATGCGATTCCTACACATTCCTTATTTGCGATTAGCAAATAGCTAATCGCAAATAAGGAATAACTCCCCCTTCATTCCTATGGGCCAAAAGGCCCATAGGAATGAATGGGGAGTATTCCTTATTTGCGATTAGCAATTTGCTAATCGCAAATAAGATAGCGATTTGAAGGGTGCCAGGGGTGTCCAAAGGACACCCTGTAGCACCCCTTAAATGCACATTTAACCAGGTGTTGCGCACACACATGTCCAAAGGACATGTGTGTGTGTAACATGCAACTTAGAAAAATGCTTTTAAAAGCATTTTTCTGAGTTTTCGCTATTTACCACGAGGTTTGACCTCGCGGTAAATAGCGGCCCGAAATTGCGAATTCGCAATTTAAAAATTGATGATGAATTGCATTTAAGGAATCTCAAATAGAGATTCCATAAATGTAATTCCTCGCAAATTTGCGAATTCGCTATTACCGATTTTTGCATTTGGGATGATGAATCCCAAATGCAAAAAGTGCGCTCGCCAAGGGCCAGATTCTGAGAATCTGGCCCTTTGCGAGTGCAAACAGCTTCATGAATCTGGCCGTAAATGACCATATTCCGCGGCCGAGTCTGAATTACTAAAAAGTCCAAAGTAAACTGAGGATATATGTTCAAGTTTTAAAAGAGATAACCCAGTTCCGAGGTTATAAGACACCGATTTACCCGTAGAACTAGAGGTCTCAAGAGGTATCATCTTAAAACTATAAGGACATCATATTTCATCCAGACCTAATTAAAACAATTGTCTGGGATTCTGCTAAAGGAAATGCTTGCCATTAAAATACATACTCCGAGGGCTACTGACTAAGAGGCTGCCCTCTACATAAAGACTTCACCCAGTTAGCGCCACAACCAGCAGGACACACAAGAATCTTTAAAAGCGACAATTCATTCCCAACGAACATGTACGTTTAGTCATACTACACATCATTTAAATTTACAACTAATAATGAATTCAATATTGGTCTTTTAAAGGTGGTCCTATTTCTATTTTTAATTTAAAAAAATCATATAAAGTTTACTTTCACTACGAATAATTTTGAGTAATATAAGTCTTGGGAACCTTAACACACTATTTGAAAGATAGACGATAATTCCACACATAGTCGCTCTTCTAGTTTTACTCCCTCTTTACAAAAACAATCGACCCGGAAACGCTGTGTACAACTGGGCCCCCAGTGGAAGAGTCAGCACAAGCAGTGCTGAATCAGAGCCGAAGGTAGCAACAACGCAATGGAGCTGGCACAACTGAAACCGTAACGTAAATCTTTGCATGCAATGTTTAATCTTAGCTATGTCCTGTATTTAGCAGGACAAAGACTCCGTGGCGCCCGTTGATGCCCCAATGAGATAAATACAAGGTATGCCTTTAGAGATATATAAGGGCGCACGCGCACTCATTTAACAAGCGCCTCGTGTCTACCTTACAAAAAAGACGTGCAACTGCAATCACGCGTCTTACTGACACGAACACCATACATCTGAAGGTGGGAATAGCCACACAAATCACCCTTTTTTTAATCGTACACCTAAAATCACTCCCGTGTACAGAAAGTAAAACTACTAAAAGTGCACCTTATGAGATAATCTTCCGGTTACACCGACAAGGCACATATTGTTTACCACGGGCACTAGAGTACACCCTCAATACAGTTTCCGCGCTTCACGGTCATCATAAAATACCAGTGAACATACATGAAATATGCCGGCATAGATACAACGTAGAGAGATATGCCGCCAAGCACGGTAACCAGAAGTACTAAGTAATCGCGCCATCTTGCATACTCGATAAAGAGGAATCTACATGCCTCTACCAATTTGATCAGATGCGCTGTGCACTTTGCAACTCGTGACGCAGGCATGTTACGAATCCGAGGTATGAGTGAAGAGTCACAGGATCCTTGATACTCCACTCACTGTATACTAGTTTTTAACTTCTTTCTTAACAACACAGTTTTTAACATCGCAGTTAGAACTTAGAGAGATCTTTTGCCATGAGTAAATAATAGTGGTTCAAAGTCGAAAAGAATTGCCATTTTGTTGTTGCTTTTAAACCCTGAATAACAGACAGAGTGTACAGGAAGTGGTATAACCAACACTTCTCCACATGTCTGTGTTTATCTCTCCTTCCCCCCCCCCACGCCTCCCCTATTTGTATTTACAGGTACCACTGGACCTTAACAGAAACGGATATACATATATTTTTCCCACTATTCCTTAAATCATTTTTTGAGGTTTATATACACAGAGACACCCACAGTCTCATATTACCAATTGCACTCTAGGTCCTGAAGAAAGCCTACTTGACCCCCAGGGGTAAAACAAGGGTTGAAACATGTTGACCTTTTTAAGGACACTTTAGGTGCAGGAGTTCCCTAATCAAATCTCAACACGCACTATATCTACCTTTTAATTAATATCTCAAATCCAGACCTATTAAACCTTTTTCCTGGCTGTACGAGAATTTTTAATTCACATCCTTTTCAACTTATGACCCCTCTATCACTGTTCACTACTACACTAACCATTGGCATACCTCCGGGTGGAGGAAGCATGAGAACTAACCCCATGATGATGCGGTCACGTTTTTAAGAGTTGGGCGGAGAATCAAGATATACCGCCAATTCTATCCTCTGTACATGAATGAGGGTTTTTTATTGGTACACTGAACAAAAAATTGTAAACCCTGGTTATGCAGGACAAGTGATCCATTCCACACTTGATTTTGTGTATTTCTTGGTGCCAGTCCCTCTCAAGACCTAGCTGAAGAGTCTTAGTGGCCTGTGTGAGCTGGCATACATCGCACCTTTCACATTAGTAGTGTCCTGTCACAGGTGCCACCCCCCAAGCATTGGTGATGTTTGCCTCGGTTTTTAACACAGTGGGGTCTAGTGTGGACAACTAGGTCTCGGATAGTATTATTGCGCTGGTAGGTGAACAAAGGTTTGGACGTTTTAGTTTCCCCTATGTTAAGGATAGACCACTGTTTCTTAAACACTTTCATGATACGGTTGGATGCTGGAGTGAAAGTAGTGACACACATGAGGCAGGGAATCAGAGGTTTTTTCTGTGGGAACTAAAATGTCTTCCTAAAGATTATTGAAGGCTCTTTTCCATGTTGTCCTGACTATGTGTCATGGGTATTCGCGTGGCAGGAGTTTCTGCTCCAGGTCCTCTGCCTGTTTGACAAAAATGCTCGACTCACTATAGTTTCGTTGGAGTCTTAGAAACTGTCCAAAGGGTAGGTTAGTTCTGAGGTAGAGAGGATGATGACTCCCAAAGAGGAGGAGGCTGTTACGATCTGTGGGTTTATTATATGTCTTAGCCCCCATGAGGCTGTCCTCCAGAAAAATAAGGAGGTCCAAAAAAGGTGGTTGGACATCAGAAACATGTCCAGTGAATTTCATTTCAGGGTCGATGGAGTTGATCCATGCCAGAAAATCTTGGATATCTGCAAACTCACCCTTCCAAACTATCAAAATAATGTCTATTTATCTCCGCCATAGTTGGTCCGATCATTAAGCCCATTGGGCTTGTGCGTGCATAGTTTTTGTATCCAGAAGTTCTCCCGTTGTAGGAGATATTTTGTATTGTCTCTTCCTTCCTTTTTATTCACAGTTTCCAGTATGATAAATTTTAACTGTGAGATATTATGTTGTGCCTCCACAAAATGCGCAGCAACTGTAGATTTCATATTATTTGTTCGAATGTTCGATTTGTGTTCAGTTAATCTGATTTTTATACGTCTTTCAGTCTTGCCAACATACATTTTACCACAAGGACATTTCAAAGCATAAATTACATTGGATGAATCACATGTCGCATTAGTCTTCAATTTGATTTCATGTCCTTTCATGGGATGGTTGATCTTGTTACCTTTGATAATATTATTACAATTTCTGCAATTTAAGCAAGGTTTGGTTCCTCTGAATATTTCTGTCCTTGTGGTAAAATGTATGTTATATGTGTATAATATCTCACTGTTAAAATTTATCATACTGGAAACTGTGAATAAAAAGGAAGGAAGTGACAATACAAAATATCTCCTACAACGGGAGAACTTCTGGATACAAAACCTATGCACGCACAAGCCCAATGGGCTTAATGATTGTATAGAACTGTCATGTTATCTATAACATGCCACTATCATAAATGTACCTTGGTGCTTAACTATTGATTCTTGCATGTTTGTAATTAATTCTGTTTTCAGATATTTCTTTCGTTTTAACTTTTGTACGATCCCTTTTAGTTCATGATATAGGCCTATAGTCATGTAACATCTATAAAGCTCTATCTTAAGGTGCTCCTAGAAACATGTTTCAAAACCAAAGGGTTCGTACCCCCAGATTGCCGCTTTATGTTTTTCCCAGTCCGCTATATTATTTATTAGAACAGCGTGCAGACACTGTTTTTTAATAGTAAACGTTAGGTTTTTTACATTTAGTATATCCTTTTTACATTTAGTATACCCTTTAGTATATCCTTTGATCGAGCGTATAGTATGTTTTCTATTTCCAAACCACGTGATCCGAACACTGACCTATGAGGGTTATCAATGTTAAAATTAAGGTGGCCACTGGGAAGGGTTTCGGAATGTTTGATTCACTTTGGAGAAAGCTTATGCTACGAGCAAATGCATACAAGGTCAGTAGTGTATATTGAACTGCAGACAACTTAGATATGGAGTGGTGTTAATGAAATATTGGACATCAGAGTTAGTTCTCTAACGTGTTTGTGTAATGCTTTTTGTTTTGAATAGCTTTTGTCCACACGTTGAAACGCCTATGCGGTAGTACCGGCATGTGAGTGGGCTGCATAGCCAGTCTTTTGAATTTACACAGGATATACGGTTATAAGAGGTGGTAGGCGGGGCGTGGCTTAGCGCCCGGCGAGGACGGCGGCTCTAATGTGAGCGCTCCGGGTCTGAAGGGGTTTTCGCTGCACACTTCACCTTAATACTTCCTGCAAAGTGGATTTCCGTGGACCGGAGACCACGGACACCAGCGGGCTCCTGTCGGCGAAACAAAACGAGCAGCGGAATGGTCGTTTTTGACACGTTGTAGCGGACGCGGCTGTGAGATAGTCGCGCCCGCCATCTTGGATCCTGTTACCGCGAACGGCGGCGCTCCCGTTCGGGAACCATGAAAGCCCGCCACGGAGCCCCTCGTGCCTACAGCTACTTCTGGTGAGCTAATTTCTGCATCTTGGCGCCACCGCTGTAGAACTTTACCTCATGACGCCTTTTTTTCAGTGAATTTAAACAGACTTCACTCATGTTCTGACGACCTGGGCGGCCATTTTAGCCAAATGTTGCTCCTTTTACCTCAGGCACCCTGAATGCATACGCAGCTGCAGCCTACTCCCTATTAAGAGAGCGTTCCATTTCCTCACGCTCTTACTCTAATTGATATTTACTACGTGAAGTGGTCCTGCGCATTGTTTCTACAAGCTTTTTTTTTTTCCTACATGCTCTTCTCGCATCTATGATGTTCCTTACCTGATAAACCTCTGCTGCATCACAATGTGCCATTCTTGCATGCCCTAGTGCAGTGCTGTTTCTTCGCTCTCAACATCAATGTATTACCTCTCCAAATGACTCGAATGCTGCTCCATTCATCTGCGTAAATCCTTGGCGTTCCTGAATTCTGTGCAGACAGCCCTCTTTTCCTTATTTTCATTTTTTTGGGGAATCTGCTTGCTTTCCTCCTGCCAAGAACTCCTGCGCACACTTGTAGCTGTCTAAAGGCCAGCAGTGGTTACTACTGAACTTTATTTTCTCTTACCAATAACTCCTTTTTATGGAAAGGAAGGCCATTTCTCGCACTCCCAAGACTCCACGTCGTGTATTCATTAAGAACTCAAAAGTTTTCTCTGCACTGGCGCACCTCGAGGCCTCTCAGGCGCTTGTTACTCAGATGTCGCAGTCTAGCACGGAGCGGCCTGCCCAGCCTCCAGGTAAAGTCACGACGAAACGCCTTAAAAAGGATCCTCCTTCACCAATAGGATCCACTTCGACTGTCTCCATGGAGCTTCTGCTGGAGGAAATCCGTGCCCTCAGACCTTTCATGGAGGAAACTAATTCTAAGTTGCAGGTTCTCACCGATAATTGGTCTCAGATGGATGCCAGGGTGACAACAGTAGAAAAGTCTTTGACTTCTCTCCAAGAGTCGTCCTCCAAGGTCTCACACATGCAGTCTCAGATTTCCTCTCTTCAAAAGCAAGTTGAAGAATTGGAGAACCGAAACAGACGCAACAACCTCCGTCTCTACGGCCTGGCAGAGAATTGTGAAGGGACTTACCCCATCGCCTTCTTCAAATCTTTTTTACCCAAACTTCTTCATCTGCCTGAGGGTACTACGCTTAATATCCAGCGTGCACATAGGCTGGGTCGCCTCCCTTCTACTCCTTCTCCCTCTTCACGGCCGAGAGGTGTCATCATGTACTTCTTAGAGTACACTGACCTTCTCAAAGTCATCTCAGCAGCTCGTGCATCACCTCGTCTCCAATGGTCAGGATCCAATCTCTTCTTTGCGCAGGATTATGCCAAAACTACAGCAAGCCGTCGTAAAGCCTTTTTAGATATGCGACCAGAGCTTCGTGCTATTGGAGCCAGATACGGCCTTTTTCATCCTTGCCTGTTCAGAGTTACACACAACAACAAGACCACGACCTACGAGGATCCTGTTTGTCTCTGAAGTTTCTTGAACGCTGCACAGTCGTCTGACATGGACTTCTCTGGCTCCTCATCAGCTTTTCCTCCATGAATCTTGTTTTCCGTGACTTTATTGGCCCAATCAAATTACATGTTTCCTGTTTGATGTTCGCTGTTTTGTTGTTTGCCTTTCCTGGGTTTCCCAGCATCTTCAGTTTCTATGTTCCTTTTTGACCCCTCCCTATCTCTCTTCCATCCCCGTTGGATGGACAAGTAGTCTTCATCAGTGTCTCTTATATACTCTTTTGTTACGTACCATTGCTTTGTTTCCCTCTTTTCTTATTCACGTTGTTCCTTTATGTTTTTCTTCCTTGCAGGTTCCACGACTTGTATTGCGTTCACCCCTCGACTTGCTGGTTCGCTTACATTGGATGCTCTGCCTCCTCTAGTTGGCGCTCCCCCCTCACTCCTCTCTCCTCGTCTCCTCTCCTTGGTGATCATCCCTCCTCCTTTTTACCCTCCGTAAGTATGTTTTCCCTTTTCTCCCTGATGGTCGCTTCCCTTTTTGTCTCTTTTTTTCTTTTTTTCACGCTAGTTTCCCTTGTTCCACAGGTGTCTTCTTTTCTTGTTTTTCGACAATTCTTCTGTTATACACTTCTTCCCATCACTTTCTCTATTCTCTGGATTACCCTCTTACTCTTACTCTTACAGTTCTTCACTCTTATTTCTCCACTCTCTCTCCCTTTCCTTCACTCTTCCTTTCAACATTATTTTGTAATGACTTCTATAGATTCTCCTATTCTTCTGGACTTTCCTTCTCATCTGGGTTCTTCTCGCATCTTTCTTCTCCATGTTGATATCTTCCTTTTTATTTTTATGAGATGTCTTTGAAAGTAATTACTTGGAATGTTAGAGGCATTAATTCTCCCATCAAAAGACAAAGAATCCTATCTCACCTTGCACGATTGAATGTCGATATTGCTTTCTTACAAGAAACCCACCTATCTGCTGAAGAATCTGTTAAATTGAAAAGGAATTGGGTGGGCGAGGTTTACTACTCTCCTGTGGATGGTAAACGTAATGGTGTGGCCATTCTATGTCATAAAGCTCTTACTCACTCCTTACTTGCTCAGGAATCGGATGCTGACGGCCGTTGGACGTATGCTAAACTTTCTGTCAAGAATGTTCCAATTTCTCTTCTAAATGTTTATGCACCCACCACTGGCGATCCCATTTTTTGGCATTCATTTTCCCAGCACATCACCAGATTTATTGATGACAATTTCATTTTAGCAGGTGATTGCAACCAGCCCCTAGACCCCTTTTTGGACAGAAATTCCAAGGCACATTTCATCCCTAATAAGTCACATAAGTCCTTTCTTCACACCATCTCCCAGCATAAGCTTACTGACGCTTGGCGTTTATGTAACCCACAACTTCAAGAATTTACTTTCTATTCCCCATGCCATCATTCCCAATCCAGGATTGATTACATCTTCGTGTCCCACAACATTGTTCAAACTCTTACCCATGCTGAAATTGGCCCGATTTTACTCTCTGACCATGCCCCAACTTTAGTTCAATTGGACATTTTACCCAAATCAGTTGGTCCCAAACGTTGGCGCTTTAACAACTCTCTCCTTTTAGACCCTAAATTTACTGCCTCCTTCATTACTTTCTCAGATTAATTTTTCTCCTTAAATGATCATTCCCCTGTCCCCAAGCATACCATTTGGGATGCCTTTAAAGCGGCAGCGAGAGACTTCATAATTGGCTTTGTTGCAAAAAAACGGAAAACCGCTCGCAACTTCACAAAGGCTACCCTTCTGGATATTAAGAAATTGGAGCATTCTTATTTTACTTCTCGTTCCCAGGAAAGTCTAACCGCCTTGATTAATGCTAAGATGAAATTTAACAAAAAATCCACGGACGATGCATCCTTGTATCTATTGAAATCAAGTGCCAAGTTTTATGGGGGCAAAAATAAAGCTGGTAAAATTTTAGCTAATTATTTAAAAGTTAGACAAAACAAGTTGAATATTGAATCAATCTATGACGCTACCTCCACCCTCAAGCACACAGATGCAGATATCCTCACTGAATTTTCCACCTTTTACAAAACCCTATACTCTTCTGAAACTCAGGCCTCTTCCCAATCCTTAGACGATTTCTTTTCTACTATTCAAAAACCAACCCACTTTCCACTTGACCTCTCTCACTTAGAGCTTGACATATCCCAACAAGAATTGCTCAAAGCACTTCAAACTCTCCAAAAAGATAAGGCTCCTGGCCCAGACGGCTTCACGGTAGAATTTTTTCTTCACTTTTCAAAGCTTCTTATCCCAAAACTTCATTCCCTCATTGGCACTTTCCTCACCTTGGGTTCCTCCTCAGGTTCTTTTTCAGATGCGCATATTTGCCTCATTCCCAAGGAGGGGAAGGATCCTCAATATTGCAAAAAATACAGGCCAATCTCTTTGGTCAATATTGACTATAAAATATTTGCGAAGTCTCTTGCGGCCCGCCTCGATCTTCTTCTCCCAGACCTTTTGGGCGAAGAACAATCGGGCTTTGTTAAAGGTCGCTTCATTACTGACAACACCAGACTCCTCTTCAATATTCTCTCCTAATCTCGCCTTTTGCCCCACCCCCTCGCGGCTATTGCCCTGGATGCTGAAAAGGCGTTTGATAGGGTTGAATGGACCTATCTTTTTCATACCCTCCGTTGGTTTGGCTTCGGCCCTGTTTTTATATCTCTAATTTCACTACTTTATTCCAACCCATGTGCAGCGGTCTGTGCTAATGGTCAGATATCCTCTTTTTTCGATTTGAAAAGAGGCGTTCGTCAAGGATGCCCCTTGTCTCCCTTCCTCTTTAATTTGGCCCTAGAACCTTTTCTTTCCAAACTCCGTCAGAACCCCTCCATTCAAGGTTCCCAATTCTCAGACTCCCACATCAAACTAGCCGCATACGCAGATGACATCCTTCTCTTTGTTTCCAACCCCACTGTCTCAATTCCTGCCTTCCTCACTGAAGTCCGCGCCTATTCCCAAATATCCGGTTATAAACTTAACAACGATAAATGTGAGATCCTTCCCTTAACTAAATTTACATTTAAACCTGACTTTGCAGCCTCTAACTTCACATGGAAATCCTCTAACATTAAATACCTTGGGATGCACATCACCCCCACCATTCCAGAAACTATCTCCCTTTGTATGTCCAAATGCCTTCAAAAACTGACAGATCTCACATCCAAATGGCACCCTCTTTATTTATCCTGGTGGGGTCGCCTTGATACCATTAAAATGATGCTGTCTTCCATTGTCCTGTACACTCTCTCTAACATTCCAGTCATCATCCCTTCTAAATTTTTCAAAAAAATCAATTCCACTCTAACGTCCTTCCTGTGGAATAAAAAGAAACCCCGAATGTCTCTACGCCGTCTGATCCGTCCTAAATCAGAAGGAGGGGTTAATTTTCCGGATTTCCCTGCTTACCATAAAGCATTCCAACTGCGACAAGCCTCTTTTTGGTTACAGGACCCTGACGCCCCCTGTCCTTTATGGACTAAATTTGAACGGCTTCATCTCTCCCCTTTTTCCTTTGCCGAATATCTTTCCTTCTCCCGCAAACCCGCTTCTATCTCTACTCCTATCCATAAATTTACTGCCAAATTGCTTCTATCTTCTTCTCATTCTCCTCCCACAACCATCGCTGCCTTTCTTTCCTCCCCCATCTGGCATAACACTACCTTACTCATTCGAAATAGACCCTTTTTTTGGAAAACATGGCATAACAAAGGTTTACAGTGGATTTCTCAACTCTTCTCTGGCTCCTCTTTCTTACCTTTCCATACTCTCCGCTCCCTGTATAACTTACCCGCCTCCTCTGCTCGCAATTACCGAGTGCTTAAGGATAAAGTCCTAATACAATGCAATAGCCTCTCTCAGCTATGTCCTCCCCCTACTTCATCCACTCTCCCTTCCTCACTTCACTCCTTTCTGCGCTCTGCCCCAAAAGCTGCTGCTATCTACAAGTACCTCCATACCGGTGAGTCTCCCAGACTTAAATCCAAAGTGGAAGAATGTTGGGAGCATGACTTGTCTGTAGCTTGGTCAGTCTCCTTTTGGGATAAAATTTGGACCAAGATTCGCAAATCCTCGAGAGCAGCAACCCTTACACAGACTCTATTTTTTATTTACAATAGACTTCTCCTCACACCTCATGATCTCCACAAACGCTTCCCTACCACTCCCCACACATGCTGGTCCTGTTCATCCCCACAAGCTACTTTATTCCACATGTTATTCTTATGCACTCATGTCCATAGTTTTTGGTTACAGGTCTGGGCTCAAATTAACTTGATTTTCCATACTTGTATCCCCTTTTCTCACACACACATTTTCATGGGCAGCCTTTCCCCTTGTTGGGATAACGTTGACCTAAAACCACAGATTGTCGACTTGCTACTAGCTGCTGCCTTTCAACAAATAACGGTCAACTGGAAGGACTTCTCCAACATTTCCTTCAAGGCGTGGTGGTTCAATGTCTGCCATAATCATAGACTTGACACTGCTTTTATTTTTCCAGCATGTATGGCTACAAAACGCATGAACTTATGGCTACCTGTTACTCTTTATTTGGACTCATGTGCTAAACGCTCGTTTTGTCCCTCACCTTCACAGCCAGAAGTTCTCAAACCCCCTTAATTGCCTGATGCATTCCGCTTCTTCATTTTTCTTCATTGTATCACTTTCTGTTTTCTTTTCTTTTATTTATTTCTTCCGAATGTTTTTTTTTATGCTTCTCATGTTTAATGCTTAACATATTTTCCCTTTACCTTTCCCTTTCTCTTTTATCTAGTACCCAGATTTACCCTCTTACAATATTTGCTATGTATGATTGTTTTATTCTGCTAATAGTCTTCACATTATTACTCCAATGTATTTTGTTTTGACACCTGGATTTTCTTTTGTCATTATCAAATAAAAACTTTCTTGAACTTAAAAAATAAGAGGTGGTAGGCTAAAGACATGACTTTTAGTCCTTTTGGCAGGTTTTTTTTCTTTGGCAAGCCGACATTGGTATTGTTACAGTATGCAGATTGAAATATGTGAGTTTTTGGTTATTAACACCTAGGTTTATAACATTAGGACATGAATTCTGAAACGGATAGATCGTACAATGATTACTGATTTCCTTTTCACTTTTTCGTTTTTTTGTAGTATTGTTCCCTGATGAAGGGCAGATTGTATTGTCCGAAATGCATTGGATGGATTAAAAATAATGCCATATTTTGTGAAACAAAATGAATGGAATGCAAATTAAATAATGAACTTTATTTGACAAAAGTTTGAAAAAAAGAATTGAACTGAGAATAAAAGAATAAAACATTGAACTAACATGGTGATAAGAATCCTCATTTCACACTGAGGAGATTTAGGGTGTACCACTAGAAGCACGTTTTTTCCTAGTGCTGATAATCAGGAACAACCAATCCTAGGGCATTTCCAAGCGATCTTGGCCCAGTCTTTATGGAAGGCCAGCTCTTTGAGGATAATGATTGAGACATTAGTGACTAACAACACGTTGGGTGATGTGTTTGCCCGTAAATATTCCACCATGAAGGGCGGTTTTTACGAACTCTTTTTTGAGTGCAGACAGTTTGTCCTAATCTTCCTTAAGCCTGCCTAATGGTGCACTGCCATCGTTGCCCAGGAATGATGGAGTACTTAGAATCGCCTTGACGATATTGTTGTCATAGCTAAGCTCCTGAAGTTCAGTCATTATTATTAGGGCAGTCTGGTTGTGTGTTGGGGGAGTTGTATTTGGTGTGGGGTTGACAAGTGGGGGGGTGAATAGACATGAAGAAGACCTAAAAGGGTGAGTGTCCAAGTGCAGTAGGAGAGAGGACCCTTCTCAAAATGTCCCACAGCTGAGTCGCCATGCTAAAGACATATCAAAGAGAGGGATGGGAGGATAACTGGCGAGTATATGCTCTCCCCCAATATACGTAACAAAATATCAGTGTTAGAAATGGGTTTTGTGGTTGGCTAGGGTATGCACCTAAGCCAGGCAGAATCCACCACTCTAGTCAGGATAAGGGGATTACACGTCTAAAATAACCCCTGCTCACCCCCTTGGTAGCTTGGCACGAGTAATGTGTAATAAATGTGAATATAACAAACAGTAATACAGTGAAAACAATACAAAAAGGACATCACACCACTTTTAGAAAAATATCCAATATATATCATTATAAAACAAGATCATAACGATAAAAAGCCAACATACAGTAATCCACAATACCAATAAAGCAAAAATAGACTGTATTTACAGTTCCTTGAAGTCAATAGCTCAGGCCGCAGCTATCAGGGTGTCGTGAACAAACAAATCAACAGTTCCGCCGGTTGCAGTATCGCGTGCCAGCTACCGTGTCAGGGAGAACTTTGGAGATGCAGGGCTTCGGACCTTGCGGTGAGCTCCGGAGGAGCGGCATCGGCAGGCGTCGGTTCTGGAAGTCGGTGCAGGAGTCGCCAGGCACTTGAAAAGCCCAAGTGTTGCAGGTCAAACTCCTTGAGTTTGAAGTCAGGAGTGCTGGCGTCGACAGGCATTACGGCTGAGATGTGAAATGGGGCAGTGCTTTTTGAGGTACTGACAGGTCGCGTGCAGACCAAACATATTAACTCCACACAGTGATTCTTCATTAAATAGTTTTGAGACACCTGGGTGGTATCTGGTTTTATTCTACAACACTCACCAATATTCTCACTTCTGTGGGGTTTTCCAATTGACCCTACTGTGCTCCATCGGCTTAGATTAAAAGATCTCTGACAAAGTGCCCTCTTGCGGGGCCCACCGGCATTGCAGCGCCAGCCTGGCAATCAGCACCACCCTATGATGAAGCATGTAACCTTCTGGTCAGTGATGGCAACTGTTCTTACAAACTCATGATTCTTCTTTGGGGACCTGCAAACAGCTAGGGATAGTTTCTCTCTCAGGGGGCTGTCACGCTTCGGGAACAGTGTACTGATATTTTTTTACCTCCTTAAGAATAAGCATGGACTGCTAAGTAAAACAGTACTTAGTATGTGCACAGTTATGTGAACAGTCCAAACCAGTGAGATGAAACCTGGGCCACTATTACAGCCACTTCCTATTACCCACACCCAGCACCCTAGGTCTCGAATTTCCAAGTATTTTAGTACAAATTTACACTAGAAAGGGAAAATGCATTTCTAATTGTAGTTGACTTGACAAGATAACAACTGCTCTTCTTTAGCCATCATTTTCTGGAGGGAAATACTAAGGTTACATGGATAGCCTTCTATTATCATAATCAATATCCGGTCCCAGCGAATTGCCAAATTCTAGAAGTTATCACATTACCATCCCTAGACTTATGGACAAACTGAGAGCTCGACTGGGACCCTGGAACAATATTTGAGGTTCTTGTTAATGAATACTGCAGAACAATGGGCACAGTAGATACCAGTAACCAGGTTTTGATATAATAACACATTATACATGTCTGTTCAATATTCTCCTTTTATTGTTCTTCTGGATTTCATCCTCACACTTGGCCCCCAAAGATTTCCCTTTCTACTGTTCTGTCAGTACAGACTTTCCTACAGGAGCTAAAGTACAGTGGGCTGCTTCCCTACATTTAAGATTGGCTATAGCTCAATATAATAACTTGTCTTGACTGAATATACAGGTCATCGAGGTAATTCTGGGGATCCATTTTATTATGAAGTTTGTTGGTCCCGTTCTGGTCTTCAAAATAATTAGTGCAACTGCAGTGAGGTTCACTCGAAAATTCATCTAGATTTCCATAAGCCCCACCCCCCACTCTTTGGTTGATGGAACACCGCAATATGAGGTGAAGGCATTTTAGACTCTTGGTGGTACAGAAGTCAGCTACACTATTTAGTACACTGTAAAGGGTAGGAGGTATCTGACAATTTATCAAAAGACACATTAGGAAACAAAAGACTGGGAACTTGAAAAATAACATTTGGACCGGTAAAACTACATCTCTCAGACCGACATGCTTAGCCCAAGCCGCTAAGGCACAAGCAGGCACGCTTCCGGGTCAATAGCGGCAAACCAGGTATTTTCCTGCCTCTTTTGTCCCACTAGCATGGAGTCTTCCTTGTCTGGCAACAGTGGTTGTTGTGACTTTTCGCCATTGGCTGCAGACCGCACTCGGCTTGTTCTGTTCCATCATCTCTGTTGTTTTCCACCTTGTTCTGTTAACTTCAATCTTCTAATATCTTTACCTGCTGTTGGTGGCTACCTGTTTTGCTAACTTCTTGTCAGTATATCAACTTATCAGTTCCTCCTCTCTCCCAGTGCAGCACTGGCATTTCATCATCAGCTCCTGAGCGGAATTCGCTGTATACCAGGGGCTAGTTACAGCATCCTTTCAGCTTGTACCAGGTATGTTCCGAACTCTGTCAAATTTAACTATATACCTTTCCTACTAAATCAAACTCTGAACACCAGGTTTGCTGAAGTCTACTTCTTTTTCATCCTCTAAGCTGCTCTTCTCCCTGGGTCTTCATTAACATTGTTGACCTAGTGCAAGGGATTGAGTTGACCACTAAGAGAAAGACTGAAGGAGTGGCCTTTACTTCCACATTCTGCAATTACTGTGTTTGTGACACTCAACTAATCCGCAGTTTTAAAAAATACACACCAGCTGGTGAACCTTGCAACACAATTTCCCCAAAATATTGTCTTAAAAATCCAAAAATGACATGGTTAATTGTGTGAGCCAGGTCCTTCACAGCAGCATTTTTTGGTATGATTGTTCTAAAAAACATAGTTTTAAGAGACATTCCAAATAATATAGCAATGCAATATAACATGCCTCCCTAACCTCTTCTTAAATGTGCCAAACATCATATTTTACTGCTGTCTTCCTCTTTCTTTTATTTTACATTTCTATCCTTTCCCATTGGATAAGATATGGTTGAGAATCTACTTGGAAATCATTTTCAGTTCTGAATGTATTTAGTAATATGTTCTGTTAATTCCAACCATTAAAGCCATTGCCAAAGGCTCATCAGATAAATCTACAGAACATATCATTAAATATATTGTTTAACTGAGGTGCAGTAGCAAAATAGTAAATATACAACATGCAAAGTGTTCCAGGGAGAAAAAGCCAGTGTTGTCTTTGGAGTACCAGATTAAATAGGGCCATCGGCAGCTAGAGAGCATGTTTATTGGATTAACAAGCCGTATGTTTTGTGTGTATTAAAGCTTTAGGTACGTATTTCTAATTTGTCCCACTCTTGAATATTGGTTGTGCACAATTCATTTCCGTAAGGATACTGAGCTTGCCTGTAAGAGCATTCACCCTTATTCGCACACCAACACCAACCCAATCCTCCATTGGAAAACGCCTGCATGTTTGCGACAGGGACGTCCGAACCCTACCGCCCACCAACATTAACCCATAAAAATATTTTGCACCCAAAACCCTCCTTCAGCAGCTTTCCAACATAATGACATGGGATTATTTGAAAGAGACACGCGTGCAGCAATGTAAGTAATGTCGCTCTCATGCAACAACTCCAGATAAAACACTTAGGGCCAGATGTAGGCAGCCATTTACCGGTCGGTAACAGCTGAAAATACTGAATTTCGGCCGTTACCAACCGGAATTGGCTTCTTGAGATGTAGGAGTCAAAAATAGAACGATTCTGTAAATACAAGTCGGTATTTTACCGACTCGGAATTTACCGAATTCTTATTTTCCGAATTCTTAATTACCGAATTCTTATTTTCTGAATTCTTATTTACCGAATTGGTAAATAAGAAATGGTAAAAAATGACCATTGAGATGTAGGAAACCTCAAAAATAGCGAATTTCACGAGATTCGGTATTTAAGAGTCGGTATTTACCATGGAGTGAAAGCAGGTGGTAACCAGGTGCAGGCTATAAAAAAGGCCCCAAAATGCAACAGTGTGACCAGAATGGCGGCATTCTACGTCATTGCAAGGCGGCTACGGCTACAGGCAGCAGGAGAGAGGGTCTGGAGAAGGGAGGAGCACGTCTAAAGGCAGAGGATTAAGCTTTTCCAACTCACTGAGCCCGAGATATTGCAAAGGTGCAGGCTTGACCCCCAAACCATCCTGGACTTGATCAGGGACCTGCACCCACTCCTGGAGCACCCAACACCAAGGGCGCATGCCATCCCACCCCATGTGCAGATGCTGTGTAGCCTACACCTGCCTGCATCTGGGAGTTACCAGAGTGTGATTGCTGCGGTGGGTGGGGTGTTCCAGAGCTGCCTGGCCCGTTTCTTCAGGAAGTTCCTGGAGGCCATGAGGCAGAGAATGCATCATTACATTAGCTTCCCAGACACACATGCGGAACTTGTGAAGACCAAAACTGAGTTCTATCAACTGGCACACTTCCCTCATGTCATAGTCTGTAAAGATGGCACCCACATCCCAATCTGTCCACCTGCAGCCACAGAATACATATACAGGAACCGGAAGTCAACACACTCAATCAATGTGCAGGTGATATGCAACGCTGGCGACATCATAACAGACATTGTGGCCATATTCCCTGGGAGCACCCACGACTCCTACATATTTCAGAACAGTGGGTTCTACACATGCCTTGCTGCTGGCGATTTTGGGGAAGGATACCTGCTAGGTAAATAACTTTGACACAACCTGATAGTTACAGCAGATGAATGTATTTTGAGTATGTAAGTAATGGCACTCTCTTTTCCACCTAGGTGATAGTGCTTATGCTGTGCAGTCCTTTGTGCTCACCCCCTACCTTAATCCATCTACCAGGAGTGAGAGGTGTTACAATGTGGCACACAGAGCAACACGCAGTGTTGTTGAACGCACATTTGGACTACTAAAAAGCAGGTTCCGCTGCCTCCACAAGAGCGGAGGTGCACAGCAGTACACTTCTATCATCTGTCATAAGATAATTGCGACCTGTGCCATGCTCCACAACCTTGCCACCAAGAAAGGCACAGAACTTGAAATGACATATCATGAGGACATTGATGATAGAACTGAACAACCAGAGCCCTATGCAACAGGAGCAGCGTCAGCCACAGTTGGGAGACTGAGACGGGCAGAGATCACACGCAGCTATTTCTAAGTAAGTAAGGAGACACAGCCAGGCTTGTATGTGAATGACGTAGTTTAATGTGCATTACGGCAATGTACTGATAGCACACCATGCTACTTCAATGTCTGAATACCTCACTGGACGGTCACAGGTAACTTCACCCTGACAAGTCCTGTGGAGTGTGGGTAGCATTATTGTTTGTGCCCACGCACAACAGTGCGGGATTCCCGAGGCTGGGTGGCAACAGTGCAGTGCTCAGCAGATTCGCGCCTGCTGCTTCTACGAATGTCTGGTATGGGAGTGCTACAGCTGCGTCTGCTGGTGGTGTCTTCTGTGTCCCCCACACCTGTGTCCCCAGTGTTAGCTGACTGGTTTGTCAGTAGTAGTTCCATGGCAGAGGTTACTCTCCCCATCCCCCTAGACAAATCTGTGCAGCAGTGCACAATGCCATCTTGCATGGCGACAGAGCGCCAACATAGCAGGGAAGTGGCTGTAGCAAGCCGGTTCATGGCCTTGGTGTGTTGCCGTATACACTGCCTATCCCGGCGCCTCTCGGTGTGGTCAGATTCTAGTTTCTCACAGAGAGCCATCATGCACTGGGACATGTCCCTCATTCCCTCTGCCATATCTTTCATGCTCTCTGCCATAGAGCCAATCCCCCGGTCAATGTTGCCCATCTTGGTATTTAAGTGGCGCACCTGTCTCTGCACTGCTAATATTCCCTTTGCTTGCAGGCGCTGCACTTTGACCATGGTGGGCTCCAGCCCACAGAAGACCCCCTCTACATCCTGAGCATTGCCTCTCTCCCATACCCTACAGCGTCTGGCACCTTCAGATGCACACCTTCAGATGCGGACTGCTGCCCAGCGTTGTCTGCCTCCAGTGGATCCGTTTGTGTCTCACCCTCTCCATCATCCTCATCAGACGTCTCCAAGATTCTGAGAGGGGGCACATCATGCCTCCTAGGCCTTACCAGTTCTGATGAAACTAGTTGGTGTGGGGAAGAGTGCTGGTGGGTCCTGCTGTGGTGAGTCGTACAGCAGAGGCGACAAAGCCTGTACTATGGTGGGTCGCTCTGGTGTTGTTGCTGCCTGTGCTGTGGGTGCGGGTGGTGGCTCAGTGCTTTGCCCGTCACTTGTGCCTGCATCATCACTCCTCTCCGTTTGCAGTGCCCTCTCCTCCCTTTCCTGCGCTGTCCTGCGTGATGACTCACCTGTGGACAGATATGGACATTGAGTCAGTGGTGATGTACACCTGTGTGTCATTATTATATCACATTCCTGTCACACAATTGCATAGTCCTCAACTGCTCCTGGATGTAGTGTGTGGCATGCCTTGCTGTTTTCTGTGATGAATGTAGTGATGTATGTTTCTCTGACTACGTCTACCATGATGCATTGCAGGTAAATCCTAAAACCTGTACTGGAGTGTGATACACATAACCACATTGGGGAAGGGGGACAGGGAAGGGGGTGAGGGTTGATGTCCATGCAGCTTACCTTGTTTTTTTGCAGCTCTGGCTGAGCTGTCAGCATCCCCTATCCCATGGACACTCTCTGGCTCCAGGGTGGACACAACCAGCTGCTCCAGGTCTGTTAGTGCAGGTGCCCGGTTCCTTCCTCCCCTTGTGGACCTGTTTTTTTTCTGTGGTGCCAGCTTTTTTTTGGTTATGATCCTGAGATCATCCCACCGTTTTTTCAGGTCATCAACTTCCCTTGTTGTGACCCCGATGGCATTCACCCTGGACTGGATCCCCAGCCAGGTGTTTCTCTTCACGGACTCTGCAACATGCAGAGACTGCTTCCTAAATAGCTGGGTGTGGTGTCTCACAACCTCCTCATCCAGCACCTACAGGCCAGCTGTGCTGAATTTCAGTTTCATTTTGCGCTCTGATCCATCCCTCTGTGATTCCTGGTACTCCATTGTGCAGCTTAGCTCAGCTCAGGGCAGCCAGTTCCTCTGTGTCTCACAGCTCTCCTGACTGTTCAGTTACTCTGCACCTGCATGGGTGTGGCCACTTCCTGGTAGTGGGGTGAGGTAGATGCATTTGATTGGTTGGTTCCTCTGTTGCTTTGTTGTTGGGTGTGGTGGATGATCCTGATTGGTTGACAGGTTCAATTGGGTGTATTTTGTATTTCCGAATCGGTATTTACCGATTCGGTAAATACCGAATCGGTAAATACCGATTCGGTAATTCCCATTTATTCCTATGGGCCTGGAGGCCCATAGGGTTGAATGGGTATTACCGAATAATACCGATTTGGAGAATCTGAATTTTACCGAACCGGTAATTTTTACAGAAAATTTGCCTACATCCTATTTTCCGAATATAAAATACCGAATCAGTAAAATTCTGTACTTTAGAGTCAGTAAAATGGGATTACCTACATCTGGCCCCTAATACCTTACAACGCATATGCCTTTACAATGAAATTGATGGTAAAGGCATGGGTGGTAATGGCTCCGCTTCGTGGTAACAGTCATGTGTGATTAGGACCGCGTTGTAATGGCTGTTTCCCAATTTTGATCTTTAACCCCTTGCATGCTGATGACGAACCCCAGCCGTCATGCACTACGGTGCTCGTGTGCTGATGACGACTGGGGTTCGTCATGGCCCGCCCCTGTTCATTTGTTTACAGCACAGGGGCGGAAACGGGCCAGCAGTGAAGGGGTTAAAATAATTAGTACAGCTGCAGTGAGGTTCACTGGAAAATTAATCCAGATATCCATGTGTCTAGCACCAAGAAAGTCAATTCTGCTCCTCCTCCTCCCCCCTCCGCCCGCTCTTTGGTTCTTTGGTTGATGGAACACCTCAATATGAGGTGGAGCCATTTTGGACTCTGTGTGGTGCAGAAGTTGGCTACATTGTTTAGTAGACTGTAAAGGGTATGACGTATCTAACATTTCGTCATAAGACACATTCGGACACAAAAGACTGGGAACTTGGAAGAGCTGCACACAGGACAGAGGAAAATAAACATGTGTACCTATAAAACTACATTTCTCAGTCCCATATAGATAACCCCAACCACTAGAGGACCACCACAATCAGGCACACATCCAGGCCAATAGTGGTAATCCAGGTATTTTTCTGACCAGTATAGAGCACCCTTGTTTGGCAACAGCGGTTGTTGTCGCTATTAGCTGCAGTTCGCCCACAGCTTATTCCATTCCTTCACCTTTGTAGTTTTCCACCTTGTTCTGTTCACTTCAGTCTTCTAGTATCTTTTCAGTTGGTGGTTACCTGTTTTGATGAGGAATGGGGTGAGAATGCAGATGTGCAGCTGGAAGGGCATTGGGTCCAGGCAGGAGGAGAGCACCTTCCCCTGCAGGTAGCAGTGTTTCTGCCAAAAGGCTGTCCCCAGAGGAGCTGGAAGACAGAGAGAGATGTAGGAGGCATGAAATGGAGCTGGCCAAGCTCAAATTGAATGGGCAACTGGAGTTAGAAAATAGGAACTTGGCCCTAGAGGAAAAGAAAATGCAAATAGATCAGGAGATAAGTTTGAAGGAGTTGGAAATGAAAGCCAGGAGCTTAGAGCTTACTCTCTATGGTGGCAGCACACTGCCAATGCCTGTTGAATCTAGAGTGTAAATTCCTACGGATGTGGTTAGGGAGTTTTATAATAATGATGACATTGGACAGTGGTTCAAGGCCTATGAGGTAGCCATGTCTTCCCACCGGGTCCCTGAGAAGGATTGGGGAGCGGGGTTGTGGGGCGGTTCCTTAGTGAGGCGCGGCGCACAATGTTAGACTTGCCTTCTGATGTCCATAATTCTTATAGCCATATGAAAGATACCTTAATGTCCAGATATGGTTTGACTCCTGAATTGTATAGGCAGAGGTTCAGAGGTTGCAAGAAGATAGAGAGCAATACCTGGATGGAATATGTTACTTTCTTTTGCAGCGCATTGGATGGTTGGGTGAAGGGCAGCAAAGTTAATGATTTTCAGGGGCTCTTTGATTTGATTGCATGGGAGCACTTGTCCAGTTATTGTATTCCAGAGCTTCGCCAGCACCTGATTGATAGGTTGACTAACTAAGGGTCAAGTGGGAGACTCAGTCAAAGGTGGGCAGGGTCCCCCGCAGAAGAGTTGGGGGGGACAAGGGTAAACAGAGGGAGTTTCAGAAAGGGCCCCAACATAATTCCCAAGGGAAAGGTTCCCAATCTCCCCCTGAGAGAAAGCAAGGGGCCCGACAGGTAATCCTGTTTACCAGGGACCTCTGAAGTGTTACAAGTGTGGGAAATTGGGTTATAAGTTAAATGATCCACGGTGCCCCCAGTTTGGAAAAGCAGCACCCCCTGGTGCTCCACAACGGCAGATGGCGAGTGTAGCCTTGGGGAAGGAGATTGGTATCCAAGGTGAGTAGAGGCCCGCAGAGATGTCCCTTGTCTCTTTAGGAGACTGTGAGGTGGTCGCTGGGACCCAACTGCCCAACAACAATAAGATATATGGGCAGTGGGTGACCATCAATGGCCATAAGGTGGAGGTTCTTAGAGACACAGGAGCCAGTGGGACAGCTGTCAAGTGTCACCTGGTGTTTCAAGAGCAGATTGTCCCTCATGCATTTTGCTGAGTTGTTGCCACTGACAACACAGAGAGCCATTGTCCAATGGCTCAGGTTCCCTTTGAGTGAGGGGTTCTCTGGTACTCTTCAGGTAGCTGTGAGGCCCACCATGACTGTTGACTGTTTGTTGGGGAACGATTTGGAGTACTTCCTTTGGAGATGATGGGTCTGCCTGAATGGGAGTGTGTGACCACACGGTCAATGACAGCCCGTAGGGGTGCTCAAGAGGACCTGGAGCCTGAGAGGGTGGCCCAGGGGCCTCCTTAGAGAGAAGAGGCAGGGGGCACAGGAAACTGGCCCCTGAAGTTCCCATGGTCAAGGAGGAGGTAGACCCTGAGGGGGATGCCCTGGAGCCTACAGGGAAACGGGTAGCTGAACTAGGGGACCTGCCTGAGCTGACCCATTGGCAGCAGGAAGGAGGACCCTCCAGGGAAGAATTCTGCAAGGAGCAGAGAGAATGCCCTTCTCTCATGGGTTTGCGGCAACAGGCTGCAAGCCAGGCAGCAGGTGGCGTCTCACACAACGGATTTACTGTGGATGATACACGTCTGTTTATCTGGAATATTGACTGAGGCATATACTGCCTCCCTGGCCTGGACTAGTACACTACTGATTGTGCAATACTTTTTTGACTCTGCCCTGACGAAGCTCCCAAGGTGGGGAGCGAAACGAGTTGGCTGTCCTGTGCACCTTAAAACAAAAAGATTAATAAAAAGTAGAATATATTTTCACAACATTTTGCTTCTGCGAATTACTTTATAACTGGTGCTGCCTCTACGTCTTTTCATGCAAGTCAGGCAGCAGGTGATCAGTCTGGATCACATTGGATATACTGGGAGAATGGTCTCTTGTACAGTGAGCCTAAGGTTGCTGAGCCTGGCTCAGCCCGTGTGCTGGTGGTAACCCAGCACTTCAGAGCCTTCCTACTGGGGCTGGCTCATGATGTGCCATTGGCAGGACATTTCGGGCAGGACAAGACCTTTGAGAGGCTTGTCACCCACTTTCATGGGCCCCAAATGCGCAAGAGTTCAGACACTCATTGTAAGACATGTCAGACTTGCCAGGCAAGTGGACAGAGTGGGAGGAAGCAGAAGGCTCCTCTCCAGCCATTCCCTGTGGTCAGCATCCCCTTTGAGCGGGTGGGTATTGACATTGTGGGGCCACTGTACCCCAAGACAGCCATGCGCAACAGGTTCATCCTGGTCTTGGTGGACCATGCCACCCGGTACCTGGAAGCCGTACCTCTGAGGACAGTGATGGCCCCCGTGGTGGGACAAGCACTGATGGGAATTTTGTCCCGAGTAGGATTCCCTAGAGAGGTAGTGTCTGACCGGGAAACCCACTTCATTTCCAAGTATATGAAGTCCCTGTGGCAGGAGTGTGGGGTAATTTACATGTTTACCACTCCTTACCACCCTCAAGAAAATGGGTTGGTTGAGAGATTCAACCGAACCTTGAAAGGCATGATTATGAGTCTTGAGGAAAGGGGGACGTCCTCTTACCATGCCTGTTATTTGCATGCGGTGCCACAGAAATCTCTAGGGTTCAGCCCCTTTGAGCTTCTCTATGGCCACCCAGTGAGAGGACCTCTGAGTCTGGTCAAGGAAGGCTGGGAGCAATCTCCCAGGAAACCTCCTCAGGACGTATATAGCTACATGCTGGCCTTCAGGAACCAGACTAGGCGTTTCAGGCAACTCGCTGAGGCGAATCTGGAAGCCAGCCAGTAGGAGATAAAGCGGTGGTACGACCAGAATGCCACTCTGGTAGAGCTTTCAGCCTGGTCAGAAAGTTTGGGTCATGGCCCCAGTGAAGCCCTGTGCGCTTTAGGATAAGTGGACCACACCATTTGAGGTGGTGGAGCGCAAAAGTCCTGTTACCTACTTGGTGGACTTGTGGTCTCCCAGGAACCCCTTGTGGGTCTGGCATGTCAACTGCCTAAAACCCCACTTGGGGAGGTCCGAAGTGGGCATGCTCCTAGTGACAGATGCTGGAATGGAGGAGGAGACCAAGCCTCTTCCTGACCTCCTGTCTGCAACAGAGGGAGATGGGTCAGTGGATGGTGTGAATCTCTCTTCTACCCTGACCCCTGAGCAACAGAATGACTGCCACCAGTTGTTGGGAAAGTTTTTTGATCTGTTCTCCCTGGTTCCCGGTGTCACTGATTGGTGTGTCCATGATGTAGACACTGGTGGTAGTCTTCCTGTGAAGCACAAAACTTACAGGGTGACTGACAGGATGAGAGCCTGCATCAAAGCGGAGGTCTCAAAGATGCTTGTAATAAGGTTGATTGAGTCCTCTAACAGTCCTTGGGCCAACCCAGTGGTCTTGGTCCCAAAGGCTGCCGCACCGGGTGCCACACCAGAACTCCTGTTCTGTGTGGACTACTGAGGACTCAATACCATCACAAGGACTGACGCGCACCCCATCTCCAGAGCTAATGAGCTCATTGATCAGCAAGAGGCTGCACAATACCTTAGAATGTTTGACCTAACGCCAGGGCACTGGCAGATCGCCTCGACTGATGGGGCAAATGAGAGCTCAGCATTCTCCACACTACATGGGTGCTACCAGTTCTGGGTTATGCCCTTTGGGATGAAGAATGCCCCTGCCACCTTTCAGAGGTTGGTCAACCAGGTGTTGACTGGACTGGAAGAGTTCAGTGCCGCTTACCTGGATGACATCACAGTGTTCAGCACCGGTTGGGAAGAACATCTGCGCCACCTCTGGGAGGTGTTGTTGGTGCTGCGGAAGGCAGGCCTGACAATCAAGGTGAGTAAGTACCAGATCGGACAGGGTTCTGTGGTGTACTTGGGATACCAGTTTGGGAGCGGCCAGGTGGTGCCCCTAAAGCCCAAGATTGAAACCATCCTGGCTTGGGAGCCCCCCAAGACCCAGACAGAGGTGAGAGCCTTTTTAGGACTCACTGGGTATTACAGGAGGTTTGTGAAGGGATATGGCAACATAGTTGCCCCCTTGACAGAGCTGACTTCCAGGAAGCAGCCCAAGAATGTGATTTGGACTGACACCTGTCAGAAAGATTTTGAGGCCCTAAAAGCTGCCATGTGCACAGCGCCCATGCTCCTAGCCCCCAACTTCTCCAGAGAGTTTATCGTTCAGACAGACGCTTCAGAGCATGCTGTGGGGGCTGTTCAACCTGAAGCCTTCATCAGTATGAGGTTTCTTCCACAGGAACAGAGGTAGAGTGCTATTGAACGTGAGGCATTTGCTGTGGTCTGGGCACTGAAGTGGCTGAGACCATACTTGTTTGGGACTCACTTCCGGGTTCAGACAGACCACAGGCCCCCCAGATGGCTGATGCAGATGAGGGGCGAGAATCCAAAGCTGTTGAGGTGGTCCATTTTCCTACAGGGGATCGATTTCATGGTGGAACACCGCCCTGGTACAGAACACGCCAATGCTGATTGTCTGTCCAGATTTTTCCGCCTTAGTGATGAGAACTCCCAGGAGGTAGTGTAGTTCTTAGACCTGGCACCTTGGTGTTGGTCTCCCTTTCATTTTTGCTGTTGTCTCATATGTTTTTGCTGGTGTTAGATGCTTTGGACACTGTGCCACTGCTGTCCAGTGCCATAGTGCAAATGATACCTATAGTAAATTGATGTATGAATTAGTAATTCCATGATTGGCTGGTTTGGTTGATCTGTCAGACCCTAGTACGGCGCACCAGGAATGCCCAGGGCTTGTAAACCAAATGCTGCTGGTGGGCTTGCAGCACTGGTTGTACCACCCAAAGAAGCAGCCTGAAAAGTGTGTCTAGGGCCTGCCATTGCAGAGCCTGTGTGCAGTCTGGTACTGCTATGTTGACTGGGCAAGTGCACCCACTTATCAGTCTCTAAACCTTCCCTTTTCTTCATATCAGACAACCCTATGGTAGGCCCAAGGGAAGGGTGCATTGTAAGTATAAGGTAGGGCAATCCCAGATTTGTGTGGCATGTCCTAATAGTGAATTACAGCTATTTTTGTTTTTCACTATTGCAAGGTTTGCCTATTCCCCATAGGCCAGAGTGGGCAGTTTGACTATTACATCTTATAATCCTAACTGACTCAGGGAACATGGTAGAAATTCGAGTTTAGTATGTCTGAACTCGGAATGATAAAATACATATTTTAGTGAAGTTGATTTTAACATTCTGTGTTTGAAAATACCACTTTTAGAAAGTAGGTATTTTCTTGTCTAACTATCCAAGCCTGCCTCTGCTAGGTTGTGTATTCCTTGTCTGGAGTTTGAGTGACAGGGGCTGAGGGATTCCAGGAGACAGGATGAGCCAGCCCAGTGGTGAATAGAGAGATCTGCATCTAGATGGGAAGGGGGAGTTGCACCTGGAACGGGAATAGGATAGGGCTGTGCCTTCCCTTCACAATGCTGGCTCCACCTTTACTGTGGTGCGTCTGATGTCTCTGCCCTGCACTGTGAAAGGAAAGAAAGAGTCATGTAAACAGAGTGCCCCAGGACTGACCAGAACTGGTTTGGACTAGGCAAAGGCCTCTCTGCCTTCAGAGAACAAAGAGAAACTGTGTATAAAAGTGGGGACCTAAACCCCAGAGAATAAGATCGCTTTTGGACTACAAAAAGAAACCTTTGCTGAGGAGCGGAACCAGAAGAAACTGAGGAGAGACTATCCCTAAGCAAAAGTGCTGCTTGGGGGATTGGCATGCAGTGGTTGCCTGACTGCCAAAGAAAGGAGAAAGGAACTTTGTGTGCTTTATTCAACTTGTAAATGATCTCCAAGGGCTTGAGAGAAGAGCTTGCCTCCAGCTGAAGTCTCAGGGACAACAGACTTAAACCACAAGCTCCCCAAGAGTTCTTTGGAAGAGCCTGCAGCTGTTTTGGGCCTTCTGAGGGACTGCATGCTGCTAGGAGCTGGAAGCGCAACTCACGAAGGTGAAGCGTGTCGTCACCGCAGCCGCATCCGTCGCATCGAGGATGTCGCCGCTGTAGCTGTCACATTGCACTGCATCGCAAGATACTTCTCGCAACATCGAAGAAGCGTGTCGCTGTCGCAGCCGCAGCCGTCGCATCACTGAACAAGAGTGTCGCCGCGGTAGTTGTCGCATTGCACCACAGATGCGCTTCGCATCCACAGAGAAGCGTGCTGCCGTCGGAGCCCTTTTCGTCGCATCACTGAACAAGGGTGTCGCCGCTGCAGCTGTCGCATCGAGCTGAAGCATCTCGCATCGGGGTAGAAGAGTGTCGCCGCCAAAGCCGCTGTCGTGGCATCGCTGAACAAGGGTGTCGCCGCTACAGTTGACGCATCGAGTCGAGACATTTCGCAACATTGGAGAAGTGTGTCGCATCAAGAAGAAGACGCCATCTTTGTTTCTTTGCACCAGATCTTCAACGCATCAACGTCCTTGCGTGCACAGGATTACTGCATCACCTTTCCTGCAACACTTTTGTTTCCCTTCGTTTCGCATCTTAAGGTACATTGACTCAAAGTGTCGCATTTTAACATCTAAAGAGAACTAAGCTAATTCTACCATTTTAAGCACAGTATTGTGGATTTTTGTAGTTCCTGGTCTTGTGTTAAATCTATATAAAGAATACTGTAGAGTTGTCACTGGGTTACTATATGTGTTCACAAATGCTTAACACACTGCCTTGCTTAACACACTGCCTCTGAGATAAGCCTGTCTGCTCGTGCCAAGCTACCAAGGGGGTGAGCAGGGGTTATTTTAGGAGTGTACCCCTTACCCTGACTAGACACAAGGGTCCCTATTTATCACAGGTACCTACAGATGCCAACTAGAGACCCCCAAATCTAGCACATTTCATCATCAGCTCCTCAGTCGGACTCGCTGTATACTGGGGGCTAGTTATAACATCCTCTCCGCTTGCACTGGGTAAGGTCCAAACTCTGTCAAGTTTACATATATTCCTTTCCTATTAAATCAAAATCTGAACACTTGGCTTGCTGGAGTCTACTTCTGTGTCATCATCCTAACTCACTCTCCTCCCTGGGCCTTCATTAACATTATTGTACTAGTGCAAGGGATTGAGTTGACCACAAGCGGAGACTGAAGGAGTGGTTTTGATTTCCACATGCTGGAATTACTGTGTTTTCGACACTCAACTCATCCGCAGTTTAAAAAAAATACACACCATATGGTGAACCTTGCAACACAATTTTCCAAAAATGTTGTTTTAAAAATCCGAAAATTTAATGGATAATTGTGTGAGGCAGCAAGATTTTTTGGTGTGATTTTCTAGAGGCCTCCAACCTTTTCTACAACAAGAGCTACTCATGTTCAATAAGAATCTTGTCAAACTACTAATATTATTAGCATTGCATAGACAACATTACACTAGTGGACACCTTCTGGAAGACTGCCGCGGTGATTACCTCATTGCATCAGGCAGTGTTGCCAGTAGTGATGCAAGAAAGGTTTTATCAACTTGGAATGTAAATATAATTTGGAAATTCAAACCCTTTTCTCCAAACATCATCTTATGAGCTTGGAAAATAATTTTTTTACTTGAATACCCACTTTGCAATTCTGGAATACATATGCTAATTCCTCCCAAAAATAACCTCTAATTTAGTAGGCTGGGCTGCGCATAGGAGACCTACTTACAAGTAGCTGGAGAGCTACCAGTAGCACACGAGCTACTCATTGGAGATGCCTGGTCTACAAAAACATAGTTAGAAGAGACAGTCCAAATAATATAGGAACACAATATAACATGCCTCCCTCACCTCTTCTAAAATGTGTCAAACGTCATCTTTTACTTCTATCTTCCGCCTTCTTTTATTTTACCTTTCTATCCTTTACCAGTGGATATGATATAGATGAGAATGTACTTGAAAAGAATTTCGAATTTCAAATGCATTATAGCCTTATAGCCTGCCATAGCCGTAGCATCCAAACTCGCTGTGGTAGTTGGAGCGAGCCAGAAGTTTGGCGAAGCTCTGGGACGTGTAGCAATTTTTCGTACACGATAAATAAAAAATAAAACCTTACCAGAGTTATTGCGTGCAAAGAAGAGGATTGAACAATTATAGGATATACGTGGATGATTATAAAACTTTGAATACAGTAAGCAAGAAGGATTTGGGATACATTGCGAAGTGACTATGAAGGCCGTTCTGGATGAATGAGCAAGTGCTGACAGTCAAAATCTTCCTAAATCAACATACAAATGAAGTCTCGCTTCATGTATGAAATCATGATATTGGATAAAATGTTATCGTAGGATACCACACTGTAATGGTCCGTTAACCTCAGATAGACAGTCAAGGTGTGAAGAAGGATTGTCTAGCGAGTTTCCGTTGCAGCACATTGTATGAAGAGTGGTCCATATTGCTGTCTTTCCACCGAAACGCGTCAACCATTCCTTTAGCTAGATCTAACCCTTTGGTTACTGGGGTACAAACAACATGATGTCTTTTTGGTTGTAGTGGAGTTATGCATGAGTAGGGTGTGTGAGTGAGTATATGTGTTTGTGTTTCTCGACCTGGTGCATTATATCTGTCTTGCTTTTTAAGATATTTATAAAAAACTCTGTGTAATTGAACTTTAAATGAATCTTTGTATATGTATCAAACAAGAAAATGATATGAAATACAGTAAATGACTATCTGTTTTCAAAAATAATAAATAAATGATTCAATGAATGAGAAAAATATGTTATAAATAAAAAACTAAGAAAATAAACAAAAATAAGATGAATATGTGATTTTTGTATGCCCGTTATATTAGAGGTGTTTCCCAGTGGTAAAATATTTAGGTCAAGAGGGAGTACTTTTTTTGTCTCTAAACTTCTCCTATAGACTTGCCCTCCCTAGAGTTATTATAAATTCCCACAGACAAAGAGTTTTTGAGGTGCTGTGCTGGATTTGTTAAAATACTTACTATGCTGAACTGTAGAAAGGATTGTTACCTTGAGATGCTGTGGACTAGTTTACAAAGCTGTATCACAAAGTGCTTTATTTTTTATAAAAAATGGCCTCTATATGCCAAACATACCAAAAGGGTCTAAAAGTATTGATATCATATAGATTATTTGATCTACAATCTATGTGAAATTCAAACTTAGGGTCTTTCAGAAACTATGACAACCATTACTTGATACACCAGCAAGGAACAATCACCATAGTTTTTTTCTAATTCAGATTTCCAGAGGAGAAGAGACTGTTAGGGCTATTTATAGGAATGCTTCATATGCTAGAAAGTGTAGAGAATGCCACCTAGGGGAACTCAAGGGAAATCCAGATGATTCTGGTAGATCAAAAAGAAACTATATCCCTCTGTGAGTGCTAATCAAATGCGTTAACTGAGAGGCGTTCCTTGTTGATATTTCATATACAAATATCTGAAAGTCTACTGAAGCCCCCTGAAGAAGATAGCAAAAGTTCTTTCGGTGCGTGTCAATCCTAAAAAAGTTACTTGGTGGGCTCCTTGGAATACTAAACCTTTCTGATGCATCCTCCAAATTCCTTACAGCTGCATTTAAGTACTTAAAGAACCGTGCTGACAGATGTGTTGATTCTCCCCTCAGACAACCGTTACATGTGCATATGTTCAGATTCTGAAAATGGGTCACAGCTTCTTGCAAATACACATCACGTGGCCAAGCAATTCCACCACACAACAGGATATTTAGTTACATACTCCTGTTAACTTGTTGTACTGCACAAAAAGATAAGAAGCCACAACAGATACCTGATGCATATCAGGATTTTAATTATCTCTTTAGTAAAAGAGGAGAGAATCAACGAACTCCCGTCATGCTTCCCATTGTACAGCTGATCTGATTCCAGGAGTAAAAATTCCCTATACGTGCAGAGATCTACTAAAGGTGAAAAGGATAAGGTTCCTCAGGAATACTTAACCTAAAATCTATTGAAGGGGTTCCTTAGTCTTTCCATTTCACTTGCAGTAGCCGCATTTTTATAATTTTCAAACCGAGGGCGAGTTCCAGCCTTGCATGCACTTCAGGGAACTTAATGCCATCACAATCAAGAATAATACCCCTTACCATTGATTTACATACTATCAGATCAGATAAAATCAGAAAGGGTATTTTCAAAGATAGAATTTTGTGAAGCTATAATTTAGTGAGGATATGACCAGCAGAAGAAGGGAAGATTTATTTTTAACAGACAAGCGTAATGCCATCACAATCAAGAACAGATAGATACCCTTTTCCATTGATTTGCATACTATTAGATCAGATAAAATCAGCAAGGGCATTTTCAAAGATAAAATTTGGTGGAGCTATGGAGATATAATTTACTAATGATATGATCCACAGATGAAGGAGGTATTCAACTCTAGCGATGCACACTTCCATTATTTACTGAGGCCCCTTTGTCTGTGCAACGTCCCAGCAGCCTTACAGCTAATTTTGCAAATGACATATTCCTAGATATACTAGATACCTACATCATTACACATCTTGAAAATATTTTGATCGTTTCAGGGAATCTAGAGCGGCATCTGTAGAAATCCCCCTTTTCTGCACGGTCTCCCCCTATTTTTCGCCTTTTGCTGGACACCTGTGTACTTTAACCCTGCTAACCAATGGTAAAGTGACAATAGTCTCTTTTTAAAATATAGTCAAATTAGCATGTTCCTAATTGGTATATTTCACATACCCATAGGTCCCCAGTATATGGTACAAGACGAATTCAGGGCCTGGAAACCAAATGATACTTGTGGCCTGCAGCACCTATTGTACCATCCTCTACAGCAGCAGTGCAAACATGGCTTCAGGCCTACCAGTGTAGCCTGACTGTGGCAGTGTAAAACCTGCAATTCAATTTGTAAAAATAAACCCTTTCAACATGTAAAAACCTCCCTTTTAAACATTAATATGTCCCCACTAAGTAGGCGTTGGAACACACAAGGCAGAGTGCATAGTATTTAAAAGTAGAACACATAACATGTATTGTTAACATGTCCTTACAGTGCCTAGCACCCAAATCTATTTTTCACTGTGGCAGGCTTAGCTGTCCTATGTAGAAAATCAGAATGCAGATCAAAAATCCTAATACTGTGTCTTGAGACGGGGACTAGCTAGAAAAATAATGAAACAACTATTTTTAATAGTTGTTACAAATCTAGTTCAATGGTTAAGTCTGATTTGAGATAAATATTAAGGAAAAAAAACTTTTAGAAAGTTGCCTTTAGCCTGCCTGATGTTTCTAGGAGGATAAATTTGCATTTGTTCTCCCACTACTGCCACAAAATCTGTACATCCACTGTCTGGGAGCTAGAAAACTCTACTTGTGTTCTACCAGACGTCTGTCTCTAGGTTTATTGTGGGTATGTGGAAAAATGAACCTTTTTAGGGGCTCACTGGTGCAGGGGTTCGCCCTTACTGTCCACTGGGGCCTAAACCAACATATAGAAATTGGCACTGAAGCTGGAATATAAAAAAACAAGTTTAATAATTACTAATGAGTGGGACTACATCAATACAACACCCTCGGGCACTGCATGAGGTAGTCCATGGAATACAGAAACCAAGGGCCCTTTATACCCTACTTTCCACTGCGGAAGCATGGAGGCTCAAAGAGGAGGTACAGGCATATACAGGAATAGTTATTGACTAACATGGGCTGACAGAAATTGCTTGGTCAACAAATTGGGAGGGGAAATAAGACTGCTTACTTCAGTTGGAATAGCCTGACAGTTACATTCTAAAACAGGTGCATTCTAGCAGCTACAGCCATTTATGAGCATGCTCAGTACTCTGGCTCAGTACTGAATGAGTTAACTACAGTTGATGACTCAAGCTAAAAAGAAAGGCAAGCAACAGTGAAGACGGCAGAATCACATGGCTACCCCATGGCTAATGCAAATGAATGCCACAAACAAAATGGCTTCAGCTTATGCTAACTGTAATTCCTGCGATTTCCACGGGTACAGCGACTACCCCAAAAGGGTTTTTAATGCTAGTTTTGTGAAGACACTAGGATTAGCATAGTACATCCTCCACGCACACACACCAAGGCCTAAGAGTCCAAGTTTACAGTGGCCAAAGACTTTTGGTATCTTGAAAATGTTCCAAGTGGGTAGGCTTGGCCATGGGAAATGTTACCCCATTATTTAGGGCATTTCCTGGAGTCATTGCCACCCACTAGCTCCTGCCTGGCATAAATGTGGAACCTCTTGACAGACACTTCAGAAAACTCTTGGAACTGAGGAAGATCAGAAAAGGACTGAACCTGCTGTCTGCAACCTGAAAAGAGCCCCAAAGGACTGGTCTTGCTTTCTCTTGTACCCAGGGCAAAGAAATAGACTCCAAGGGTCATAAGGATGACCTCCTTTAAAGCTACTAGTGGCCTTTTCCTGCAACTGCGCAGCTGACCAGTGGCAACTGGACCTGGACAGCACTCTCCAGTTGGCCTCTGACTGCTACCTTGGGAGTCTCTGAATGCCACCCCTGAGGTTCTGGGGGGCTTTTGAAGCTTACTACTGGGGTTGCTTGGGACATAAAGACTAATGTCAGAAGGTAAAATCTTTGGCCATGATGAACCTCAGTCAGCGTTAAACTACACCTAGGTCTCGGTCTACTGCGACTATCGACAATCATTCACACTCTGGGTTTCTTGGCACTATTCCTATATAAAACTTTTAAAACATCCTCAGTTCCACCTATTGGATTTTTGTCATTTTGGTGTCATTTTGTTTATTACATTTTACTCTATTTTCCTACGCTTGCTTTTAGTGAATTTTTATTGTTTTATATTTTGACAATATTACTGTTTTGTTACTGCATAAATACTTTACATATTGCTTACATGTTAAGCCTGTCTGTTCTCTGCCAATTCTACCAAGAGGTTAAGCACAGGTTTATATATTGACATTAGTGGTTCACTCTGACAAAGGTGTGATTATTCCTTGAGTTGGTTAGTCACCCACCCCTCTTAATATTTCAATTTCATAAATTGAGTACATGTCAAAGAGGTGCTAATATTAAGTGAACATTTGCTGACTGCACAGCTAAAAAAAAGTGTGTGATTGAAATGCCCAGGGTGATAGTCCTGGTGTCTTGAACCTCTCAATATGGAATACATATGGATATGCAGCTGGTTAAGATGGTAAGTCAATGGCCTCCACCTCGAACAGGACAAGTTCAGAGGTTCTTGAGGGTTTCCAATTTTATAAGCATTGGAGTTTTCAGACATTATATGACCCATTTCTAAGCTCACCCTCAAAGGAGTTCCTTTTCACTGGAGTAAAGAAAAAGGGGTTGCCTTTGAAACCATTAAAGAAGCATTTACAAAAGCATCCATCCTGAGGCATCATGGCTGTAATTTGCCTTTCGTCATAAAAAATAGATGCTTGTTTCTTTGCTGTATGGGTGATTCTGTCACAAAATGACTAATAAAAGTCACCTGGTGGCATATTATTCCTGAATATTAACACCTACCAAAATCACTACTCTATTCCTAGCAAAGAAGAAAGTCCTCTTCCATTTGAGACATTAATTCGAAGGAGCTCAATTCGTATTGCCATCTGGAACTTGGGGTATCTTAAATCCGTGAAATACATGAACCCTAGGCATGCCAGGCTGTCTCTTTTCCGTTCTACCTTGACTACGATGTCAGTCACAGAACAAGACACATACATGGGAAGACGGATGCCTTATCCAGTGAAGGTGATAAACTTCAGTCTATCAGCAGCCCTGCCCTCTTTTTAGCAACTCAGAATAATTTCCCTGACTTACATCAAGGGTTTGTACAACAACATTTGCAAAGTTATTAAAAATTAGATTAACAAATACATTTTTTAAGATCTTTTCAAATGGGGATTATTATGCCAAATTTAAATAGTATTAATTCCTGAGCAAGATCTCTAATAACAGATTGTAAAGAGAGGACATAATTCCCCTGTAGTAGGACAACCGGTGATGAGGAAGCCTTGAGATGTGATTACCATCACTTTTGGTGGCCCTTCTTAAGAAGAGACATAGACTGTTAAGTAAAACAGTACTCAGTATGTGCATAAGCCGAACCCTCAAAAATTAAACATGGGCCACTATTACCGCTGAATCGCGGCGGGGCCTGGGTGTAACTAGGCCTGAGCAGCGCTTAAAGAAAGACACGAGGCAACTACTTTCGCTCTTGTGGCCGGAAGACCCAGAACGATCTCCGGCCGTTTATTTATCCCCTCGGGACGAGCCCGCCCCAAGGGGTGTCTGGATGCATGAAAACTGCTACATTGTAGTACAGGGGCCGAGTGGCTCTCTACATCCCTCCTTTCTTTCGGTTCCAGACCACCATGTACTCCCAGTTCCTGGGGACGTATATACAAAGTCTTTCATTCTCTGACTTGGTGCAGGATTCGGGCGGAGACCATACTTCTGGGTCCGGGAACTGGGGCCGGCCAGAGCACTGGACGGAATACTCTCGGACGACTCAGTTGCTGTGTCTTGATGGGTCGACCCAGCAATGTCTGCACCACCTTGGCTTGCTAGCCGGGGTGTCTCCAGCGACAAACTCCCCATGATGGGTGATGCAGGAGGTGAGGAGCTCGGAAGAGTATCTTGATAGTCAGATACTTCTTGGCCAGCTCACTCTCGGCTGTCTTCTTGAAGCTGGGCACGTTCCTCATTACAGAGTGCTGTCCCTTTTGAGCAGTGACCATGGTCCCTTGAATCCCCACAGTGGTCCATACTTCCAGCTCGTAGGGCATCCGGAACTTCCAACCGGGGTGTCGGTCTTTGATCACTACACAATCTCCCACTCTTAGCTGGGGTTCTTGTGCCCTTCAGGCTTCACTGGCTTTCCGGTTCGTTGCCTCCCTCTTTGCTTGGATCGCCTCATCAACCCACTCCACTGGCACCCACGTCAGGTCCGACAGGAGACTGTCTCATGGGGCCTGCTTGAACAGTAGATGAGCCGGAGTACACTTAGTTGTGCTGTGAGGGGTCTGTCGATACGCACCAAGAAATTGGTTGAGAGCTGTCTCGGCGTCCTCTCCTTCATCCACTGAGATGCGCAGCGCTCGGTTGAGTGTCCTCATCAGACGTTCTACTTCCCTGTTTGCTTGTGGCCATAGCGGAGTGATCTTCCGATGGTGAATCACCTTATTCTCAAGATACTCCTGGAACTCTCGGCCCTGGAACGGGGGTCCGTTGTCGGACTTTACCTCTTCCGGCAGACCCATCATTACAAAAGTCTTGTCCAGAACCCTCTTCACTTGGGAAAATGCCGTTGATGACACTACTTCGACGATGGGGAACGTCTAGAATGAGCCAACCATGACCAGCATGTGATGTCCATCTGGGAAGCTCCCAAAGCCTAGGCTGATGTGTGTCCAGGGGGTCTTGCTCGGTTCTTCAGTGATCACGGGTGCAGGTGCTGGATCTCCTCCGGTGATCGTACAGGCGTGGCACTGTCTCACCATTTCCTCCACCATGGAGTCCATTGCAGGGCACCAGATCTTGTTCCGCAACCTGGCCTTTGTCTTCGCCATTCCTTGGTGTCCAACGTGTGCCAATGTCAGGATCCGTTTCTGCAACCTCTCCGGGACTACTATCAGGTGTCCTCTTAAAACAACACCTTGTACCCCCACACTTAGTTCATTGCAGACTTGCTAGAGCTGTTGTCGGACGTGGCTGATTTTGGGCCAGAGGACGCGGGCGCCATCCATGAAGTGGGCCTAACCATTACTCTCCAGCACTTCTCTCACTCGGGACAAAGTGTGGTCCTACTAGGTGGCCCGGCCAATTTGTTTGAGCATCATGGCTGTGGGACACGCCCCTTGGGACACCATGTTGATGAAGGCTTTGGTTTTGCATGTATTCGCCGATGGGTCTGATGGCATTGTTGACTCTGGGTGACGGGACAGATAATTGGCCGGGTTATGTGCCCCTGGACGATAGAGGACCTTGAAGTAGTACGACTGCAACTGCACTGCCCACCATTCGATCCTCGGGGCGCCAGCCGGGATGAGCATGCAAACAGCGGGAGTAGCGGTTTGTGGTCAGTCAGAACGTGGAACGCTTGGCCGCGTAGATACAGGTGGAAATGTTGGCACGCCCACTTGATAGCCAACGCCTCCCTCTCGATTTGAGCGTACCTGGTCTCCGTGTCAGTGAGGGCTTTGCTTGCATAAGCGACTGGTTTCCAGACCTCAGGACTGTGTTCCTGAAGGAGGACCGCCCCTAGGCCTACTGGGCTGGTGTCGATGACCAGTTCCTTGTGCCGCCTTGGATGGAAGTAGGCCATCACCGTCTTGTCTAGCAGTCCTGCTTTGATGTCATGGAATGCTTTGTTGGCAGCCGTCGTCCACTCCCACTTGCGATCATGGCGTGTGAGGACCCGCAGCGGCTCTGACATAGCAGCGAGGTTGGGAACGAAATGCCCACAATACGTCTCCATGCCAAGGAAACTCCTTACTTCAGTGGGGTTCCTTGGCATGCTGGCTGAGAGGATGGCCTCAGCCTTCTTGGCGTCCACTAGGAGTCCCTCTCGGGTGAAGGTATATCCGAAGAAGTCAACTGTCTCTTGATAAAACGAGCACTTGGACTTGTGCAGGGTCAACCCACAGTCTGGTAGTCTCTTCAGAGTGGCTCGGAGAAGAGTGTGGTGTTCCTCCAGCGTGTTTGAGAATACCAGTATGTCATCACTAAGGTTGATCACACCTTGCAGTCCTGACAGTGCTTCTCTGATGGCATTTTGGAAGACTTCGGCTGCTGATGACATTCCAAAGCTGAGCCTCTTGTATCTTCGGAGGCCAACGTGCATCGAGAAAGTGGTGATATACCTGCTCTCGGGCTCCAGGTCCAGCTGATGGTAGCCGGCATTCAGGTCCAGCTTGGAGAACCAATTGGCCCAGTTTAGGCCTGCCACTATGTCATCCATTGTGGGAGTGATGTGACGCTCTCTCCTCACAGCGGTATTTGGCCGCCTCATGTCGACGCAGAGCCGGATAGCTCCAGGTTGCTTGGGTTTGGGTGCCACGACCAGCTGGGACACCAATGGAGTTGGGCCAGAAACTTTTTCGATCAAATAGAGATCTTCAAGCTTTTTCAACTCCTCCTCCACTTGCGGGCAAAGCTTGAACAGCACCCGCCGGTGCCTGAGGGCCACCGGTCTTACCGAGGGGTGAATGTGGAGCTTGAATTTCTTGCTCTTGAGCTTTCCTAGTCATTTGAGGAGAGCCGGGAATTCCTAAAGCATCACTTCAGCATGGGAGTCATGGACCTGGTTGGCGAAGAAGACAAGTCCTAGGTCCTCAGACGTGTGGCAGCTCAGCAGAGTCCCTTTTCTTCCCTGGGTGATGTGGAACCTAGCCGCAGTGGAGTCATTTCCACTCGCTACTGTGGCCTGAATGACTCCACGGAGAGGAAGCGGGTTCTGTCCCCCATTCGTTTATATCCGGGCCGTGGAAGGTGTAAGCGGGGGTCGAGGTGACAGGCGATCGTACTGCTCTGAGTCCATCACATTGACAGACGCACCGGTGTCAATGAGGGCTTGCACATCGGTGCCTTCGACTGAGATGGAGCACATGGGAGGCGGCCTTCGGCGATGGTCTGTTCTGCTGACGTACGACACCAAAAATCCTTCCACGTCCTCATCTTCATACATTGGGCGTCGTTCCTGCAGCTGGTCCTCTGCTGTCGATGACGGATCGTCGAAAGAGATCTGGCGAACACGTTGTGGTATGCTTCTGGACCTTGATGACGTTTGTCTGAACCGCCCACAGCGGCATACCTTGGCGTAGTGATTTATCTTGCCACAGCGGAAGCATGTCTTCCCCTTCGCCCCGCAGATGGCCGTCGCGGGATGATCTTCTCCACAGTATCCGCACGGTCCACCTGGTGGCAACCTGTGCACTTGGTGAGTCGTGGTGGGGCATCTCTAAATTGCTTCAACCCTTTCTTCTTTGATCTGCGGGTGCCTGGGCGCATGTGAGGCGGCAACCGGTGTGTGCAGGGCGGCATCCATTTCCTCCACTCGGACGTCCGACAGCTCGTGGGAGCGGGCCAGGACCAGGATCTCGTCCAGCGAGATTCCTGGTTGACGAAGGATCATCTTCCGCAGGACTTTGGTGTGGCAACCCAGGATGATTTGGTCCTGTATCTCCTCCCGTTGGTAAGTGAAAGGGCACGTGCTGGCCAGCCGGTGTAGGCGTGCATAATACATATCGACAGATTCCGAGTCCATCTGCGACGCCCTTTTGAACTTGAATTTCTCAAAATCGGGGTTGAGTTGGGGGTTAAAGTGCCTGTTGAGCACGGTGACCGTCGCCTTGTAGTCGTTGTCATTTCCCGTGTTAGTGAGCATCTCAAAGAAGTCAAGGATTTCCGCCCCTCCATAGTAGATGAGAACCACCTTGGTGTAGCTGTGGCAGGGTCTGAGGCATCACTGAAGGGGGGAAGAGGCATTGGCACCCCCATGTGGATTGTTTGTTGCATCCTTCTGCTGGGCGGCAGTGCCAGCTGTCGGTGGGTTGCTCATTGTGGCCATGCTTTGGATTACAGGTGTGAGGGTGTGACTTGTGTGTCAAAAATCGGTGGCTGGGTGTGCGTGTCAGTGCGTGGCCATGTGCCCCTGACTGCCTTGTGGCTACACGTGTGTGCAGGAGGTGATTCGCCCTCTGGCGCTGTCCCTTGGGAAGAGGGAAGCGTGGGTGTAGCAGGCTTCTGTGAGCCCTGCTCTGTTTCTTTCACCTTTTTTTCCTTTTATTTTCTCTTTTTTTTCAGCCAGTCTTTACTCTTGCTGTCTTCCCCACAACCAGCTGACCCTAGGGGGCGTAGTCTTGCCTTTGGTTCCCCTGAAGAAACAGCCCAGCCTTCCTTTACTGCCACCTGTCGCAGTTATGTCCCGCAGAGCACTCAGAGTGAAGTGAAAAAGTCAGCTTGGACACATGCATGGGCCAGAGCAGGCAGCCCAGCTCGGGGCTCCGCGGTTGAAGGGCAGGTGAGGGGATCGGGTCCAGGCCGGGGGGCCCAGTTGCGGCACCAGAGCTGCAGGGGGCGGGAGCGGAGACGTCCAGAGGAGGAGTTCAGTGCAGGCAGGGCAGCGGGCACTTACCCCACGATGAATACAGCCCCCAGTGAGCGGCACCCGCTGAACGCGCTCCCATTGGTCAGGGAGACGTGTGGGCGGGCGCAGGTGGTTCGGCTGCAGAGGCAGCGGGCGTCGGGGCACCGGAAGGCAGCAGGTGCCGGTCGGAGCGGAGCGGTGCGGGCGGGCTCCGCGAGCTCCCTGCAGGACACCGAGTGCCAGCCGAGGGAGCAGGGCAATGCGGGTGTGCTCCGCACGCTCCCAGCAGGAACCACGCAGGTAGGCGGGCACACGTGGGGTGCGACCGGCCTCTTGCCAATGTAGCGCGGTGGGCCTGTAACTAGGACTGAGCAGTGCTTAAAGAAAGATACGAGGCAACTACTTTTGCTCTCGTGGCCGGAAGACCCAGAGAGGTCTCCAGCCGTTTATTTATCCCCTCAGGACGAGCCCCTCCCCCCCCAGGGGTGTGTGGCTGCATGGAAACTGCTATACTGTAGTAGAGGGCCTGGGTGGCTCTCTAAAACCGCCACTTCCTACACCCTGCCCCAGCAACCTTGATCCAATTTTCCAAGGATTTTAGTATAGATGTACCTCCATCAGAAGGGAAAACTGTGTTTTCGAATAGTCGTTTACTATTTTACCTAAAGTGATAGCTGGCGGTTATATTTTTCTTCTAACCCAAATAGGTCAAATCCCATTTCTATGGTCTTATTTTATTTTTAAACAAACTTAATTGAATTTAATTTTTGAATACATCCATTACGTGTTTTGACCGAGAACATATGGAGCCTATTTCTTTATACACAAGCTGCATCTTTTACAACTAACATAGTTAATGGTATTTTCATGTGCTGGGTGGGTGAAAGTGTCGGATCAGGGTAGATATGCTGGGGACTATGTTTCTGATGGTGCTACTGATCTGTAGGGCTAGCGGGTATGGAAACTGGTGCATGAAAGAGCGGTTAATCTATGGTTTTGAAAGACTCAAGTAAGGTTTCCCATTCCATTGAGATTCATGTTTCACAAAGTCCCCTGTATTTCTCCCTTCGGATTGTGCCACTTTCTACTCTGCCCCATTGTATCACTTCCTCCTGCCAACCCAATGTGCTTGGTGGGGATGGAGCTTTCCATCTCCTAGTTATTGATAGTTTTGCCAATAATATTGCCAGGTCAGCAAATTTCACCTGGACTGTGTCCTTTTTGGAACGGTGATATAGGTCTAGTAGACAGCTGTCAGGTGTAGCGCAGTGTAGCCCTCTTGCTGTCTTCTTTACTACATCCAGCACGTACGTCCAGTATGTTGACAATGCCGGACAAGCCCATAACATGTGCACCAGGTTTGCATCTGGGTCTACACACTTCGGGCACTTTGCTGGCAATTTTGGGAACATGCAATGTAATTTATGCAGTGTTAGATACGCTCTATGCACCATCATATATTGCATGATTTGAATTTAGTGTTACGGGATACTTTTTTGGGGAAAGCTAATATTTCATGCCAATCCTTATCTTGGAGTTCCCCACCCAGGTCCTGACACCATTTTTCTAGTAAGCGTACCAAAGGTATCTCAGAGTGTGTGCATATACCCTTGTAGAGCCAACGGGTGAGGTGTCTGCCATTTCCCATCAGATAAAGAGAATGTACGAGCTTGTGTGTTTAGGGGTTCTGTTCCCTGCTGGGACTTGCAAGGTCTTTTGTTGTGGGGCATTTCTCAGTACTGATATCTTTGATTTGGTATTTCATTTTATATGCATCCCATAATGCTATGGGGAGGCTACAGATCCCTATTACAGTTATGGGGTGCCCCTCAAACAAAACAAATAATGAAAACCTTTCTATTTACATGCCCAAGGGGACATGGGCAAAGGAAAACCTAGTATCAAAAAGAGAACTTCCTTTGTCAACCGAATCAATCACACTGTGGACAGACAGTACCATATTCACTTAATGAATTAATTTTATTATTGAATTTCAATCATTACTCACAAACAGCATCCTCAAATAGTTTTCCTTAAAATCCCATCATTACTGCAGCCAGTTCAATCTCAATTAAGCCACATTTTCAAAGACAGATATCTATTATTAAATCCATTGAAACACAAAAAATCCAAACCAACTCCTTATAGACAAATATAGGATGTGTGGATATTGATTGCTGTAGGTGGTTTGAAACAATATGACCATAACCTTTCTGTTGATAGTTTAAAAAAAATGATAAATATGGCTCCACATTTCATGGAAATAATTATCTGTGGAGTTAGAAAAGCTAGCTAATATTTCAGGGATAGCACTTTCAAGTATCTTGCTTGCATCACTTCCTTTTTTGCCATATTAGGGATCAAAGTTCTATGACCACTGGCGAGTGGTCCAACATATACGTCTTGACATGAGTGAATTATCCTTAAACCTATCAAGCTTATTAAGAAGCATGTAGAAGTAATCTATCCATGAGAGGGAACCTTGCACATTTGAATAATATGCAAACTGCTGTTCCATCCCAAGAATTTCCCTCCCTAGTTCAGCCATGCCCAGTGCCTTTATAAAGCATCTGAGCCAACATGATTTCCTGGTCCTATCAGTGGTTTAATCAATCAGGATTTGTAGAGCGCGGCTGCTTCACGATTTAATGATTTAACGATCCAACCCCTCAATAACCAAATTAAAATCTGCACCTATTTACATGACAGCATTGGGAAAGTGAAACATCAGCTTACAATATCTATCTATATTTAGACTCTGTGGCTTGAGAGGCAGCTAAACAGATGCAGGCACGACAGTTCCCCCATCCCATGCACCTAGTGATGCAGCAAACTAGCTCTGTGAATCTATGTGTCTGTCACATGGCACAAACGGTGTCCCCCTTCTGATCTACATTACCACCCCACGAGAGCCAGAAGAGATTGCTGCATGCACCAGTGGTTTGTGTTATCCCCAAGGTAGTAGTTGGAATTGTGCTCATCTTACAGAGTGCACACTGCCTAGTTTGCACAGCTGTTTCTTGGGTATTGTAATGTTCCTATTTTGGCTTTGACCAAGAGTGTTTTGCCCAATCTCATCATGTTCTAGTGGTGCATATATAACGTAATTAAATTTATAAAATATTAAGACCAATTGTTAAGTTTAATATATTTTGCTATTTTATGTCAGAGTGCTTCTCCTGAGGTTCCGTGACGATTCGAACCCGTGTTTTCGACATTGTCGTAAACCTATAATTCCGGTACCAGTGAACCGTAAATGATCCATATAGTATATCCTGGTGTTTTCGCTATGCTATGAGCAAGAGCACTCTTGTTATGAGCACATTTCCGGTACACCAATGGCATCCATTTTGGAATACGGCATCCATCTTGTATTCTTGCCCTCACATAGTCAATGAACAAACAGTGACCTCTGATCAATTCATTTCGCTAAAGGACACGTAGGCTTTAGCCCGGCGATGCACCTTGTTAATGACACGTAAACCTTAGTTCAGAAACGCTGTGGCTGCATGACTCGACAGAAGCTGCCTCCTCTGCCTGAGGTCAGTCCTGCTATACTGGTTCTCGTGCTCGTTGGCCTGATCATGATTAGGCGGCCGAAGACAGTAGCCTTGCCCATTTACGACCCACAAACATCTCTTATCCTGCTTTCCTATCTCCTACACCTGGCTCTGCTCCTTTCCTTCTGGGCCTTTACTATGGGGAGGTAACGAAATTTACGATGAGGCGGTCCGGCTCTTGAATGAGAAGATGACATGGGATTATGATTGAACAGTGGGAACCCCTCATTTGTAATGTTTGACATCAGAACTTCGTTGACTGTTACTGTTTAACGCCAAATATTTATTGTTTAGGATACAAAGTTTAAGAAATGTACGAGTAATGTGAAGAATGTTGCCTACAGCTAAAAATTGTGTATTTAAGGAGCAACCCACTTAGTACAAATCGAACAGGCTCCTAGAACCTGCCCATGTGTAGTTTCTGTGACTTCTGTATCCCTGCAGTAATAAACCTTTGGTCTTTGACGCCACCATCGAGAAGCCCGTGTTTCTGTTTATTTGTGCACCGAGACAGGACAAACTCAGGGGTCTTCGGGTGTTGTATCCCTGGCACCTCTGGACCTTATTTAGTCCAGAACTCCACTCCATTGATTGGGGTGTTTGTGTAGCTGGGCGAGTGGGTGAATGTGAGCATGAGTCAAAAGTTGGATGGTCGGCCATGAAAGATTCACCTAAAGCCTCCATGAATATACGCCCCCCCCAGATCAATGTAGGTAATTTTTCTGCTTGGCTTGATCAGAATAGGCCCTTTTTGGGAGGAGAATTAGACTCCGCTGTGCAGACTTTTGACAGGTGGATTCGAGCGGCCTCGTCTGTTTCATCGAAGTTGGCCGATCCTGGTAGAAGTAGGACGACTCCTTCCCAACCATGGTATTCGCCACAACTACGCTCTAATAAACTAGTCTGTAAAAAACTGGAGCGAGTATGGAGAGTGGCTTATTGCCCACAAGCAAAGGCAGCTTATCGCTCTGCTCAGCGAGAATATTATGCTAACATCAAACTGGCAAAAACGGAATATTTTGCTAGAAGAATTGAGAGGGCGAATAACAACAGTCGCAAAAATGTTTCTATAGTTAAAAGTTTCCTCTCTCCATGTGCTGAACAAATTTCGATGAAACCCTCCACTGAATGGTGCGAAAATCTCTCCTCCTTTTTCTTGACAAAAATTGCTAAAATTCAGCAAAGTCTCAGAGCAATTGGTGGTGGAAGTTGGACTGCTGACAATGTTGGATCTAATGTAGAACCCACTCACAACATGGAGAGCTTTGCTCCACCTTCTGTGGATGATACCTTAGTGGCAATAAAATCGTTAAAATCTGGTGCCCCTGATGATATCTGCCCGGCCAGGGTGTTGGCCGAAGTGGCAGATGTAGTTGCACCTGAGGTTTCTCAAATAATGGGCCTATCCTTTACAACTGCTAGGGTTCCTAACGAATGGAAACAGGCTAAGCTGCTTCCTTTGTTAAAGAAGACAGGGGCAGATCCAACCGTGCCTAGTAACTACAGACCCATATCGCTACTCCCTGCTATGGCAAAAATTGGGGAGAAACTTGCATTTGCTCAGCTGAATGCCTTCGTAGAATCCTCAGAGGTTTTACATCCTGCTCAGTCTGGCTTCCGTGCAGCTTATAGCACGGAGTCGGCTTTGGTGGAGATTACTGAGGCAATCAGGGAGTGTTTGGACAGTGGCGGCAGAGCGGCTCTGATTTTATTGGACCTCTCTGCCACGTTCGATACTGTCCCTCACTCTCTCCTCCTGACTCGCTTGGCAGAGATTGGTGTATTGGGTTCAGCATTGGAATGGGTGAAGTCTTTTCTATCGGACAGGTCTCAGCAGATTTGGATCCCACCTTTTTCATCCTCAATTAGGCCCCTCACTACCGGGGTTCCTCAGGGTTCCACATTGAGTCCCCTGCTTTTTAATATATACCTTACCCCCCTTATTGTGCTGGCCGAACAAATGGGAGCAAAAATCATAGCGTATGCAGATGATACGCAGCTTTTATTTACCTGGCAGGATGCTGCAACTAATACAGAGGTTGTCCGTTCGTGCCTCTCCGCTGTGTTTAACTGGTTAGCAGTGGCACAGCTGAAGTGCAACGAAGACAAGACTGAAATCTTGTTGTATGGCCAATTCCCGCCCAATTTTAGAGAACTCTTGTGGCCGCCTGATTTTCCCCAGCCAGGCTCAGTTACTATCTCTGCAAAGAATTTGGGAGTCTGGTTCGGAGAGGATCTGAGATTCGAGGCACACATAAAAAAAACTTACAGGGGTGTGCTTCGGATCCCTCAAAGCCATGAGAAAGTTCTTTCCTTATTTGCCATCTCAGCAAGAGAGTCGGTTGCGAGGGCTTTAATTTTATCACTCCTCGACTACGCCAACTCTCTTTTTAGCGGTACCCCAGCCTTTTTAGTTGCCCGACTGCAGATTATTCAAAATGCTACGGCACGTTTGCTGTGCAAAATTCCAAGTAGAGAAAGCGTGCAAGCATATTTGAAGGAACTTCATTGGCTGCCGATTGCCCACAGGATAACTTTTAAAATCCTTACTTTAGCACTTAAGGCAGTCAATGACAAGGGGCCTTCCTATCTGAGAAAAAGATTTAGTCGCTATGTTCCCACTCGGCCTTTACGCTCATCTGACCGTAATTTCCTGAGGGTGCCCCGCTTCCAGCGAGTACGCCTGGGAGGCTGCTCGCTCGCGGTTGTTGCAGCCCGGACTTGGAACACTTTACCCCTCCCCTTGAGATCGATTGAAAATGTTGTCTCTTTTAAGAAGGCACTAAAAACTTATCTTTTTAGAATTGCCTATTAGTTTTACTCTTTTTTTCAGACGGCCACTTGCTTGTTTTTTCTTTTCGCGCCAGGATACTCTGGTAGTAATAGAGCGCGCTATAAAACAGCTAAAATAAATAAATAAATAAATAAATGATGACCGAGTGCATGGGTGGATGAGTGAGTGAGTAACAGAGTGCACGGATATTTAATGGGTGAATGGACAGATATAAGAGTGATTGAATTATCAGGGCATGGATGAGTGGCTGGATGAAATGCTAAAGTGCATGAATGGGTGAGTGAGTGCATAGATGGGCACAGATATTTGATGCAGAAGGTCGTGCTTGCTCAAGATTTGTCTCCATCCACGAACCTGTGGCACATGCAAGTAGGAGGAGTTACAATCCATCGCCTTTCAATATTATTTGGTCCAGATGCTTTGGTCTGCTTTCTTTGTTTATTGACTGAGTGGGTGGATCTGGTAAATCTATCTCTGGTAATATCCCTTCTGTCATTCTGGCATGCGACCTCTGCTGGAGCTTTTTCAGCATGTGGTAAATTGGTGCTTGCCTGCTAGTACTCCCAATTGCAAAGTGACAGTGGCAATCAGACTCACGTCCTACCATCTGCAACTCCACATCTACCAGAGAAGTCATTGTTTTGCTTCCAGTCATGCACTCATTTGCCCATTCAATCAGACAGCCTGCTATGCACTCATTCAACCTTTCACTATCCATGCATGCAGTCACCCATTAACTAATCTAAGCATGTGCAAGGAGGCCTAGGCCTTTCCCTGACTTATAACCTGGAGGAGTGCACAAAGTGTGAACTCATTGTGAGCAGTGGACAACTGCCGCTGTCCTGGGTATAGTGCATTAAGAAATGATGGTAGTATATCGTGATCTAGAAGGAGTGTGACTAGACCTTTTTATCTTTGTCTCTGTGAGTGAGGCCTAGAGGCCTCACCTGTATAGTGTTCTGCTGTTATATATGTGCTAGAACCTTCTGATAGCATCCCATATTTATGTCAAGCGCATCCGCGTGCAAGTGCTTGCAGCAAATATACATTTGTAGGCTGTGCGTGTGTGTGAGTGTGAGTGTGCTTGAGTACTGAAGCCAGTTAGAGAAACCCTGGATGAACTTGGTCTGGAATAGCATAAGAAGGAGGGTGAGACTGTTCTGCCAGGCAGTAGAGGTGATTTTCCTACATTCTTGTGGCCAAATGGAGGAGATCCAGACATTGAAGTGAGGAGGAAAGAAATAGGGCTGCCTTTAGAAATTCCACAAGGGTATTTTGTTAGAAAAGTGCTGTTGATTAATTTTCTTGAGCATTGCTGTGCGACCGGGGCTGGTGTCTGCATGGACAGTCACTCTCCCAGGGGTGCGGGGATAGCACTTTCTGCTGAAGGAAATGAGGAACTCCCTGCAATACTTAAAAGCCTGGCTGTCCGCTGAAAGAGTGAAAAAATCTTCTTGGACTTGCAGGAGGATAGAGATCGTTGAGGAGGAGAGAGGCCCAGCATGTTACCAATGACTGAGAGACTTCCAGAGAAAGCTGAATATCTAAGAGTGATATGGGAGCAACCAAGGCTGTAGGGGGTCTCCTTGGACTCTCACCATTGGCTCCTGGTGACAACCGCTATTAGATGCTATGCCTAGGCCCTCTTGGGGCTGCACGTAGTGTGATCATCGGCTTCGGTCCGTTCGGGCTGCGACTGCCTTTGGCCCGGATGGGGCTACAGTGACATCTCGTCAGCTCAGTCAGGGCTGCAACTGCCATTAGCCTAAGAGGGGTTCAGAACATCTCCACTGACCAAGGAAGCTGCAGCGTCTACAATCACACGTGCCCCTACATTGTGGCACTGTCAGACCAGAGCTGGAGGGCACACAGACCAATGTGTCTTGGACTGTCTTCGTTTACTGGATTTCTCTTAACCACCAGATTTTCAAGGGACCACCTGAGCCTCTTGGATGAAGTCAGGAATAAACTATCAACCAATTGCTGCTCCACTAGTGGTAAGACTTAAAAACAAGCCAGAAAAGAGTGCACATTTGACTCTGGGAAACTAACAACAGCACCCCTGACTTATTCACGCTTTTACCAGACTTTCAGTGGGGAACCTATCAGCAAGAGGTCACCCATGTGTGGTTAGCTAAAGGAGTAGGAGGGAGTTGTGCCGAGAAAGAGGATCAGGAATAGGGTAACTGCTCTGTATGTAAACTTCAATTGTGTAGTATTTAGTACTGCTATGTGATTAAAAGAATTGTCTTTTATTTAAAAGATAAGCATTGGAGTTATGGTGTTGGTTGGTTGATTCTTGAGAGCTGGACTGGGGCACCCCGGGCTACCTGGCGGCCACAGCTGCCGACTTTGAAGCTAGAAACCAGGTTTGAGTTTCCGCATCGGCTAAACATCCTGTGATTCATTGAAAATAATGTAATCTGCCCCTTGACTACCAAAAATGAATGTGTCCTTGTGTAACGTAACTGGTGCTCACGTAAAGTGCTCCAATACCCTTGGATCGAGTTTGCGATATATAAAACTGCCACAAAAAAAGCCTGTGACAACTTGCCCCCACTACCATCAAAGTTCATTGTGGAAAGGGTTATTCTTGGCTCCAGGTCATAGTAGGACTGGCCCAAAGACCTCAGTGGCAAATGTCCTCAATTACCACAATTATGACCCAATACCTCAGTTCTGCACTGTGCAAATGGGTTGAGAAACACCCTCATCATGATGTCATTATGCTTAAGACCAAATGTTTGCAGTTTCTTTTACACAATGGTTGTTTTTTACTGCCAAGCTAAAGGACATTGTAGTGCGCAACTGGGGTACGTATTTTCCTATCTTGCATTAGGGCCGATGGTACACTTGCTACACCACTGTAATATCTTCAGGCTTGTGAGACGTGTGAGGTTTGGATTAAAAACTTAATGGGGCCCCTCTGAACGCTTCATTTTTGTCAGGCACCTCTTTTTAAGTATTTAAAAAATGTACTTCATGGAATGCGAAAACATGGCCTTTGGTGCAATCTAGTAGTCGGGCCAATTAAGCTGCCTAAGTCATTATTAAGACAGTAGGGTTGCTTGCAATTAAAAATATGTAAATAATGTTGAAGGAGAGTGAGACTGGAAAGTGCAGGGCCTATGGTATTACGTCCCCTCAGCCTGTACCCCCAAACCTTATGACGTCTCTGACTATCGTTTCAGTCTTGAGTGTGCACGCTACCGAAAATACCATGATTGACACAACCTGGCACTTTCTTAGTTTTAAGCACACAGGTTTTTTAGCTCATATTTATTTATTTGTGTATTTTTATATAGCGCGAACATTACCCAAGGTGTCAGAAAAGAACCAGTTACATTCAGTGGTCGAAATCGGGAAAAAAAAGTAGGGGAACTGTGGGTGGAGAATCAGGGGGCGGGGAAAAACGAAGATTGTATTAGTGGGCAGAGTCAGGGGTGTGGCTAAAAATAGCAAAACATACCAATTTTTTTGTACGTTTAGCATTTCACTGACCAGTTACAGCTTATAACGTTATTTAATTCAAATAATGGATAAACATGTTTATTTGAGGTTTAATTCAGGAAAAAGCAAACACTCATAGGGAATACAGGTTTATGTAAAGCATGCGAAATATAAGCAGTACCAACATGTTACCTTAATGCTTTTACTCTCATTGTTCAGAAATCCATGATTATTTTTTGTCTCAAACACTGAGGTTATGAATACAGGGCTCCTCCTGTACACATGTGTTAAGCAGGGCTCAGAAGAGAAAGGGACTCTTCAGGCGAATCTAGACTCATGGAAACCAACAAAGGCTCCTTCACATTCATGTCAGCCAATTAGCAGCTCAATCATAATATGGCAAAATGAATAACTAGTGGACAGAAAGCAGAACAATGTCATACATTCACCTCAGTACAGAGATATTGGCCTAAATTCATCGCTTCTTTGCTCGCCATTCCAGTTTGGCCCCAGCCATATGAAAATCAGTCTTGATCCTACGCCCAAAGGGAACAGTCCAGCCCGAACTGCCAGGCCAGGTCCTCCCTGGACTGGAAACAAGCATCCTGGGACTGGTTTCAGGCTTTCAGCCCTCATCAGCCAGGATAGCTTGATTCCAGTGGTATGGAGAGCACAGGGCCCACGTCTGGGCATACCCGTTCCACTCTAGGTGACAAAAGCAAATAGAACAACTGATGGACAGAATTCAGAACAACTTTCTAAAAGAACCCAATGAAGACAAATGGCAACAGACTTTCTTGTTGGTGCCTGAGGGTTCTTCTTGTGGCACTCTGCATGCAACCCTAACTGTTTGACTGCTCTTTGTTTGAAAGAATTTCTCTACTTGGTGGTAGTTATTGACTATCCCTTTAGTTTTTTAGTCACTCTTCTGTTGATTCATAACTACTAATCATAAGGGATACAAGAGTGGCCTTACGAGCCCTTTCTCTCTTGTTGATTATATATAGAATTCAGAACAATGTCATACATTCACCCCAGTACAAAGATCTGGGCCTAAATCCATTGTTTTTTGCACACCATGCCATTCCAGTTTTGACCCAGCCATATGCAAATCAGTCTTGATCCTGCACCCAATGTGAACAGTCCAGCACGAACTGCCAGGCCATATCAAGTGTCCTTTCATTCGGGAAGTGAACACAAAGCAGTACCCACTGAACTATGCACATAAAATATTGCTCTTTTATATGCATGGTCCATATTCTTTTCAGCAGGTATATTACCCCTCCGAGCTACCTTAGATGAGTTAAACAGCCACTAGACAAATCATGCTTCAATCTCTCTCCAGCAGGTACACTGATCACCAGAGTTATCTTGGCACTTGTATTGTTGACCGAAACTTGCTGAATATACAAAGAACTTTGCAGTGTTTTTAAAACTCCTGCAATTGTACAAAAGCGGCTCCCCCCAAACTAAACTAGCCCCCTGCCCTTCCAGTCGCCCTGGGAAAAGCCTGCTGCTACCCTTTCACTGCTCCTGTCCAGTCAGTACTCCTGCTCATGCTCGATCAACACTCCTGCTTCATCAATTCCTCTGCCCCCTCCCTTCTCCTGGCCCGTCACTTCTCCTGGCTCATCACTTCTCCAGCCCTGTTCACTGCTCCTGCCCTGTTCACTGCTCCTGCCCTGTTCACTGCTCTTGCCCCGGGAACTGCTCCTGCCCCGGACACTGCTCCTGTCCGTTCACCGCTTCTGCCCGGTTACTACTCCTGCTCATGTCTAAGCACCGCTCCTGCCCCATTACTTCTCCTGCCCTGTCACCTCTCCTGCCCATCACATCACCTGCCTGTCATGTCACCTGCCCATCACTTCTTGTGCCTGGTCACCTTTCCTGCCCTGTTGCCTCTCCTTTCTCGTCACCTTTCCTGCCCCATCATTTCTCCTGCCCCATCACTGCTCCTACCCTGTTCACTGCTCCTGTCCTTTCACTGTTCCTGTCCTTTCACTGCTCCCGCCTGGTTACCGCTCCTGCCCAGTCACCTCTCCTGCCCAGTCACCTCTCCTGCCCATTCACCTCTCCTTTCCTGTTGCCTCTCCTGCCCTGTCACTGCTCCTGGCCTGTCACTTTTCCTGCCTCGTGACATTTCCTAACCCGTCACTTTCCTGCCCGTCACTTATCCTGTCCCATCACTTCTCCTGCCCGCTCACTTCTCTTATCCGTTCACTGCCCCTATCCGTTCATTGCTCCTGCCCATGCCTAATCACCGATCCAGCCCCTTCACTTCTACTGCCCCCTTTCTTATCCTGCCCCGTCACCTCTCCTTTCCTGTCACCTCTCCTGCCCTGTCACCTTTCCTGCCCTGTCACCTCTCCTGCCCTGTCACTTCTCCTGCCCCGTCCACTGCTCTTGCCTAGTTCACTGCTCCTGCCCCGTTCACTGCTCCTGCCCCAATCACTGCTCCTGCTCTGTTCACTGCTCCTGGCCCATTCACTGCCCCTATCCGTTCACTGCTCCTGCCCGGTTACCGCTCCTGCCCATGCCTAATCACCGCTCCTGCCCCTTCACTTCTCCTGCCCCTTCACTTCTCCTGCCCCATCTCTTGTCCTGCCCGTCACCTCTCCTTTCCTGTCACCTCTCCTTTCCTGTCACCTCTCCTGCCCTGTCACCTTTCCTGCCCTGTCACCTCTCCTGCCCTGTCACCTCTCCTGCCCTGTCACTTCTCCTGCCCCATCACTTCTCCTGCCCCGTCACTTCTGTCCTGTTCAATGCTCCTGCCCTGTTCACTGCTCCTGCCCCATTCACTGCTCCTGCCCCGTTCACTGCTCCTGTCCCATTCACTGCTCCAGCCTGGTTACTGCTCCTGCCCATGCCTAATCACTGCTTCTGCCCCTTCACTTCTCCTGCCCCATCACTTCTCCTGCCCCATCACTTCTCCTGCCCCGTCACCTCTCCTTTCCCGTCACCTCTCCTGCCCCATCACCTCTCCTGCCCCGTCACTTCTCCTGTCCGTTACTTCTCCTGCCCATCACTTCTCCTGCCCGGTCAACTCTCCTGCCCTATTACCTCTCCTTTCCTGCTGCCTCTTCTGTCCCGTCACTGCTCCTGCCCAGTTCACTCTGTGTACAACATTGACAAATTACACAATGGTGCAAGTTCCCCACAGTACTCTGTTTAGGGAAAGCTCCTATGTAATCACTAACTAGGATCTCCCTGGCTGGCACATGGTTGCTAATGGCAGACAGCGGGCGCAGGCGCATTGTCATTCAAAAGGGGATAATCGGCCTCAATCGGAATGACAATGGGGCCTGCCCCACAGTCTGTGGAGCTCAGGGAGGGGCTGCTGCAGCCTCTGGGGTTCAACAGGGAAGTGTGAGCCGCCCCTGGAAGCTGAAAGGAAAAGTTATTGTTTTTATGGAGGACTATTGTTGCCTTCCAGGGATGCTTTTTTGAAAGTAAGAAGTAGGGGAACGGACTGGAATAATTTTTAGAAGTAGGGGCACGCTGTGCCCTTCCTATCCCGCACACTTCTACCGCTGTGTGACACAAAGTACTACAGCCACTCCCACAAGTTAACTTGCAACAGGACATGACGTCCCATCCCCACTGCACACAAGTCAGTGTTTCACTTTCTGCTACTAATACCTCAGCCAGCGGAGCGAGCCCCTAACATATGGGAGCAGTGCGCGCTGCCACTCCATGTGAACAGTTTTAGGCAGTGCTAACGGCTTGAGTGACAGCTGTTGAGCTATTCCTAAATGCGTGACAATATATTTCAGTGCGGTGATGCAGAGCGCTGCACTGAAATGCGTTAGTCTAACGCGTGATGTGTGGTACTTGGCAGGACTGAAGCGTGTCATACTCCAAACTCCACCGCTAAAGAAATCCATATAAAAAACTTTTAATACGGGATACTTTAAAGGTGGCGGCAAGAAAGTTGGCAGGTCTCCAATTTTAAGGGCATACTCCCTCAGCATTATCGACAGGAACACCATTCATCCAAACTCCTAACACATTCTCATATTCTCACTACAAACAGATCTAGACGAGGGTCACAAGTGGCATGGAAGTGTGAGCGTCAAAGCTCTCACTTGTGACGATACAGAACTGTATCCTGACAAGCTACTGGTAGAACATGTCCTCTGACCCTCCCTGTGAGCGTGGGCTTCTTTTCTAGAGCAGATCATTACCTACTCCTTGCCTGGTATCTGCACCCTGGAACATCCCCCTGGCTAAACTAGGGGGTTCCATCTATTCGTCCCTAGCTTAAACAAGCATTGGAAAAGCCAATAGGCCTGGTGTTTTTGTTAGGGGAAATGTTTGGTAATAGTCTTTACCTAGGCTGCGGTCCTAGATTCAAAAATCCCCTAATGAAACAACATCTTGGGTTGTGACATAGCTATGGGACGACCCTTGCTGAACAGACTATGTTAGCAGAGTTAGGCTGTACACTCAAAGAAGAGTGTTATAAAGAGTCCAAAGATATTGTTTGCCTTGTAGTGGTGTTTCACTTAAAAAGGCAGCCGCGGCCGGTGCAGGTAAGACCGGTAAGGCCGGGTTGGGGGGATTCGACAGATGACCACAAGGGAAAACGAAGTAAATAATTAATTTTCTCTTGTCGCGCCTGTTGAAATCACCCCTCCGCCCCCCAACCCGGCCCCACTGCTCTTATCTGCACAGGTTGCGACTGTTAAAAGGAATACACAACAAAACCGTGCATAGTGGATACTTTTCACAAAGGGATGGCATTTATCTATTTCTGTTATAACTTCAAGAAAGTCTCTATGCACATAGGGTTTTCCTTTGTGAAAAAAAGCTGTAAACCCAGGGGCAGATTTACAGGAAAGTGTCGCATCTGTAGAGATGCAACACTTTTCCTGCACCACCATGCAAAACCCTTGCGTCATAATGGATGCGAGAAGTCAAAGAGTGAACAGGAATTACAAACTGCTGCCACTCATTCCTACTGTTGCAGAAATGATGCTTTCCTGGACAGCCACGGAGGGCAAAAGGGGATCCTATAGTTCTACCACCACAATTTTCAGGTTCACAAGCCTTGTAGTGACTAACAAAAGCAGATGCTCGCTTCGCTACTAGATCTTCTTGGGGGAGTTTGAAAGGGGACTTTAAACTCACAAAGGTGCCAAGTAATTGTGGGAAAACATACCTTGCTAAACAAGAGTGGAAGTAGTCACGTATTCTCCCATTGGTACTCATTAAATATGGTTACAGTCATGAAATTTATAGAGTGCACTTTCACCCGAAGGTATCATGGCGCTAAAACTCCGGGGAGAGCAGACATTATGTGTCAGAGCCAAACACTTCAATGAAAAGCCAGGTTTTAAGTGAGCACGGCGGGCGCGGGCGCATTGTTATTCGAACGGGGCTAATCGGCCTCAATCGGAATGACAATGGGCCTGCCCTAGGTCTTTGCGAGCTCAGGGAGGGGCTGCTGCAGCGCCTGGAGTTCAAGAGAAGTGAGAGAGGCCCCAGGAAGCTGAAAGGAAAAGTTATCGTTTTTAAGGAGGACTATTCTTGCCGTCCCGGGATGTTTTTTTGAAAGTAAGAAGTAGGGGAACGGACTGGAATAATTTTTAGAAGAAGGGGCACGCCGTGCCCTTGCGATCCCGACCACTTCTACCACTGGTTACATTACATAAGAACATCACAGTATATGAATAACATAAAATATACAAACAGATAATCTCTAAATTCACATAAGAATGGTAGTAAGCACACACACGTCTACTATAGATACTAGTGGTTAGAGTTGCATATATATACATATATCACCAAAACGACCCTCTTTCCTGCAAAGAAGTCCAGGAACAAAGCGGGGATTCCATGGAAGCCTTTATTCACCAATTAATAGCAAAAGCATGATGCATTTCGACTCTCGTCTTCCTCAGATGCTGCTGATAACCCGCTCTCGCCTGCTCCCTCCTTTAAATATCCGTGGCACTCCCATTGGTGGGAGAACGGCAAACCCTGCTGCCTTCTGGGATTAGAAGTCTAATGCACAACTTCGTTTCCCATAAAACTTTAGTCCGGAGAGTCATGCAGCCAGGTTTAAGATAATACTGCCGTAATTACTGAAACTTGCCTTTGTGAAGGGGGGCCATGTAGTGGAGGGTGACAACGGAAATAAATGTATTAAAGGCTCCCTCGGGTCCCCTACGTCCAGCCCCGTAGTCAGAAAATACCAGGCCTGAGGCAAGCTGTAATCATGCTCACCTCCCCGTGCAGTCACAGGCTGCATTGCAGTGGCAACTGGTCTGGCTCGTTCTTGAGGCGGTCCTGGCAGTATCAATACCTCGATGTGTGTCCAAATTGCAAGCAAATACCAGGACACTTGATAGAAGGGTCCCTGCTCGCGCTCCTGGCAGGCGCGAAAAACATCGCCAAAACGACCCTCTTTCCTGCAAAGAAGTCCAGGGACACAGCGGGGATTCCATGGAAGCCTTTATTCACCAATTACCAGCAAAAGCATGATGCATTTCGACTCTGGTCTTCCTCAGATGCTGCTGATAACCCGCTTTCGCCTGCTCCCTCCTTTAAATATCTGTGGCACTCCCATTGGTGGGAGAACGCCAAACCCTGCTGCCTTCTGGGATTAGAAGTCTAATGCACAACTTCCTTTCCCATAATACTTTAGTCCGGTGAGTCATGCAGCCAGGTTTAAGATAATACTGCCGTAAGTACTGAAACTTGCCTTTGTGAAGGGGGGGGCCATGTAGTGGCGGGTGAAAACGGAAATAAATGTGTTGCAGGCTCCCTCGGGTCCCCTAAGTCCAGCCCTGTAGTCAGAACATACCAGGCTTGAGGCAAGCTGTAATCATGCTCACCTCCCCGTGCAGTCACAGGCTGCATTGCAGTGGCAACTGGTCTGGTCCGTTCTTGAGGCGGTCCTGGCAGTATCAATACCTCGATGTGTGTCCAAATTGCCAGCAAATACCAGGACACTTGATAGACGGGTCCCTGCTCGCGCTCCTGGCAGGCACGAAAAACATCAACAAAACGACCCTCTTTCCTGAAAAGAAGTCCAGGGACACAGCGGGTATTCCATGGAAGCCTTTATTTACCAATTACCAGCAAAAGCATGATGCATTTCGACTCTCGTCTTCCTCAGATGCTGCTGATAACCCGCTCTTGCCTGCTCCCTCCTTTAAATATCCGTGGCACTCCCATTGGTGGGAGAACGGCAAACCCTGCTGCCTTTTGGGATTAGAAGTCTAATGCACAACTTCGTTTCCCATAATACTTTAGTCCGGTGAGTCATGCAGCCAGGTTTAAGATAATACTGCCGTAATTACTGAAACCTGCCTTTGTGAAGGGGGGCCATGTAGTGGCGGGTGAAAACGGAAATAAATGTGTTGAAGGCTCCCCCGGGTCCCCTACGTCCAGCCCTGTAGTCAGAACATACCAGGCCTGAGGCAAGCTGTAATCATGCTCACCTCCCCATACAGTCACAGGCTGTATTGCAGTGGCAACTGGTCTGGTCCGTTCTTGAGGCGGTCCTGGCAGTATCAATACCTCGATGTGTGTCCAAAATGCCAGCAAATACAAGGACACTTGATAGACGGGTCCCTGCTCGCGCTCCTGGCAGGCGTGAAAAACATCACCAAAACGACCCTCTTTCCTGCAAAGAAGTCCAGGGACACAGCGGGGAGTCCATGGAAGCCTTTATTCACCAATTACCAGCAAAAGCATGATGCATTTCGACTCTCGTCTTTCTCAGATGCTGCTTATAACCCGCTCTCGCCTGCTCCCTCCTTTAAATATCCGTGGCACTCCCATTGGTGGGAGAACGGCAAACCCTGCTGCCTTCTAAGATTAGAAGTCTAATGCACAACTTTGTTTCCCATAATACTTTAGCCCGGTGAGTCATGCAGCCAGGTTTAAGATAATACTGCCGTAAGTACTGAAACTTGCCTTTGTGAAGGGGGGGCCATGTAGTGGCGGGTGAAAACGGAAATAAATGTGTTGAAGGCTCCCTCGGGTCCCCTACGTCCAGCCCCGTAGTCAGAACATACCAGGCCTGAGGCAAGCTGTAATCATGCTCACCTCCCGGTGCAGTCACAGGCTGTATTGCAGTGGCAACTGGTCTGGTCCGTTCTTGAGGCGGTCCTGGCAGTATCTGTAGGAAGGATACCTGACTATGGTTACCCCCAACTTTTTGCCTGGTGTTTTTCTGGTTTTCCGTCTTAGTTGGCCTGGGACCCTGCCAATCAGGACCCCAGGCCTACTGTTCTCTCTGTAAAATGGATTCCATGTACCTTAGGTACATATCCAATTATTACTGGGCCACCTTATCAGACCCTGTAACTCAGGGCATAGGTGTACCCAGGGCCTATCAGGGGCTGCAGCATGTATTATGCCACCCCTGGCTGGCCATCTAAATCTGACACAACTGGCTGCACGACAGCTGGGGCAAGGTGGTGTAATCACCCTTTGCTTTAGATATAGTATACCTATATATAACCCTAAAATGGACACACAGATTCCTATCAGTAACTCCTATGGCAGGCCTTGACAATCCTGAAGGCAGAGTGCTTGGAATCGTGTGAGATGGTGCTCTGGCATGAGCTGAGCCCGTTTGCAGCTTGCGGAACCAAGTCCTAATAGCTGTTCCATGATAACGCATACCAAATACTCTTAAGTGCATTATAATCCTCGCGGTTCGATGCTATCTCTGGTATCGCTTTGTCAAAACATGTCGAGTAAGGTGTCATACGAATTGGAATACTAACCCCTCGCCAATTCTGGCGACGGGGTTAGCATTTCACCCTTCTAGAGGGACACGACATGCATGTAACTGTGAACCCCGGTTAAAGTTAACTCAAGCCTCAGCATCACAAAATGGATGCTGCCACCACAGACACAAGTCTGACCCCCTGCAGCTGGGAGTCCTTCCAGCGAGGGGAGCTTGGACAAAGGGTTTCCTGTCAGGGGCGGTGCTAGCACCATCCCAGACAGGGTTTTGTGTATCCTGGGTAGGCAGGGCTTTACAGGAAGGTGACTTCAAGTGGCACCCCGGTGCTCACTACGCATCTGCCGGCTAGAACCAGTTCCAGGGGCACACCAGCCCCTGAGCTGGGGAAAGTCCGGCATGGGAGAGGGGTGTAACCACCCCCCTTCCTGGTCCCACCCCTAGGGCAGGACCTAGTCGCGTACCCACCCCTTTCTTTAGGATAAAGGCAGGAGCGGGGACCCCTCCAAATTAGATCATCTTTGAATCAAGAAACTACTTTCTACGAAAGGAACTCTCGACTTCTTCTCAAGATTTCTCCCTTGTGACTAAAGAGTAGTCACCCTGCATCCGCAGGCACCATCTAAGAACTCTGCGGTTTGCTGCACGTCCTTCCTCCGGAATCCGACTGACCAGCTCAACGAGACCCGGCTTCCCTGGCACCTCTGACCTCTACCTACCTCTACAGCTAAGCTGAGAACCGTAGGTGCGACGAGACCTCGAGGGACCAGCCATCGTCAGAACTGCACGACTTCTATCCAGCACGACCGCCGAGGGATCCTCTGGTGAGTGCTTTGGGGTCCGAGAAGCCCCGACCCTGAGCAGCTCCAGCACCGAAGTCCCGCACCCCAGCATCCACGAGATCTGTGTGGGGCCCTTCTGCTTTTTGGCTGCTCACCACGTTGTCTGGCTACTAGCCCGCTGGCTTGTGGCCTTCCCGACGACGACCGACGACATCACCACTGCTGGTCTGGTTGCTCCAGACTGGCCCTTGCTCCCTTCCAAAAGAGGAGCACCCCGGACCCTCCTGGTCCACTCCAGACGCCATTTTAGGTCCACCGCGTGGGCTTGAATTTGCCAAGACTTGTTGCCCCAATCCTGGGTCCAGCGACGTCGACAGCATCAACCATCGTGGGACAGCTCGCACCTCCATCCTGGTCGCCGACAACGCCTCCTGGTCCGTGAGACTGCAGTGCCCAGCGTCGCCCACTCACCTGGTCGAGGTGACTCCATCCGGTGCCATCCTGGTGCCCATCTGATCACTGGCTAGTGATTCAGGACTTGGTCCCCTCTGCTTACAGGTGTCTTCCATCTTCGATCCAGGCTTGGATCCATCGAACAATCTTCACTGGTCGCCTGCCAGCAACTCCTTCTTTCAGGCTCCTGGTTCGTCAACGAGGATTCCCGACGTCTCTTCAGACCTATGCACCCGCAGCCCCTGGGCTAGGTAACTTCAGCATTTTGGTGCCCCAGCATAGCCTCACTATCCAAGGGTCCAGATCCACTTTTGTTTTCAGCCTACCTTATCGGGTTCGCCCGAGAACACTAACTTTGCTGTTACTAGCCTCCATAGACTTTGTCCCGCATCCCGCGTGAGAGTGCACACTCTGCACCCGAGTCCCCTAGGCCTCCTATTAGTAATCTGAAGGTTCAGTAACGTAGTCCTAGCGATTCCAAAGCCTATTAGTCCAGTACTTACCTGCTAGTAATTTCGCATTCCACTTCCATAGTATATGGTTTTCCGTGCCCCTCGGGCATTGTGTAAATTGTGCAACCTAAAGTATTTTCGTAAGAGTTTTGTTGTGTGCTTAGTACCCTGTCCTCATAAAGAGTACAGGGCTGTTGTGATCTAAATAGATACACTGTTTATTTTCATAACACTTGTGTGGTGTCCTTTCACTTGGTGTTCAAGGGGTATATGTGATGGTATAACAGCTGGCTTAACACGCCCTCTAGAGTTTAGCCCGAAGACTGCTCTTGTCCATGCTACTAGGATAGCTGGTCTATCGGTTGACTTACAACCAATCACCATAAGGGTTGTTTGGACTGATACATAGTGATCACTAGAATAGTGAACACTGAATATCAGGCCAACTTCTCACAGTATCAATACCTCGATGTGTGTCCAAAATGCCAGCAAATACCAGGACACTTGATAGACGGGTCCCTGCTCGCGCTCCTGGCAGGCGTGAAAAACATCACCAAAACGACCCTCTTTCCTGCAAAGAAGTCCAGGGACACAGCGGGGATTCCATGGAAGCCTTTATTCACCAATTACCAGCAAAAGCATGATGCATTTCGACTCTCGTCTTCCTCAGATGCTGCTGATAACCCGGTCTTGCCTGCTCCCTCCTTTAAATATCCGTGGCACTCCCATTGGTGGGAGAACGGCAAACCCTGCTGCCTTCTGGGATTAGAAGTCTAATGCACAACTTTGTTTCCCATAATACTTTAGTCCGGTGAGTCATGCAGCCAGGTTTAAGATAATACTGCCGTAAGTACTGAAACTTGCCTTTGTGAAGGGGGGGCCATGTAGTTGCGGGTGAAAACGGAAATAAATGTGCTGAAGGCTCTCTCAGGTCCCCTACATCCAGCCCCGTAGTCAGAACATACCAGGCCTGAGGCAAGCTGTAATCATGCTCACCTCCCCGTGCAGTCACAGGCTGCATTGCAGTGGCAACTGGTCTGGCCCGTTCTTGAGGCGGTCCTGGCAGTATCAATACCTCGATGTGTGTCCAAATTGCCAGCAAATACCAGGACACTTGATAGAAGGGTCCCTGCTCGCGCTCCTGGCAGGCGCGAAAAACATCGCCAAAACGACCCTCTTTCCTGCAAAGAAGTCCAGGGACACAGCGGAGATTCCATGGAAGCCCTTATTCACCAATTACCAGCAAAAGCATGATGCATTTCGACTCTGGTCTTCCTCAGATGCTGCTGATAACCCGCTTTCGCCTGCTCCCTCCTTTAAATATTTGTGGCACTCCCATTGGTGGGAGAACGGCAAACCCTGCTGCCTTCTTTGATTAGAAGTCTAATGCACAACTTTGTTTCCCATAATACTTTAGTCCGGTGAGTCATGCAGCCAGGTTTAAGATAATACTGCCGTAATTACTGAAACTTGCCTTTGTGAAGGGGGGGGCCATGTAGTGGCGGGTGAAAATAGAAATAAATGTGTTAAAGGCTCCCTCAGGCTTCAGGCAAGCTGTAATCATGCTCACCTCCCCGTGCAGTCACAGGCTGCATTGCAGTTGCAACTGGTCTGGTCCGTTCTTGAGGCGGTCCTGGCAGTATCAATACCTCGATGTGTGTCCAAATTGCCAGCAAATACCAGGACACTTGATAGACGGGTCCCTGCTCGCGCTCCTGGCAGGCGCAAAAAACATCACCAAAACGACTCTCTTTCCTGCAAAGAAGTCCAGGGACATAGCGGGGACTCCATGGAAGCCTTTATTCACCAATTACCAGCAAAAGCATGATGCATTTCAACTCTCGTCTTCCTCAGATGCTGCTGATAACCTGCTCTCGTCTGCTCCCTCCTTTAAATATCCGTGGCACTCCCATTGGTGGGAGAACGCCAAACCCTGCTGCCTTCTGGGATTAGAAGTCTAATGCACAACTTCCTTTCCCATAATACTTTAGTCCGGTGAGTCATGCAGCCAGGTTTAAGATAATACTGCCGTAAGTACTGAAACTTGCCTTTGTGAAGGGGGGGCCATGTAGTGGCGGGTGAAAACGGAAATAAATGTGTTGAAGGCTCCCTCGGGTCCCCTAAGTCCAGCCCTGTAGTCAGAACATACCAGGCTTGAGGCAAGCTGTAATCATGCTCACCTCCCCGTGCAGTCACAGGCTGCATTGCAGTGGCAACTGGTCTGGTCCGTTCTTGAGGCGGTCCTGGCAGTATCAATACCTCGATGTGTGTCCAAATTGCCAGCAAATACCAGGACACTTGATAGACGGGTCCCTGCTCGCGCTCCTGGCAGGCACGAAAAACATCACCAAAACGACCCTCTTTCCTGAAAAGAAGTCCAGGGACACAGCGGGTATTCCATGGAAGCCTTTATTTACCAATTACCAGCAAAAGCATGATGCATTTCGACTCTCGTCTTCCTCAGATGCTGCTGATAACCCGCTCTTGCCTGCTCCCTCCTTTAAATATCCGTGGCACTCCCATTGGTGGGAGAACGGCAAACCCTGCTGCCTTTTGGGATTAGAAGTCCAATGCACAACTTCGTTTCCCATAATACTTTAGTCCGGTGAGTCATGCAGCCAGGTTTAAGATAATACTGCCGTAATTACTGAAACCTGCCTTTGTGAAGGGGGGCCATGTAGTGGCGGGTGAAAACGGAAATAAATGTGTTGAAGGCTCCCTCGGGTCCCCTACGTCCAGCCCTGTAGTCAGAACATACCAGGCCTGAGGCAAGCTGTAATCATGCTCACCTCCCCGTACAGTCACAGGCTGTATTGCAGTGGCAACTGGTCTGGTCCGTTCTTGAGGCGGTCCTGGCAGTATCAATACTTCGATGTGTGTCCAAAATGCCAGCAAATACAAGGACACTTGATAGACGGGTCCCTGCTCGCGCTCCTGGCAGGCGTGAAAAACATCACCAAAACGACCCTCTTTCCTGCAAAGAAGTCCAGGGACACAGCGGGGAGTCCATGGAAGCCTTTATTCACCAATTACCAGCAAAAGCATGATGCATTTCGACTCTCGTCTTTCTCAGATGCTGCTGATAACCCGCTCTCGCCTGCTCCCTCCTTTAAATATCCGTGGCACTCCCATTGGTGGGAGAACGGCAAACCCTGCTGCCTTCTGGGATTAGAAGTCTAATGCACAACTTCGTTTCCCATAATACTTTAGCCCGGTGAGTCATGCAGCCAGGTTTAAGATAATACTGCCGTAAGTACTGAAACTTGCCTTTGTGAAGGGGGGGCCATGTAGTGGCGGGTGAAAACGGAACTAAATGTGTTGAAGGCTCCCTCGGGTCCCCTACGTCCAGCCCCGTAGTCAGAACATACCAGGCCTGAGGCAAGCTGTAATCATGCTCACCTCCCGGTGCAGTCACAGGCTGTATTGCAGTGGCAACTGGTCTGGTCCGTTTTTGAGGCGGTCCTGGCAGTATCTGTAGGAAGGATACCTGACTATGGTTACCCCCAACTTTTTGCCTGGTGTTTTGCTGGTTTTCCGACTTAGTTGGCCTGGGACCCTGCCAATCAGGACCCCAGGCCTACTGCTCTCTCTGTAAAATGGATTCCATGTACCTTAGGTACATATCCAATTATTACTGGGCCACCTTATCAGACCCTGTAACTCAGGGCATAGGTGTACCCAGGGCCTACCAGGGGCTGCAGCATGTATTATGCCACCCCTGGCTGGCCATCTAAATCTGACACAACTGGCTGCACGACAGCTGGGGCAAGGTGGTGTAATCACCCTTTGCTTTAGATATAGTATACCTATATATAACCCTAAAATGGACACACAGATTCCTATCAGTAACTCCTATGGCAGGCCTTGACAATCCTGAAGGCAGAGTGCTTGGAATCGTGTGAGATGGTGCTCTGGCATGAGCTGAGCCCGTTTGCAGCTTGCGGAACCAAGTCCTAATAGCTGTTCCATGATAACGCATACCAAATACTCTTAAGTGCATTATAATCCTCGCGGTTCTATGCTATCTCTGGTATCGCTTTGTCAAAACATGTCGAGTAAGGTGTCATACGAATTGGAATACTAACCCCTCGCCAATTCTGGCGACGGGGTTAGCATTTCACCCTTCTAGAGGGACACGACATGCATGTAACTGTGAACCCCGGTTAAAGTTAACTCAAGCCTCAGCATCACAAAATGGATGCTGCCACCACAGACACAAGTCTGACCCCCTGCAGCTGGGAGTCCTTCCAGCGAGGGGAGCTTGGACAAAGGGTTTCCTGTCAGGGGCGGTGCTAGCACCATCCCAGACAGGGTTTTGTGTATCCTGGGTAGGCAGGGCTTTACAGGAAGGTGACTGCAAGTGGCACCCCGGTGCTCACTACGCATCTGCCGGCTAGAACCAGTTCCAGGGGCACACCAGCCCCTGAGCTGGGGAAAGTCCGGCATGGGAGAGGGGTGTAACCACCCCCCTTCCTGGTCCCACCCCTAGGGCAGGACCTAGTCGCGTACCCACCCCTTTCTTTAGGATAAAGGCAGGAGCGGGGACCCCTCCAAATTAGATCATCTTTGAATCAAGAAACTACTTTCTAAGAAAGGAACTCTCGACTTCTTCTCAAGATTTCTCCCTTGTGACTAAAGAGTAGTCACCCTGCATCCGCAGGCACCATCTAAGAACTCTGCGGTTTGCTGCACGTCCTTCCTCCGGAATCCGACTGACCAGCTCAACGAGACCCGGCTTCCCTGGCACCTCTGACCTCTACCTACCTCTACAGCTAAGCTGAGAACCGTAGGTGCGACGAGACCTCGAGGGACCGGCCATCATCAGAACTGCACGACTTCTATCCAGCACGACCGCCGAGGGATCCTCTGGTGAGTGCTTTGGGGTCCGAGAAGCCCCGACCCTGAGCAGCTCCAGCACCGAAGTCCAGCCCCCCAGCATCCACGAGATCTGTGTGGGGCCCTTCTGCTTTTTGGCTGCTCACCACGTTGTCTGGCTACTAGCCCGCTGGCTTGTGGCCTTCCCGACGACGACCGACAACATCACCACTGCTGGTCTGGTTGCTCCAGACTGGCCCTTGCTCCCTTCCAAAAGAGGAGCACCCCGGACCCTCCTGGTCCACTCCAGACGCCATTTTAGGTCCACCGCGTGGGCTTGAATTTGCCAAGACTTGTTGCCCCAATCCTGGGTCCAGCGACGTCGACAGCATCAACCATTGTGGGACAGCTCGCACCTCCATCCTGGTCGCCGACAACGCCTCCTGGTCCGTGAGACTGCAGTGCCCAGCGTCTCCCACTCACCTGGTCGAGGTGACTCCATCCGGTGCCATCCTGGTGCCCATCTGATCACTGGCTAGTGATTCAGGACTTGGTCCCCTCTGCTTACAGGTGTCTTCCATCTTCGATCCAGGCTTGGATCCATCGAACAATCTTCACTGGTCGCCTGCCAGCAACTCCTTCTTTCAGGCTCCTGGTTCGTCAACGAGGATTCCCGACGTCTCTTCAGACCTATGCACCCGCAGCCCCTGGGCTAGGTAACTTCAGCATTTCGGTGCCCCAGCATAGCCTCACTATCCAAGGGTCCAGATCCACTTTTGTTTTCAGCCTACCTTATCGGGTTCGCCCGAGAACACTAACTTTGCTGTTACTAGCCTCCATAGACTTTGTCCCGCATCCCGCGTGAGAGTCTACACTCTGCACCCGAGTCCCCTAGGCCTCCTATTAGTAATCTGAAGGTTCAGTAACGTAGTCCTAGCGATTCCAAAGCCTATTAGTCCAGTACTTACCTGCTAGTAATTTCGCATTCCACTTCCATAGTATATGGTTTTCCGTGCCCCTCGGGCATTTGTGTAAATTGTGCAACCTAAAGTATTTTCGTAAGAGTTTTGTTGTGTGCTTAGTACCCTGTCCTCATAAAGAGTACAGGGCTGTTCTGATCTAAATAAATACACTGTTTATTTTCATAACACTTGTGTGGTGTCCTTTCACTTGGTGTTCAAGGGGTATATGTGATGGTATAACAGCTGGCTTAACACGCCCTCTAGAGTTTAGCCCGAAGACTGCTCTTGTCCATGCTACTAGGATAGCTGGTCTATCGGTTGACTTACAACCAATCACCATAAGGGTTGTTTGGACTGATACATAGGGATCACTAGAATAGTGAACACTGAATATCAGGCCAACTTCTCACAGTATCAATACCTCGATGTGTGTCCAAAATGCCAGCAAATACCAGGACACTTGATAGACGGGTCCCTGCTCGCGCTCCTGGCAGGCGTGAAAAACATCACCAAAACGACCCTCTTTCCTGCAAAGAAGTCCGGGGACACAGCGGGGATTCCATGGAAGCCTTTATTCACCAATTACCAGCAAAAGCATGATGCATTTCGACTCTCGTCTTCCTCAGATGCTGCTGATAACCCGGTCTTGCCTGCTCCCTCCTTTAAATATCCGTGGCACTCCCATTGGTGGGAGAACGGCAAACCCTGCTGCCTTCTGGGATTAGAAGTCTAATGCACAACTTTGTTTCCCATAATACTTTAGACCGGCGAGTCATGCAGCCAGGTTTAAGATAATACTGCTGTAAGTACTGAAACTTGCCTTTGTGAAGGGGGGGCCATGTAGTTGCTGGTGAAAACGGAAATAAATGTGCTGAAGGCTCCCTCGGGTCCCCTACATCCAGCCCCGTAGTCAGAACATACCAGGCCTGAGGCAAGCTGTAATCATGCTCACCTCCCCGTGCAGTCACAGGCTGCATTGCAGTGGCAACTGGTCTGGTCCGTTCTTGAGGCGGTCCTGGCAGTATCAATACCTCGATGTGTGTCCAAATTGCCAGCAAATACCAGGACACTTGATAGACGGGTCCCTGCTCGCGCTCCTGGCAGGCGCGAAAAACATCACCAAAATGACCCTCTTTCCTGCAAAGAAGTCCAGGGACACAGCGGGGATTCCATGGAAGCCTTTATTTACCAATTACCATCAAAAGCATGATGCATTTCGACTCTCGTCTTCCTCAGATGCTGCTGATAACCTGCTCTCGTCTGCTCCCTCCTTTAAATATCTGTGGCACTCCCATTGGTGGGACAACGCCAAACCCTGCTGCCTTCTGGGATTAGAAGTCTAATGCACAACTTTGTTTCCCATAATACTTTAGTCCGGTGAGTCATGCAGCCAGGTTTAAGATAATACTGCCGTAAGTACTGAAACTTGCCTTTGTGAAGGGGGGGCCATGTAGTGGCGGGTGAAAACGGAAATAAATGTGTTGAAGGCTCCCTCGGGTCCCCTAAGTCCAGCCCCGTAGTCAGAACATACCAGGCCTGAGGCAAGCTGTAATCATGCTCACCTCCCCGTGCAGTCACAGGCTGCATTGCAGTGGCAACTGGTCTGGTCCGTTCTTGAGGCGGTCCTGGCAGTATCAATACCTCGATGTGTGTCCAAATTGCCAGCAAATACCAGGACACTTGATAGACGGGTCCCTGCTCGCGCTCCTGGCAGGCGCGAAAAACATCACCAAAACGACCCTCTTTCCTGCAAAGAAGTCCAGGGACACAGCGGGTATTCCATGGAAGCCTTTATTTACCAATTACCAGCAAAAGCATGATGCATTTCGACTCTCGTCTTCCTCAGATGCTGCTGATAACCCGCTCTTGCCTGCTCCCTCCTTTAAATATCCGTGGCACTCCCATTGGTGGGAGAACGGCAAACCCTGCTGCCTTTTGGGATTAGAAGTCTAATGCACAACTTTGTTTCCCATAATACTTTAGTCCGGTGAGTCATGCAGCCAGGTTTAAGATAATACTGCTGTAAGTACTGAAACTTGCCTTTGTGAAGGGGGGGCCATGTAGTGGCGGGTGAAAACGGAAATAAATGTGTTGAAGGCTCCCTCGGGTCCCCTACGTCCAGCCCCGTAGTCAGAACATACCAGGCCTGAGGCAAGCTGTAATAATGCTCACCTCCCTGTGCAGTCACAGGCTGCATTGCAGTGGCAACTGGTCTGGTCCATTCTTGAGGCGGTCCTGGCTGTATCAATACCTCAATGTGTGTCCAAATTGCCAGCAAATACCAGGACGCTTGATAGACGGGTCCCTGCTCGCGCTCCTGGCAGGCGCGAAAAACATCACCAAAACGACCCTCTTTCCTGCAAAGAAGTCCAGGGACACAGCGGGGATTCCATGGAAGCCTTTATTCACCAATTACCAGCAAAAGCATGATGCATTTCGACTCTCGTCTTCCTCAGATGCTGCTGATAACCCGCTCTCGCCTGCTCCCTCCTTTAAATATCCGTGGCACTCCCATTTGTGGGAGAACGGCAAACCCTGCTGCCTTTTGGGAATAGAAGTCTAATGCACAACTTCGTTTCCCATAATACTTTAGTCCGGTGAGTTATACAGCCAGGTTTAAGATAATACTGCCGTAAGTATTGAAACTTTCCTTTGTGTAGGGGGGGGGGGGGCATGTAGTGGCGGGTGAAAACGGAAAAAAATGTGTTGAAGGCTCCCTCGGGTCCCCTACGTCCAGCCCCGTAGTCAGAACATACCAGGCCTGAGGCAAGCTGTAATCATGCTCACCGCCCCGTGCAGTCACAGGCTGCATTGCAGTGGCAACTGGTGTAGTCCGTTCTTGAGGCAGTCCTGGCAGTATCAATAACTCGATGTGTGTCCAAATTGCCAGCAAATACCAGGACACTTGATAGACGGGTCCCTGCTCGCGCTCCTGGCAGGGGCGAAAAACATCACCAAAACGACCCTCTTTCCTGCAAAGAAGTCCAGGGACACAGTGGGTATTCCATGGAAGCCTTTATTTACCAATTACCAGCAAAAGCATGATGCATTTCGACTCCCGTCTTCCTCAGATGCTGCTGATAACCCGCTCTTGCCTGCTCCCTCCTTTAAATATCCGTGGCACTCCCATTGGTGGGAGAACGGCAAACCCTGCTGCCTTCTGGGATTAGAAGTCTAATGCACAACTTTGTTTCCCATAATACTTTAGTCCGGTGAGTCATGCAGCCAGGTTTAAGATAATACTGCCGTAAGTACTGAAACTTGCCTTTGTGAAGGGGGGGCCATGTAGTGGCGGGTGAAAACGGAAATAAATGTGTTGAAGGCTCCCTCGGGTCCCCTACGTCCAGCCCCGTAGTCAGAACACACCAGGCCTGAGGCAAGCTGTAATAATGCTCACCTCCCTGTGCAGTCACAGGCTGCATTGCAGTGGCAACTGGTCTGGTCCATTCTTGAGGTGGTCCTGGCTGTATCAATACCTCGATGTGTGTCCAAATTGCCAGCAAATACCAGGACACTTGATAGACGGGTCCCTGCTCGCGCTCCTGGCAGGCGCGAAAAACATCACCAAAACGACCCTCTTTCCTGCAAAGAAGTCCAGGGACACAGCGGGGATTCCATGGAAGCCTTTATTCACCAATTACCAGCAAAAGCATGATGCATTTCGACTCTCGTCTTCCTCAGATGCTGCTGATAACCCGCTCTCGCCTGCTCCCACCTTTAAATATATATATCTATATGCATACACGTTGCAAATTCACTCAAGGAAAAGATACAAACAGATAAATTATACTGTAAATTCACATAAGAAAGGTAGTAAGCACAAAAGTCTACTACAGATACTAGTGGTTAGAGTTACACATATACAAGATGCAAATTTACTCAAGATTGCATTTTAAGAAGCGATTTACAGTGTAATTGTAAAAAAACTACAAAGTTCCAGAATGCAACATGGCGTTCGCTAATAAAACAGGGCCAATAAGCAGGTCCTGAACCTCTAGATCACTCGGAAATGTCGTTCAAATGAGCGTGAAGTTAATCGTAAAAACGAGACTCCTGATGAGTCTATTGTTCTACTAAATGTAGCTGTCAGTGGCTAAAGCGCAGCCGAGTACTGGCATAGATAAACAGGAAGTGGGCAGGGGAGAGGAGGAGCGAGCGGCTCGGTGAAGCAGGGAGACACGCACCCTGCTTTCACAACCCGCACCGGCACGCCCCCTTCTGTGTGCGCAGGCGCGGAGCCGGGCATCGGGGTACCGCTTCCTTCCGGCATTAGTCCTGCTGCTTGTCTTTTCTGCTGTCACCCGGCCTCATGGCAGCGCCCGGAGTCCCCCGAATCAACCGCACGGCAACAGGTACGGGCGCTTGACAGACCGCTGCAATCTCTGCTTAGCTGCAGGAGCTAGTCAGACCCCTGAGCTTCCGCGGTGCCCGCACTCCCTCCTCTGCAGTCAGAGGATGGTGATGTGGTGCCCCCTTCCCCCCCGTGCTTCTTTAAATCAGGGGTGCAAGCGTTGCAGAGACACCGCTCCCTCTGCTCACACTGGTGTGACAGGGTAAGCTGTCTGCTCCCTGCAACAATAACCGCTTCCTTCCTCTTGTCGTTGCAGTGGCCGCCCTGCTGCTCCTGCTGGTGCTCCTGGCCACGGTGTCTGCCTCGGTAGAAGATTTGGATGAGACGTAAGTTGCCCCTGTTTCTTCGGTGATGGACGAGTTTCTGCTTCACCCTCGTCTTTTTGGGTCGTAGATAGTCTGTGGGTATACGGAGAGAGATTGTGCATCATTAGGGGAGGGAGGTATAGTTTGTTTGGGAAGCACTTTTTCCCCCTCGCTGTATCTATTCGCCCCTAGTATCTTTGTGGTCTTCCCCCCCCCCCCCCCCCCCCCGTGCAAACTTTGCCTAGTACGCATGTGCATGTTTTTGTACCTATGAAACTACAGTTGATTTCCCTTTATTTAGTCCCACTTGCCATTCTACCTTTTTTCCCATGCCTTAATGCACTGTCCTTAGCTAAAACCCTGGGCTAAGTCTGGTATATAGTTATTAAAATTACTTTACTTCCATGTCACTCAGTGTTACAGCTGTAAACTAAATTCGATCTTTGGAAGTGCAATTTTTAATGACACGGAGTTATTGGCATTCCATTATCTTTGCCTGCTGATCTTCCGCATGTGAAATTGTGTATTTGGTGAATTTTTTGTTCGATATAAATGCCTCGGTTATTGCGCTATGTGTGTATGGTTTAGTTGTGAAAGGGCTGATGCCAGTGGGCTTTATTCATTGCTTATGCGTCTTATAAGTTGAAGGGGTAAAAGGCCTCTACCAGGCTATGGTGGTAATAAGGATTTTTAGGGGAAAGCTACCAATACACTTGACGCAGGTGTTGGGTTCTGCACATTTACATAGGTTTTCCTATTAGCCTAAGAAGGGTGTTTACATGTGGTTGAAACATGGTCTTGTGCCAGTCTACATTTGCTGTATGGTTGGAGACCTTGGGGAAGTGCCTGTTAAAAGTTTGATTTTATTGTGAGTAAGCCAAGAATGGTCATAATATTAAGGAGGTTAATTTTCAGGTTCTTGAATCTGTCCAGATCCAAAAGATGGACGCTTATATTGAATGGTGTGTGTTCCAGAGAAGGCTGTGGTGGGACATGTTAAGCTGTGAGAACTGATGTATGTGTAGGAAATCCTCACAAAGTCCAAGTAACACAGCTCTAGGAGCTGGTTTGTTATGAAGACTTGGAGAATCGGCATTCTGTACCGGAAAAATGTGTTCTGTGTTCCATTACTTCCTGGATAAGTGCTGCTGTTCAAGTAGTGGAACCCTAGAGCAGAGTTATTCAAACTGTGGGGCGCGCCCTCCTGGGGGGGCGCAACGCCATCTCAGGAGGGGGGGGGGGGGCGCGACGCCATCTCAAGGGGGGCGCACACTCCAGCATAAAATTTCACCTTCCATTGTTTCACAAGGCGGAGAGGCAGAGTGGAGCTGCAGGGGCCCTAAGAAGGGGTGAAGACCATCAACGCCTCATTAACATGCAAAAGGTCTTTAAAAGACCTGTGAAGTACTCGGGTGCGGCTGTGTGTGTGCCTGCAAAGCTGTCTCATCCCGGGCTGCCACCCACAGACGCAGGGGGGGGGGGGGGGGGAGAGAAGGCCTTTAAGTCCAACGGGCGTTGCGCACCTGTTCTTCACCCATTTCAAATGGGGCTTTTGGAATAGAGAACAGCAGCCAATTAGCACATAGGAGTGCTGTTTTGTTCTAAATAAACTTTTTTTTATGGGTGTTGCATGAAACTTAAACACATTTGTCTTCAAAATGTCCTTAGTAGACTCTCACTCATCACCACAGTAAAAATACATTAAAGAAAAATGCTAGTTAAAACAATCTGTTTAAGAATGATTCAAGATAGTCTGGGTAAGACTCTCTCCAGAACAGAGCTGGCTCTATCAGGGGTCCCCTTTAAACGCTGGGGCCCTGGGCCAGAGCCCACGTTGCCTATGTCTTAAAACGTCTCTGCCAGGAAAGACATCTGCTAAAATCCTGTGTATCAAATGAACTGCTTACCTCAATGCCTGGCAGAGGGTGTCAACCGCTTTATTTCATGGAACGAGAAGCTGTGATAGGATGGGCAGTGCAGGAATGGGGAGTTTTTTCTGGCTGGTGAGAATGGGGCAGTGCTGCTTAGGATGGCCCGAGTTGAATTTTTTTTTTTAATGCCTTGGACAGTGCTTCTCAGTGGAGACCATAGTCTTTGAATGGTACTCATTTTATTGACCACAGAAGGTTCTTTGAGGAGGCTTTACAAGAATTAAGTGGAGAACCCGTAACAATTTGCACGCATTTTATCTTGAAAAATGTAGTTTTGGACTGTGTAGTAAGCCTCTGTCATTTCACCGCACCAACTGGCAAACCTGCAGTTTTCTAAACACTCTTACTGTGTTTAACATTATTAGCCATATATGGACTGGGAAATGCGGATGACGGTAGATTATGTAGATACCAGGTTCCAGAATTTTTTGTCAAGTGGTGGTGGGCCTCAACATGTAAATAAATTCAGCTGGGGTGGCTCAACCTAAAAAAGTTTGAAGACCTCTGCCCTAGAGTGTTTTTTATCCTCTGAGACAAGTCTGGCTCTTTGGGTTAGGTCCTTTCCCTTCTTTTGCAACCACTCCGAATCAGAGTTTCATCTTTGATGCCAGTGTCACTCTCACAAATCATGAGAGCAAAATGACTGCTGCATACTATATCATTTTGTTCTTCATTTGAAAAATTCTAATTTTACTTACGATTTCCCACAGAACAATGGCTTGGCTTTTGTCTCCTCTTGCCTAGACTATGGCAATATTCTCTTACTAGATCTTCTGGTTTTTGTTTTTTCAAGACTTCAGATAGTGTAGAATGATCCTGCAAGGTTCTTGCCTGGTTTAAGGTACTGCAACACTGTGGCCAGTCCAGGAATCCATAATGGCTTTCTCTCGGGAAACAATGTGTTTAAAGGTATCTGTACCATATTTTAAACCTCCCTGGGGCTAAAACCATATTGTCTTCAACCTAAGTTGAAACACTACAAACCTTAGCTTAACTGGTGATCTTTTAGGCAAGGTCTCACAGGTTCTTACAGAACGTCATTACTTTTACTAGCTTTCGGCCTTAACTCTGGAATAACTTCCTTTTCACTATTTTTTCAGCTCCATCTCAGATGTAAACAATCACCTTAAATCATGGTTTGCACAGGTGTATCTCTTTGTATTTATCTTCATCAAAACCTGTGGGATATTAGTCTTGTTTCATAATTTTCCAAATCAAAAATGTAAATCGCTCTCTTTTGGAGGACATTAAGGTGTGATTCATAACAAAGACATGTTTCGAAATAAGAGGTGGGGGGATAGATCAAAGGTCAGAAAACTGAACATGAAGTAAGAATTATGTGGATGTAAATTGAAGTACTAATACAGATGGAAGTTCTGTGAATGATGTTGAGGCCACTGGCTTTGGAGCACAACCGCTTAGCATTGTATGCAGTAGCACTTGGACACCAGGTGAAGCAGGTAGGGTTTCCTCCCCTGGGTAAGCAATTGTTCGTCCTAAGTAAGTATTCAGGATTGCAGTTGATATAGATGTCCATTCAGCTTTATTCGGAGTAAGTTTTACAGCCATAAAAGCATTCAACAAATACACTAACCATTTAAAAGATAGATGTCATATTTGAGTGGAATTTGGACGGTAAACTTGTTTTCATTTCAGCGCCCACACTGCTGAATGATCAGCGGGCAAGGTGTGAAAGGTGACGTGGGAAGGAATACGTGGAAAAGTCATAGTTTAATTGTTAACCTGAGGTTATGGATAGATATTGAAGGGGATCCTATTAGAAGTGAAGGATCCTCTGTTGTGGTGTAGCAGTTGTTGCTTTCAGTAGGATATACCTGGATGCGTTTTCTTGCACTTTTTAGGTTTGATTACACTATAGCACAAAACTCTCATTTCTTTTTTTTTTTTGCACTCAAAGTTTCTTATGTGTCTTTCTCAAGCTCTTCCCTGCACCCTCTCTTTTTCCTTGCACATTTTTTTTCTCGATCTCTTCCTCTCTAGGTAGTCTACTTATAGTTTCAATGGGATAAACATCACAGCTCTTACCTATTTGTTCCCGAAAGTAGTAGGTAGTTTGGATGACTTTGAATTCTGTAGTGTTATACTCAGTGGGGTAGTTGAAGAATAAGATGCCTTACAGATTCCAGGGCTTTAGCTGATGGTACAGTGCAACACAAAACTGACCGACATGCACGCAAACCATTTCTCCTTTCTTTCACTCTTTCTCACGCCTGCTTTTTCTTTTTTTTTTTTTCTCATGTCTGTCTCTCTATTGAATTTTTTTTCTCGTGATCCTTCTTTTCTCAGCGGCTTTCTTTCTGGCACTCCTTTTTCATGCCTGTCTTTCTTTCACACGGTGGTTTGCACACCCTCTAGCACTCTCTCTCACTCTTCACCTCAGAAGGCAGTCCATTGCAGGAGTATCAGAATAGGAAACAGCAGAGGTGCTGCAGAGGGCCACAACCCTCTCATCTATTTAAGTGATTGGCAATCAATCACAGTTACAATGGGACTGGGCAGATGAGCACCTACAAGCTGTTGCCAGCAGGTAGTTAATGGTGTGAGAAGCTTTGAATCAACTGGGGCCATAAGCTGTCATTTGCTGGGCAGCTCTGGTGACCTTCTTGGCAGCAGTGATCGTGCAATGTGTTGGTGTAGTGCTGGCTGTGCAAGTTTATCAAGAAACCTGTTTGTTTAGTGCTGCGTATCTCATTTGTACTTCTCCACTGCCTATCTCTTTTTTTGGGTTGTCATGATTTTAGCAGAAAGTCAAGTAATGTATACCTCCACTTCTAAAAAAAAAAAAAAAAAAATCGATGTATTTGCCCAGCACAGTTGGGTTCAGCAGATAAGATGTTATTGATAGACACCAAGATGAAGAAATTTAGAATGTAAATTATGAGCGGTTTCTGTCAGGTAGCTTTACATGATATTTAGGAAACAGGTGAAACTGTTCCTATTCAGATTTTCTCCCTTTACTTATCTGTATGTGTTCGAATGCTTCTGGAACTTGTTTCTCAGTGCTAAACACATGTATTGGATTAAGTTGATTGTGCAGTGGAAGTGCCTGCCATGTTGTGCCAGTTGGGGATGCTATTGCATAAGCTTTGTTGAGGTGTAATGCACTTACCAGAAAAAAGCCACCTTGTTGCTGTCAGTCGCTATGCTTGACTCAATATAGCTAATCTAGTGGACTCGGATTTCTTGTATGTTGAGCTTAAATGCATGGTGTGTTATCTATTATTGCTAATCAGAACGCCAAAACTCCATGAACATTTTAAATACCATTTACACTTCACTAAGCTAGAGTCCTCCAAAGTTCTTGTAGGTGCATTACCTCTGTAAGAGAGCTGAAGTGCTTGGTTTTATGATGAATGGTGGTTGGTTTGCATCGTTATGTTCTGATTGGCATTTGTGATGCAATTCTGGAGCTTGGTTATACAGTGCTGAGGAATAATGTGGCACAGCTAGAGAAGTTGGTTCTGCATGCTTGCTTTTGCTCAGCTGGTGGATGGCGGTGCACATCTGGACGGTAGGGGTGTACTGTTTGGTGTTATGTATGAGGTGCCACGAACAATTTTACAGTATGATGTTGGCATGACACTGGGTGTATTTGTGTTGGAGGAGATGGAAGTGGAGAGTATATGCACGTGAGGTAGTAGAAATCGTGTGGTATTGGTACTTTGCAGTGAGTGTTTTGGCACATTGCTGGAGGATGATGGTGCAGTGTTGTAGGTGCAATTTTGTTCAATTTGTGTTGCATTTCTGGGGTGGGGGTGCATTGTTGGGGGGGCTGTTGGTGTAGGATGGAGATGGTGGTTAAGTACTTGGTGGTAATGAATGGTAATATTATACTGCTGGGTTCACAAATTGTGATCAGTTTGTGGTTTTGTGGTATGGTTCCTTTCTTGTTCTATGAGATGGTGAAATTTGGGTTGTGGCATATTACAGGAAATTGTTGTGGTAGCAATGTGCATGGGAATGGTAGTTCTGGCCCGAGGGTTGTGGTGTTGCAGTGCTACAGGTGGAACATGGGTGGTTAAGTGGAGGTATAACCTGACAGGTGGAGATTTAGTGCAGGAGGAAGGTGATGTGTCCATGAGTTATAGTATGGTCCTTGGTTGTATAGTGACATTTGGGAGCCTGTTGAGTTGGATAAAGGGCCAGTACTGAAGTGATGGCACAATTCTTCATAGTGTGCATGCCGTCCTAGAAGTGTTATTTTGGAGTGATAACAGTACGATATAGTGTGCTGTGGTGTGGCAATGTGGGTGAGGTGGCAGTGTGGGGCACGTGTTGCTAGGGGTTGCAATGGTAGTGGAGAGCTAAATGATGCATTAGTGCTGGGGATTGGGATGTGGTGGGGAACTTTAGGTGGTTGTGTTGCAGTGTTAGAAGTTGGCGCAGTGCTGGAGAGTGATTGTAGGATCCTGGTGGAGGTGGCGCTGCGTTTGTAGTTGTCGTATGATTTGGTGCTCAGGGATATTTTTTCATTGGTAGGTGATTGATTGATTGCTTTGAGGTGACGGTGCAGTGCTTATCTATCTCGTCATTTCTGTGACTGCTCATCTAAATACAGGGAATGTAATTTACAGGGTCCATGTAAATGCACACATTTGAGAAATGTGAATGTTGGTTTTGTTTGACCGCTTAATCTCTTTTTTAATACTGATCTGTGTAAAAGAGTTCTAATCATAAGGAGGCAGATGTCTATACTCACACTTTTAATACTGTTTGGCAGATATACACTCTGTATAACATGCAATCCACCCATTGAAAACCCAGAAGTTCTTTTCCGAAATTCGGCCCATAATTAGCTTGTCTAGGAAGACCTAAATAATTTGCTGTATGACCCCTCTCCAATAAAATCAATGAACACTTAATACATAGCCCATTTTAGATAGTATGAGCAATTTAATTTTTATAGCGTAACTTTTCACAAAGCAAGATTTTCTCCCCAAAGCACATTTTACTAGAGTAGCTTCAAGAACACACTCAGCAGTATGAAAAATGTGGGTTGGGTTGAAGAATTTAGTTTGCCTTGTTCAAACCCCTAAACCTTTTGCCTTTTCTCCACCATAATCTTTTATTTCTGTGAGGCCTGTGGTGTTTATTCTCTGCTCAGCCATCTTGCTCTTCTGTTTAAATTACGTATTCTACTGCACACATTCTAATAGTAGTGCACAGTAGGATTATTGGTGTGCATGAAGACATGGCGCTGATTAAAAGGAAACTTGGCTGTTACTATATGTCCTGCAGAATACGTACTGCCTGCTCCCCAAGGCTTTGTTCTCCGAGCTGTAGAAAGATTTGCAGTCTTTGCTGTGGTGCAGCAGACACCTGAGAATAGCCCTAACCACCCTTAAGCATAACCCATACAATGAAGGTATTGTGCTCCTTGACGTTAGGGCCTACTCATGGGAAGCGCACCTGGTGGCTGTAGGACGTGACCTTTTTGCTTTCCCCCTAGACAGTTTCCTGACATATAGTTGCCAATTTAGATGCTTTGGGTACTTTGCCACTGCTGATCAGTGTCAAAGTACAATTTGTTCCCTGTGTAATGGTAATTGGTTGGCCATGATTGGTATGGTTGCCTTACTAGCAAAGTCCCTAGTGATGTGCACTGTGTGTACTGGGGCTAGTAATGCAAAGGTGCGCGGAGAAGGGAACTCAGGACTGCAGTGGAGGGCCTGCGCGTAGTTTGCTAAGTTAGCATGTTGTCCTGACAAGTGCAACCACTTGTCAGGCTTTACTTTCCCTTTTGAGTACACAGTGGGCACCCATGTGGTAGGTCCCAGGCAACCCCTGGGCAGGGTGCAGTTTAAGTAAAAGGCAAGACATATACTGAGGTGTGTGCTATGTCCTGACAGTGAAAAACACTCCATTTCGTTTTTCAATGGTGAAAGGCCATCCTGCCCATAGGACAGAATGGGAGAGGCCGGGTATTGTGTTTGTTAGTCTAGTTTCCCAGGAGTTTAAAATGGAGAGGTGAAGTTTAGTATGCATGAACACACAGTGTCATAACACATCTTTCTATGAGTGTGTTTAGAAACCACTCTTTTATAAAGTGGCTGAATCTTGTGCTGTAAGCATTTCTGTGTGCCTCTGCTGAAAATGGATTGACTGCATCTGAGAGGTGAGAGGAGCTGGGGGAGGTCTTGACCCAGGGAGGGGTTGAGATGGCACCAGGCTGACCTGCATCTGGAGAGTAGGCGAACAAGAAACCCTGGGAGGTGAAGAGGCCTGGGTTACGGCTATAAAACAATTGACCCATCTCATGCTGAGTGATTAAGGATCCAGACCCCCAGTATCAAAGGGAGAAAGGTGACACTGGGAGGGAGACACCCAGAACTGATTTAGGCAGGGATCAGGGACCCCTGAGCACAATAAACTTTAAAGACATTTAGGGGTATAACTATGAGAGCTGAGGCCTCTGAACGTTGGAATAATGGATTGAGACTGAAAAGGCTTGGACCTGTTTCATGGTCATGGGGAACCTCTGCTAAGGAAGGAACAAATGAAGTGACGGGAAGGACCGACCCTTGCTTTGTGAACTGGGGCTGGTCTGCAGTTTGCTGTTTTAACCAAGGAAGAGGCTGTTGGGATTGTGCTTTGTGCGCTGGGTTCCCCTGCTTGAAGAATACTGTGCATTGTGCTGTGTCTTGTTACCCCAAGGGCTCAAGGTGAGCTGGCTCCCTGTTTGGAAACATAGGAACATAAAAGTTTCCCGAGTAGTTTCAAGTGACTCGGTGGGTGCTTGTTGTGGCAGCTTGAGACCTTCGGAAGGTGTGCCCTGTGATCTTGGACACATGGAAAAGAAGTGAGACTCGGACGCGCTCTGTGCGTGTCGCGGTGTACAGGTGGCGTCGGTGAAGAGCGCCTGATCAACGTGTGCATCGGAGGTGAAGGGAGTCTCGGACGCGCAGGGTGCGTGTCGTGGTGCACAGGAGGCGTTGGTGAGGAGCGCCTGGTCAACGTTTGCATCGGAAGTGGAGTGAGTCTCGGACGTGCAGGGTGCGTGTCGGGGTGCACCGGAGGCGCTGGTGAAGAGTGCCTGGTTGAGTGCACCGGAGAAGTGAGGCTCTGATACGGTGAGTGTGTCGGGGTGCTGCCGAAGGCATTTGTGAAGAGCGCCTGGATATCGGGGCACTGGAGTTGGAGTAAGTCTCAATAAAGCAGTGTGCCTGCTTTGGTGCAACCTGGGACTCTGGAGGTGATCAGCTCATCGTGTGCACCGGAAGAAAGTGAGTCTCTGCTGCACGGTGTGCATGGCTTGGTGTCAACTGAGACCACAGGAAGGAGTGCCTGGTGAACGTGCACTCTGAGTCGACGTGAAGTCCCATCAACGCTGTGTGTGTGGCTTCGTGCCAGAGGAGACCCGGAGAGTTCTGTGGTGAAAGTGCACCCGGAGCATTTTGAAAGAGGTGGTTGGGATTTGAACCTACCAGCCAGCCAGAACGACTATTACCCTTTATTATATGGTGGCTTTTGTATCGTGTGGTCTGATCGTATATCTTTTTATATACAGCTTATACTCGCTTTATCAAACTAGTGTGGAGTCCATTTGTGGTGTCACCCCTGGGTTGCTGTGAATGTAGTTGCACATACTGTAACTCGTGCCATGGAGATGGGCCTGGCTGCTCGTGCCAAGCTACTAAGCGGGTGAGCAGGGCTATCTCAACCGGTGTCCTTACTTGGCCTAACGCTGAGTGAGGAGTCCCGGGTCTCGCATTTGGTGATAGTGGTGCGGGACTGGGACTCCGGCTTCCAACAGTAGCGTTGAACAATTGGTTCTTTGCACCTATCTACCTATAGATTGGAACACAACCAATGTACCTGCCGCCTTCGTCTACACTACCTCTGTGGTGGAAAGGGAATACGACGATTGCTCCTGGCCACTCAGGTGGTGTTGGAGGCATGGAGAAGGGCCACTGGCCGAATGGGTGGGTAAGGTGAAGTGAGAGATATCACTCTGGGAGGGTGTGTGGTCGAAGGAGATCGGGAAATTAAATGGGCGAAGATCCTGGGAACTCTTGGGGATTTCCCACGTGGTAGATCTTGTGGGCGGTTGTGAGCTGATATAGTTTGCAACTCTGGTGTGACCACTCCATGCACAAAAATAAATTTCTGAAATGTGCCCTACTACACCATGCTTGGACGGCAGAGGGCATAGAGTCACCAGATTTGTCAGAGTTTGCGCCACTGGAGTAAGAGCTGCTAAAGGAAGAACGGTCTCCCAATGCCATATTTCTTGTGTACAAAACACTTAACAACCATATGCCAGACAGATTGGCCAAACTGAGAGAACAGTGGTACCTAGAGGTGGGGGATATGGAAGAGGTGGACTGGGAGGCGGCCCTGAGGCCGCAGAGGGAGGTGGCAATAAAATCCAGCATGAGTCCGATCCACCTTAAAATACTCCATCGGGTATACTAGGACCGGGACCAGCTACACCAAATGGGAAGAGCGACCTCTCCGGACTGTCTTGGGTGCGGGGTGGCGAGGGGCTCATACTTCTACACTCTCTGGAGCTGCCCAGTATCAAGATATTTTAAAAAGAAAGAATTATCAGTCATGATTTTATGCTTCGGTAAATATGTGCATCTAATCTGAGAGCGTTTCGGGAGCATTAAACATACCATCATGTTGTTGAACTCTGCAAAGGTGTATGCACATTTCTATACTTGAACCACTGTCTGTAGTGCAGTCTGAGCTTACGATATTCCTTTAGAGGTCCTCACCCTAATAATAAAGGCTTTCCATTAAAGAACCGTGAATACAAGTTCGAGTAACATCAACATATGGACGCAAATATTACCTTGGCTGCAAACAATGCTTTCCATGATTCACAATGTACTGTAAACTGGCAGTCAAAGGGTGTGCTGCAAGGGGTTGGGGCTTGCTTGTCCCAAATATAAAAAAACATGTTGTCCTTGAACCCAGACAATATGTCCTGGGTGTCTGCAATAGGAATCCACACCCATGACCCAGTATTAGTTTCAAAATCGAAAGCAGAAAAATCTCTGTTTCTGCGTTTGCCTCTTGTCAATCACGTCGACATGTAGAATGCCCCATTGTATCTGGTAAAGTTAGTGTATCTGGTAAAGTCTAGTTTTAATAAAAGTATACAAGAAGTCTACTTCTTGTTGAAATTTGCAAGGGTTGTGTACCATTTAGGGAAACTATCAAATTTGAAATCTATATGGCAAAATAATAGTAATAGTTCTAGATATTTATAGATCTGGCTGGAGATACCTTTAACTCTTGCCAGATCTCTTGTCATAGCAACAGGACGAGAGAATGCAGGGAATAGGTTTAGAGTGTCGGTCATGATCTTTACAGTATTAAATCAAATCATTGGCCATCATTTGCGTGAGGCCACTATTACAAAATGAAAAGTCTTGGTAATAGAGCACCCTCATGCTCTTCCTGTTGTGAATGTTGAAGTGACTGCCCAAGAGTCTTTTGTCTTTTCTGGTGCCAGATTTTTAAATGACGATATCGGATTTAGAAAGTTTGCCTGTGGTTAGGAACACCAATTTTCAGTGGGTGGCATTTGTTTTTAATGCCAAAAAAGTAGTTTTTTCCCATTTCTTTTGTTATGTGGTTGCCTTGATCGGCTACCCTCATGATCATTGTGTTAATAATGGCTAGCAATTTGATGATTGTTAGGGTGTGATCATAATGTATGCAAGTATTTTTTTTTCCGTCCCCGTCACCCCCAAGTGTATTTTATTAGGGTTTGACAATAAACAGTAACAGAGGTCAAAAGAAGCCCATATGGCACACTGGTCGATAGCCAAGAGTAAACATAACAGTAGAAGAATGTCAGATGTGGGGCATTTGAGAAACAAAAGAGCAATATGAAAGATATTTCCAATTAATAAAAAGCAAGAAAAACTGTGATCCTGTGCCCAAAGTGGCAGCAATATGTGTGTGTTTTTGAACTGGAGGGGGGGAGGGGGAGGGGGGGGTGGGGGGGTTTGGAGTATAGGGGAAATTTCAAAACGGATCCAATGTGTGCTACTAGGATTTGGAAGTGGTTACAGTAAAGATGGTATTATAGCAAGAGCGGTCCGCGGGGGCAATGGAAGAAGTGGGGGGAGGTCGGTCACCTCCGTGGTAATGTACGGGGACAGTGGTCGGGGGAGATCTAAGGGCAACCCCCAGGGTGACGGGACTTTCATTGAGTGTGCAACAAGCCAGTATTCACAGGGGCCGGTCATTATTGCATGTGAGTTGGAGAAAGAGATTAAAGAGGGTGTTTCAGGGAAAACGGCATGCTTGCGGATATGGCGGACCTCCTCCAAGCGCAGGGCACCTCCCTCAGCCCTTCTCCAGCGCCCCGCACCAGGCTTTCGGTACAGGGCTTGACTTGATCGCCAGTGGAGTGTGAGAATTCTCTTGGCGAGGAGAGCAAGGCTAGCTAAGCATGCCCACACCACAATTTGTTTCCCAATCAATCATTTGCAAAGTGCACTACATACCCGTGAGGGTCTCAAGGCGCTAGGGGGGGGGGGCGCGCTACTGTTCGAAAGCCAGGTCTTGAGTATCCTAATGAAGGTCAGCAGGTCATGGGTCTGTCGTAGGCTCAGTGGGAGGGTGTTCCATGTCTTGGCGGCGAGGTGGGAGAACGATCTCCCACCCGGTGGTTGTTCTTCGGATGCGCGGGACGGTGGCGTGTGAGAGGTCGGCGGAGCGTAGATGGCGTCTGGGGATGTAGAAGGAGAGCCCTTTGTTGAGGTAGGCTGGGCCGGTCTTGTGGAGTGCCTTGTGTGCGTGGGGGAGGAGCTTGAAGGATATCTTCTTGTTGACCGGGAGCCAGTGCAGGTTTCTCAGGTGGTGGGGTGATGTGGCCATGGCGTGGTACGTCGAGGATCAGTTGTGCGGAGGCGTTTTGGATGCAATGTAGTCGTTTGAGCTTGGTCAGTGCTCCTGCTTAGAGGGCGTTTCCGTAGTCGAGCCTGCTGCTGACGAGGGCCTGGGTGACTGTCTTTCTTGTATCTGTCGGTATCCATCTGTAGATCTTGCGGAGAATGCAGAGGGGGTTGAAGCAGGAGGAGGAGACGGCGTTGACTTGCTTGGTCATTGAGAGCGTTGAGTCGAGGAGGATTCCCAAGTTGTATGCGTGGTCAGTGGGTATCGAGGCTGCCCCCAGTCTCGTCGGCCACCAGAAGTCGTCCCAGGCTGAAGGGGTGGATCCCATATTTGAACATCCCAGGACGCAGGCTTCCCAAGTGTCTATGTCCAGCTGGAGAGGGAAACCAACAGCAGGCTTGGTCCATCAGATGAAAAAGACAACATATGTTGTATGAGGTAGTGCACTATGGCACAGAGCCATTTTGGTCGGGATGTACGAGGGGCAGCAGGATTTAGGCAAAATGTTCAGCTAGGATTTTCCACAATATCTTTTAGTCTGTGCCTAATCTGGTGATCAGTCTAGAAGTTTGCCAGGAGGATCGGATTCCGGTCAGGCTTCAATATAGATACTAAGAGGGACTCCTGTAGAGATTAAGCATAGGCATTTAATTTGCAGCTCTTCTTCGAACATCTCAGCCAGTCTAAGAGCAAGGAGGGAGACAAAAGTGCTATAAAATTAAATGGACAGGCTGTCCAGCCTGGGGGTCTTATTTCTGGCTACCATAGATGCCCCATCGGCCCCCAGCTGAAAGCCGCAAACAGAAGGGGCCCTACTCGGAGCCCCCAAACACGCTTTCCAACAGGCTTTTCATGTCGGAAAGCCCGGCATGGAAAGCCAGTCGGGAACGGCGCATCGTAATCTGGACATTATAAAACGACGTCCATATAGATTACCGGCTGGCTTCCGACTGGCCTCCTTGAGCCCATTGGAATCCAGCTGGAATGGCGGGTCGATTCAATTCCGATCAGCTGCATTGTAAATCAGCTGATCGGAATTGAAACCGATTATCTCGGCCTATGGGGCCAATTACGATCTCGGTTAGAAAGTCTCCGACCTAAGGTTGGAGGCTTTCTGACCAATATCGTAATGAGCCCCATAGTGCGTACAGTAACATAAAAGGGCACCTGATGTTAAAGTATGCTCACTTAATAAATACAGCAAACGGTGTAATTCAGGAACCCGTGGTTCATAAGGGAAAAATAGAAGAGCGACACCACGGTGTCCTCCTACACTGCCCACAATAGGCATATAAACAGACGAGTCGTGAAGTCCATAAGAATGTTGAAAATACCCCAGAGCAAACCTCTGGCAAAGAACTAGCAAACAATTAAATAAGTCCACCTCACAGCCAAAGCACACAATAATTAATCAGATATTGGAACCAAGTGGTATGGTTGCTTTAAACCCCCCAATCTAAGAAGCAAAAGAGAGAGGTATGTTTTAGTTTCAAAGCATAATCCAGCCCATAGAATAAATTGTTTGCAACACCAAATTGGAGAATTCAGTAGCTGAATTGGTCGGATCATGTGCTTGATGCCTTCTGAATGAAGGGATGTGAGTGCATAAGAATTACAGAGGCAGAGATGGTGGCTAAATGGATGTCTTATTTAGAGGTATATGAATAGGTTAATTAATGAAAGTCTGAGAATGGATGGATCAGTTAATCATACATTTCTGTATGGATTTAAGGGTACTAGTTGTGATGTTAAAATGTCATAGACCTTGTCAAATAGTTGTGTGCTTCTCATTGCCTCAGGGATGTTAGGAGTGTGTCTGGCGAGGTGGGGTGGTGAGATTATTCCTACTTGGAACCTTTTGTTTGTATCAGGGGGTAATTTACTGTTCAAGGGTGGGTGCATATAACTTGTTCATTGTGCTAGAGATGTTCATGTGTTGTGGTGCTATGAACTAAGGCAGCAGCCCAGTGTGACTTGCTGCTCAGTCGGTGTGACTGCTGCTTATGGTGGTGAGACTAGTGCTCCGCGTGCCATAATCTATGCTCCGTGTTTCAGTGCTAGTGTTCATAGTGTCAGTTCTGGGCTCGTGATTTTGGGAGTTTTAGAACTGTTGCCAAAGTATTTTGCTTATGCTAGGAGCTGGTTCCATAACAAGTGTCTGGCCTGGAACTGTTGTTGGTGCCAGGACTAATTGAAGGATGAGGGTCCAGAAATGCTAATGCTTGTACTGGCCCTAAGAAAGGACCACCCCAATGCAGGGGTGGTTCTGCTCCTCTGGTTGGTGCCAGATTTAGTTCAGGAGACTGTTCTCGTTGCACTTCAGTTCTTTTGTTAAATATAGCTTTGGAGCTTCATTTTCTGCTCCATCAGATGCTGCTGTCTCTTGTTGGATCAATGAGTTTGGCTAGGGTGAAGTGGAGAAGCGTGACTCAGTGGTTAGAGGCGGCAGACCCGGAAGCTGGGATCGGCTGTGGACCAGGGTTCGATTCCCCGCCTCGGCGGGTCTCGGGCTCAAAATTCCACGGAGTCGACAATTCTCGCTCCGGTGCCTACTCGACTCACGGGGTCACACTCTGCGACTCTGGGCAATAGCTTGCTTAATCTCCACTACGGCCCCTCGCGGCGGGATGCCTGGCTTTCACCTTGTGGATACCCGGCCGGGGTATCTCACAGGGGAATACCAGGACGGGTTCCCTAAGCAAGCGCCTTGAGACCCCTGGGTTAAAGCGCGCTATATAAATCGAAGCACATTTCCATTAACATTTACATAGGGTGGCTTAGGCTCCAGTGCAGACTGCCATGATGTGAGATTTTTTTTTTTTTTTGTCGAATGGTTGATCAATAACTTAGCATCCCTGTATCCTTTGTGGCAGCGAATGAGTAATAGAAAAAGCTGAAACTACAGCTCCATCCCAAAGTGGGTCTAAAACTTCTGGTGCAACTCAGTCAGGGCCGGATTGGGATCTGAAAGCAGCCCTGGCAAATTTCTGAAGAGCAGCCCCCGTCCGGCGCGTAGCGAGCGAGCGCAGCGAGCGAGCGGGACCACTTCTAGGGGGGTTTGGTGGGGTTCTCCCCCAAGAAAATTTTGGAAAACGACAGACCAAAATGGTGAAATTTACAGCACATTTTTCATTACATATTCAATTGTATCAACTTTCAAAGCACAGTAAATAGTAGATGATGACCTTAAAGAGCACCAGGTTACCCACCCAGTCATATGTACCCATAGACATTCTTTCAGAGAGTGCCAAAAATAGACACAAGTAGTGAATCAGAGAGAACACAGTAAAAGTGTGACCAGTCCCCCACGTGGTGTGTAGTGAGCAAGCGCAGTGAGTAACCACTACTAGGGGGAGTTTGGAGGGCTGAACTTGCCCCCCCCCCCCCAAGAAAATTTGAGACAGAATGGCCAAAACAGAGCATTTTTCAACACATTTTTCATTACATATTAGATTGTATTAACTGTTAATGCATAGTAAAAATGTCCCTCATGTTATCACACATTAAGCACTGACATGTGATGTCACACATGAGCACACAGGCCACAGACTGAGGCCAGAATACTGTGAAAATGTCTCACATAAGCACCTAGGCACTGACCCAGGCCTGGTCCCACCACCAGGCCAGTAAGCATGCACACGTCACACATAAGCACCCAGGCCAGTAAGAATGGAAATGTCACACATGAGCCTCCAGCTCCAGGTCACTGAGGACAGAAACTATGGAAATAGCACACATAATTAAGCACTCAGGCCAGAAAGCAACAAGAAACTCTAAAAAGATCTTGAAACTGCTGTAAATCACCAGAAATGAAAAGGCACTAACAATTGACAAATAGTCTGTCCAGGCTCTGTCGGATGTAAGATCTGACCAAGCAGGGTGAGAGGCACCAGCGAGAATCCCAGCTGCTAATTATAATTACATTACTCAGTCAGTGTGCTACGGGGTTAGTCAGGCTGTAATAATATTTTAGACCTTTATTGCTAATAAATAATAATGTATGGACTGCACTCACTGTGTCAGCCGAGTGGAAGTCTGGGGCACTAGCGTGCCTGAGAGCAGTGTACAGACTCAGGCAGAGCAGTTACGCTGTAATTAAATATAATGTACTATTGGTTCGAAAGTTGGACATCACCTGACCTAAATTAAACGGAAAGCAGGATGTGTCTGACCCCTACGTATAGTTCAATCACATGAGACAACAGTAAATAACATGGTTCATGCTCAGAGCTGAGTGGCGCTGCTCTGTGCATCCTGAGAGATCAATGAGCAGAGGGGAGCTGTAATCTGATGTCAGTCAGGCAGTAAGTGACTCTCTAAACAGATGCAGCCAGGTCCTGTATTAGTTATATTTACCACGCGCCAGGCTGTGAAACTACGTGTTACAGTCAGTGGAGGCTGGAGCAAAAACAGATGCAGGGCTCGGCTGAACCGCCCGGCCCAGACCCAAAACAAAAATAATGTTGTTGCCGCCTATTTGAGATACCGGCACTTGTAGCAGATGGAGCACGCACACTGGCTACTTAAATGCACAACTCCTTGGTGTGAGGCGCCTTGCAGGAGTCACAATCAATTAATCCATGCATCACTGCGTCGGACCAGGCAGCCTCTGTCCACGTGGGACCGACTAAGAAGACTGAGAGACAACCAGCGCAGATCTCAGTTGCTGCCTTTTAACCAATATTACAGAATCAGACTGACTGTAAAAGGAAGCATTTACAACAATACAATCAGAATTCACACACATCTGTTAGCTCGGCCGGACTGTGCTTACATGACTTCAGCATCGCGATGGGAAGCATTAGAATCTGTAGGGACTACTGATATTTCATGAAGAAAAACACACAGAAGTTGTACATGTTGATTATCTTAACCTCTGCAGAAGAGGGGGATGTGCCTATCAACCCTTCAAATTCCAGATCACCTAAAAACCTTCAGCAGAGCCACCTATTTAAAAAGTAAATGCTTACTGTAAAAAACAAAATAATAATGACTTCACTATTGTTGAATGGTGCACAACAGCAGCATAAACTTTGCACCCTTTTACTCTATGCCCGTGCTATAATGATAAATGAGTTGTATGCTCAGTCTGATTTGTTTACAGTGAGGCAGGTAATATGTAGATACCTATTGTGATATTAAATATATCGACTTTGAAACAACAGCAGGATTAGTTGGAACTGCCAGGATTTGAGACTTGGACCTACGGGTTAAACACAGATCTCTGTTGCAAGCACCTAACCTGCTGTGCTACCACACTAGCTTCCAGGACTGCTCATCCAACAGAGAGCCAAGGTTCATATCAGCATCCAACCAATCCCAGCAATCAGGGGAGCTATAAAACAGAACTCAAAGCAAACAGAGATCAGGCCTGTGCTTATAGTTGAACATGTTTCTATCACTATACATTTTCTCAAGAAATGTTGGCCAAAGCCTGAACATTTGAAGTACCCAGGTAGTGTATCAATTCTGAACCAGGTTTTTATAATCTGAGCGGCAAGAAATTCAACCACCTAACAGTAAAGCATTAAACTGTATTTTCACCTCTGTGAGTATTGCTTTTATGCACTTCTCTTGCCTTTTTCTGATGTATATAATAGTGGTTCATAATAACAAGCCCATTAGTCAGTGCAGAGAAAATCAAGATTTAATGTATTACGAGCAGTTGGCAGTTGTAACAGACAGAACGTTAAAAGGTTATTCGACATAAATGAAAATTATTTTAAAAAGGAATCCTGGCTACACCCTTGTAATGTGTGCACTTAAATTGTTGCACTAGAGGACGCTGTAAAGCCGGTGAAGATAATGGGGTTAGAAGAACTTCATTGGCGACCATGCATAAGCACTCAATTTCATTGAATAAATCGCGCCCTGGGTATGTTTACCAACAGACCAACAAGCATCTGCCTGCAGGACCCAACCGACTCCTGCGGAGTTAGAAATTTACTAAACAGAGCTGTGATAGCCGGTCTGAGCACAGATCATTTCTACAACTATGAAACGGGTGTTATTCTCACAGAGGCAGCAGCCCCAAAACACAGAACAAAGATCTAATCTAGGGGACAGCAGGATCTGGCTCAGGCGAAATACTTTCCTTTTATCTTTCAAGCACACATTAACACGGGTTAGTGTTGGATTAAGGGTTTCTGTGTTTTTCTGATGGCAGTAGTTCAAATTGTAGCTGTCATTTTAGGACACAGTAATCTTCTGTGTGTTAGTACATTTGGTACCTGTTTCATTAACATAACATTTATGATTTTAACAAAATAGAGCGTTATTTCCTGTGAGTGTTAAACGATTAATCTAACATAGAGGGCTGCAATCGCTTTCTTCAAAATCTCGTTAAAACATTGCTTTTTAAGCGCTTAAGAAGGATGAGTCCATGTCACTAGAATTCCATTTAACCCTGGATTTTCATTTTACACACTGGTGCAGCTACGAGTCCTGCAGCACGCACCAGAGGCAGTCAGATCCAGGCCTGCCATGTATCATACATCAGACGTGACAATAACGCATTTCAGTGTGGTGTTCCGCATCACCGCACTGAAATGCATTGTCACGCTGCTTGCGTGCCGGCACTGCCCCACGCAGACTTGCATGCCCCGGCGCTGCCGCCAGCAGGCTCAGAAACAGTGAAGGATCTCGTTCACTTTTGCCTACTACAATGTATCCTGCTGGGCTGCATTAAAATTCCCGCCTGCGGCACGGCTGTCACAGTCATTACTTACAACCAGGCCTGAAGTCACCCCCGGCCGAGGCAGTCCTGTGCCCAATACTGCATAGCTGCCAAGGTTTCAAATTGCTATGTGTGACATTTTCATAATTTCAGTGTAATTATGAGTGACATTTCAATGACTATGAGTGACACTTTCTCACAAGCCAAATGAAGCTATGATGGCCGGGGAAACAAATAAATATCTGAAATTACACCCATTTGAGCAACAAGAAACACCGAAAAAAATCTGAAAAATGCAGCAAAGCACCAGAAATCATTGCCAGCCTATGGCCCCCTACCTGTCAGCAATCAATCAGGAGAACATCAGAACTCCAGGGCCATGTGACGTGGGACCCCCAGCCCAACAGGAAGGATGTGTGAGGCTCCAACATGAACAAGACAAGTTACACAGGGATCCAGGTATCTCAGCTGCCTGTCACAGAGTCAGTGAGCAGACTCACAGGCAGACAGGCTGAGCACCATTCTCCATTCTCCTCATAGGCTGAGGCCGGCGCAATAATCTCCCATACAACATAGCCAAAACTCTTGGAACCTGTTAAAATTACCCCCATGTAGTTTTGAGAAATAAACGGCATACTTAAGGTGGCCAGAATGTAAACACACACGCTTGTAATAGCCTGGGCCTCTACAAGCAGCTACGCATGCTGCCATGCCAATGCAGAACTTCTGAGTGAATTTAACACGTTATGACCGGACTGGAACCCCACTGGCTGCAGGCAGCAGCCAATCACGGGGCTGCCATATGGAGAGTAAATGAACATATAATGTGCCTTGGCAATGAAAAAATGGCAGAAATGCAAACTGGTGACGCTTTAGCAGGCAAGGAAGCCTGTCTGTTATCATAGTAACAAAGTACAGTGGCTTTGTCTAATCCTATGTTTCATATTCAAATGTTGGCACCCATTTGTAAGAATTATTCTGTGAAACATCTCCTCAGAGGTCTCCTCCACGTCCAGCAAACTGAACGATCTCACCCATCCACCAAGAAATCTCTCACCCTCCACTCAGATAATGTAATCAACTGTGAGACCTCCCTTGCTACACAACCTCTGTATCTAACGTCAGCTTTTTCTTATGTAAATCCATAATTCGATGACACCTTCATAACCGCATAGCGTTCACCTCTCCTCAGAGGCCACTAGTGTTAACACACTTTCTATGTGTGCCCCTGCTGTATTCTAATCCCTTATCACACAGATCTCACCTTAGACCTCCTGTGTTACTGCCACACATTAAATATGTTGTCACGTATTCTGAGTCATCCTCAAATCTAGCTCTTTTATAACGACGACACACAGATCTCCTCAGTAAACTCCGCTGATGCCCGCTGTCTTTGCATGTCATTGTGTAGCTGCTTCCTAATACACATACCGTGCACACTACCTAAGCCCTTTCGTGCTGCCCCACAGCTTGTATGTGCCCCTGTTACCTGCTTCATGACCAAACGTCATGCAGATCTCCTAAGAAACATCCTTTATTATCACACATTCTTTACACGGTCTCCTAAAATATTATAGCAAATCTTACAAGTGTTATCCTATTTAATTCAACTTCCCTTTGTAGTGTGCACATATTCAAAAGGGCTCCACAGCGCTGTGGGGAACGATAAATAACAGATGTAAAGCAAAGAGACTGAAGTCTCAGGCAGTGTGGGCAAGGCAAAAACATAACACACTTTTCACAGTTCTCTAAAGGAGGGTAGCTTTGTCTTACCCCTACCGGAAACCAGAACGGAATTCTGCAAAGTAAGATCCTAGCTTAAAGATTCTGCAGCTGAAGATTGTGTTATTAAAACAGCCGAGAATCAGATGAGCGCAATGGTTCAAATACCAGATTGGGTATTTCTATAGATACCCCAGATAAGGACCTTAAATGAGACTGGCTCTAATATCGAGACAGTGATTTTTTCCAGAAAGGGAAATAAACAAATAACTCTGGGATAGCCCATTATAAGTCGAATTGTATGCTGTGAATGCCTTGGAAGTGCTCAAGTATTCTTTTGACTGGGCAAAAATACAGTGCAATCCCATATATCAATATAGACCCGGTGAGAGTAGCTTGTGCGATGTGACAACCTTCTTCGCCCAAGCAGGGGGCAATGACTGGTAATCTGTACGAGACTGAAGTGTTTTGGGGCTTCATAAGAGATGATCAGGTCAGATATTACACTCCACCAACTCTGTGACTTTGACTTACCAACTGTTGCCGCGCAACTCACTCACTCCCTGCCTCGGCAATTGAATTGGTGGGGGATGCATGAGCTACAGTACATACAAATTAGACATAGTTCTATTTATATGCAGCTGAGGTTAGGCAACAAGGTGTACCTATTAATCAGTGAGAATAAAAAGTTGATATATGGATAGAATGGATGAAGTCCGTTTAGTATCAACTTTGATTGGAGCAAGGGATACCATTTGTGTTAAGGCTAGCATGAGCTGGATAACATTAAGAGTCGGTGGCAAAACTCAAAGAATTGAACTATAAATCTCTTCCATCAAGAAAAATAAAACAAAAAAACCCAAAAGCAAAGACACACAAGTGGTGTTCTCATGCTATACGACTCTGAAATGCCTTTATTCCCTCAATCAGACTTTCATGCTTCCTCCTAACATTCTGTGGAGAGATGCAAAATCATGGGCCAGATGTACGACCCTAAGTTGCATGCACAAATGGGTTAGTGACCCGTTTGCACATCCAAAAAATGAATAGGACTATGTTCAATTCCTATTTAGTGAGTCGTAATTTATTTGAAACTCGCTAAATAGGAACTGCAACTTGCTATTAGGAAGGGCGTTTCAAGGGCGTTCCTTCCTAATAGCGACTCTCTACCCCATGTATGAATGTTTTGCGACTGCAATTGCGGCCGCAAAACCCTTGCAATTTATCGCCCTCTTCAAGAGGGTGGTAACACACTTACAAATGGGAAGGGGCCCTCAAGGGACCCCTTTAATTCTGCAAATGCAGGGGAAAAATTTTTTTTAGGGGCAGGCAGTGGTTCCAGGGACCACTACCTGTCCTTAAGAAATTAAACGAAAACTTTTTTTTTTGTTTTTTTTAAATGCATCCCATCTTCCTTTAACCCCTTCGACGGTGATGACGAGCTGGGCTCGTCATGGCGTAGCCTCCTCGCACGCTGATGACGAGCCCAGCTCGTCACGTAAAGTGCGTTTCCGCAAAACCCAGCGTGCGAGCGGAATTCCGCTAGCGCGCATGGTGTTAAGGAAAACGGGCTGCATTAAAAAAAAAAACAGCTTTATATAAAAGCAGTCCAAGACATGGAGCTGTGCTGAGCCCAGCAGGCCACTATCCCTGGGATTGCCAGCCATTCCCAATGGGGTTGCATGAGGCATGCAAATTGCGATCCCATTGGGAATCGCAAATAGTTTCTCAGATACTGATGTACATGGCATTTTGCGAGTCGCAAACTGCGACTCGCAATGAAGCGCAATTTGCGAGTCTCAAATTCTCATGGTCGTACATCTAGCCCCATGTCTCTTGAGGCAGCACCTACCTGGAATTCCAGTGAACATGTACCTGCCTAATGAGGCCCAGTCTTTATATATGTTGAAAATTAGTACGAAGCAACACAAATAGGTGCCTCCATTCACAACCTCAGAGTCACAGTAACTGCCGTAACTGTAAAATAGAACGGACAATGAGAGTGGAATGTTCCAAGTCCACTAGGGAATAGGGGAATAGGAAAATGGGCCAAGTGATGTTACAACAATATTTATCATATAACAGCTCACAGTAAAGAGAACAGAAAAAGGCAATAAATATATGTGCGGTTAATGGACAACAACAATTACATAATAAAGGAAATCACAACAATATACTCTATGAATATATGCACCAAAAATTGTGAATAACGAGGAGTTGTACTGCAATGTAATCCACTCAACCTTTCTGCACAGCCGGTTTGACCCCCAACAAATTTGCCTCTGATTACCCCAGTCTACACACCAAGTGACAAAAAAACGAGACTTCACTTTGTAAATCCCAAATGAAAAATAAATAGACTAAAAAAGAGAGATGAGGGTAACAATGTCCTGACACTATTGGCCACTCCTCTATCCAGTGGAACACTGTACGAAAATTAGCAGCACTTCGATGCACGATTGATAGAAATATGTGCAGTGCCAGGATTAGAGAGTTGCCTGCCAATGATATCACCAGTTACGCTCAAGCAAACATGTCTGTTTAATATGTGGCTCAGCCTTGTGCCATGCTGCAAACCGGAGCCTGGAATGTTGTCTGTAGAATTTATACTCAAGGACACATTCCAGAACAATGTCCCATGCAAAAACAGGTGCAGACAGGCAAGTCGCATTAGATGTGAGCTAGCAGATAAAGCAAGCATGTATCACCAAGGCTCTATATGTGAGGTAGGACTTGAACCCTCATTTACATGTTTCACTTGGCATTAAGCTCTAACACAAAGCGGGGAGATTGCATGGTAGCTGATCAGACTTTGCATCAAAATCTAGGGGCGTTTGCATGGGACCATCCCAGACATACCACATTTGCATGCGTTAGCAGCAGGTTAACCCTTCATTGGGCAATGTCGTTTTGTCTGGTGCAATGGTAAACGTTTAGAGCTCGAAAGTTGATTGACTCTGCTGTTTGCATAACGTTGTGCCACTGAAGCACCTGCACAAGCTTTTAGTTGCTCTGGGCACATATTTCAGCTTGGCAGTAGGACCCAAAGCAGGCCTGTTTCAGAAGTATTTTCTCTAGGATGGCACATCTTGAGCAAAATATGTACCAACTGTTGCCGCGCAACTCACTCACTCCCTACCTCGGCAATTGAATTGGTGGGGTCGGAGGTCATATTTACTGCAGCCGAGACATGCTGTAATCCTCGTGTTTCCTGATGTCAAGCCACTGGAGAGGCACGTTCGTGAACCCAGCCTATCGAAGCAGGCTGCACGCCTCTGCCGGCTCGGCTCTTTAGCAGACACAGGGCCTGCACTGAACGGCTAACTGCTGTTCGGGAAGTGGCGCGCACACTGTAGTTGCATTCACGTGAGCTCCACCACGTCACGTGAATGCCGTGCCGGCTGGCCCGCAGGCTTTGTACTGCACTCAGTACATACGAGTCACCCTGCTGCTCACTGCTGCTGCAGCAATGAGCAGTGACTCGTATTTACTGAGCGCAGTACAAAAAACGCCCCGCCCAGGAACAAAACCGGCCCCCAGACCAAAAACCGGCCCCCGGACCAAAAACCGGCCCCCACCCCTGGCAGCCTACCGGGGAATTGCCCGGTGCCCGGCCTTGCCAGTCCGGCCCTGAACTCAGTTGATGCTACTGAACGTAAACCTATATTTAACAGCTTAAATTAAGTTGAGGATGTGGACTGCCTCATGACATTTACTCCAAATCGGAAATCCTCCCACTGCCTCCAATCACCACTACTTGTGTAAAGGTGGACGGGCCATATCTGGGAATCGCGCGCAGTTTTAACTGCTTTGTCCAAGGGTTCTCTGTGTTATCCGTTACATTTGTAAGCCGAACATGGCCACCATTTAGAACTTCGTATTCAACTTTCATGCAGTCATCTGCATTTCTTGGTGTCCCTTTCTTATAGGGGCATTTATCTAGCGACAAGAGTGAAAAGACAACTATATTTAGACATAGAATATAAGAAACTTGTTGTATATTTTACCTATGCACTCTTAGTTTTTCATGTTGCTTGTCATTGCGATTACTCCAGTTCTGGGAAACAACTGCGTACTGAAACAAGTTACTGCTCTTTTATAAAGTTATTTGCAGAGATGCCATAACTTGACTGCAGAAAGCAAACACATGCATCATCCTACTTTCACGTGTGTTTACCTGTGCATCCTTAGCCACATCCTGTACTTCATAAGTATTTTTAGTTCTTCTTAGCACATACATTGAAGCTGTAGATGTGAACGTGCAGTGTGCAAGGAAGGAATCCATGTTGCCCTTCACCAGCGCACATCAATTCAATGCAGATCCAAAAAAATAAATAATATATATATATATATATATATATATATATAATATGTATGTTCGCATCAGTGGGGGCAGTGTGATATATATATTTTTCAATCCTTTTCCTTCAGTTCACCAGAGTAAAAATGCAATAAATATCCAAAATATGTAATTTCTTGACTGTAATGGGAAGGCATGGTGTACATTAGTGCCTTTTTGTTTGGTTGCAAAAGACATATTGTAGGATTATAAAAACTTAAAACCTCCCTGCCTCATTTGCTTGCCTTGCCCTTTATGAGTTTGGCCCTCCCCTGGACCTTATCCTCTTTACCATGCTTTTATTTTGATGACTTGTCTTCTTCCACTGCTCGCTTTTAGGGAACTACTTTTTAATTTTTCTTTCAGCACTCTGAGAGCATATGTTTTCTAGCCCGTTCTCTCTCTCCTTTGTGTGCTGCTTCCCTCTCCCAAAAACCAACCCAAAGATCCTCCGTATTCTTCTCTTTCAATTGTGCCTTTCTGTCTCTTGTGTGCTTCACCCCTCCTACACGCTCCATTTTGCTTTCTCCATCATGTGTTTTCATCTCCCCTCTCTCTCTCTACTGTGCTATTCCCCTGCCTCCCAGCGCTCCATGTTGATCTCCCCCTCGCCTCATATGCTGCTTTACCCCTTTACTCCCCCCACTTTATTCGTAATTCTATTCCATTCTCTTGCTCCCCCCGCGCCTCCTTTCTCCACCAAACCCTTGCAGCTATTTACATTTTTTTCCACTTGTTTGCAGGGCCCAGCAATGGCTATTTACTGCTGGATGCGCTGCTACGGAAAAATAAAATCAACCAAAAACACACGTTTGCACACTTACCATTTCTCGTTTTTTAAATTTGCTGATCTGAGTGGCGTCAACCATCTTAGATAGACCATAAAAAAAGAAACTGCCCCCCCCCATGTCATTATGTAGACTCAAGCATGTGTGGTTACCCGTGTGCACCTACAGAATGAGGCAATCAGCGTCATTGGCTGCTTCATCATGCTTTTGTTTTTTGTTATCTTTTTGTTTTATGTTGCTGATACTGCTTCGTCAAACGGTGTTGTGAAAGCCAATAAATCCAAAATGCGAAGCTTTTGTGGTTTAGCCAATGCTTTTTCATAATAAGCCATTATTTGGGAGAATGTATTCTAAATGTCGGGGATGAAAACCAGTTTATATTGTGAAGAGTCAGCATAGATCTAATCAAAACCCTTCTATTTTCCTTCAGGTTTAAAGATAACCGAAAAGATGACATCTGGCTTGTAGATGTAAGTATCTCTCCAGCAGTATGCATCACTGCTAGAAGTTGTGACGTTTTCTGTTTTTTCCATATTTTCCTAATGTATCTTAAATGGTGTTGAGAACTGTGATGAAGTTCCTGTTCATGGAAAAGGGGACCCAGAAGAGAGCCATGGAGTTTCATTTTGAGTCTGGCAGGAACAGGCATATACCAAATGTGGCATCACTCATTTAGGGAGAAGGGCGCAACTGCTGTGTTTCGGATTAGAGAGCCTCTTCCCATTTAAAACACTTTTGTATAAGGGCGAGGGTGGGAGCTGCTGCATATCAGCTAGCTTCATGGTACTGCATCAGGGTTATTCATTTTACAGGAAACATTACTTTCAGAGTGTGTTTTTGACCAATGTAAAAGATGCCAGCTTGTCCTTTATGCTGCCATGATGTCCCAGCGGCATAGAGCAGTGTTTCTGAAAATGCTCCTGTCATGCTGACTGTTATTGAGAAAATGCCTCAACTCTAAATATGTGGGTGAGTCTTGGAGACCACCAAATATTTTAGCAAGTCTTACTGGACTAACAGAAATGAGGCCTTCCTGTGACTCTGTGTCCCTGCCATGAAACAGTAAATGATGGCTGGAGTGTGCTTTACCCAAGCTCAGATCATAGCCACAGATGATCACTGACAAAGATAAATCTGATCTTTTTGTGCTACGCTTGAATCTCTTTGTGGGACTTCAGCTGTGCTTTTAAAGCTCTGCATGAGGCAGTAAGGAATACAAGAGACACAGAATTGAAATTGTGTCAGGAAATACATAAGGTAATAAATAGCCAGATGAAAAATCATTGAGTGGAACTGAAGCCAGTGCTTTACCGAAGAATGCTCAATGTCATTGGATTTGATTGTCTCCTATTTTGAGTGTAATGTTAGAACAGAGGTCTTCAAACATTTTTAGGTTGAGCCCCCCCCCCCTCCGCTGTATTTATTTAGATGTCGGGCCCCCCACCACTTGACAAAAAATTCTGGAACCTGGTATTCCTCATAATCTACCGTCATCCGCATTTCCCAGTCCATATCTGGCTAATAATGTTAAACACAGTAAGAGTGTTTAGAAAACTGCAGGTTTGCGAGTTGGTGCGGTGAAATGGCAGAGGCTTACTACACAGTCCAAAACTACATTTTTCAAGATAAAATGTGTGCAAATTGTTACGGGTTCTCCACTTAATTCTTGCAAATCCTCCTCGAAGAAACTTCTGTGGTCAATAAAATTAGTACCATTCAAAGACTATGCTCTCCACTGAGAAGCACTTAAAAAAACAATTTCAACTCTGGCCATCCTAAGAAGCACTGCCCCATTCTCACCTCCCAGAAAAAACTCCCCATTCCTGCACTGCCCATCCTATCACAGCTTCTCTTTCCATGAAAAAAAGCGGTTGACACCCTCTGCCAGGCATTGAGGTAAGCAGTTTATTTGATACACAGGATTTTAGCAGGTGTCTTCCCTGGCAGAGACGTTTTAAGACATAGGCAACGTGGGCTCTGGCCCAGGGCCCGAGCCTTTAAGGGGGACCCCTGATAGAGCCAGCTCTGTTCTGGAGAGAGTCTTACCCTGACTATCTTGAATCATTCTGAAACAGATTGTTTTAAATAGCATTTTCCTTTAATTTATTTTTACTGTGGTGATGAGTGAGAGTCTACTAAAGACATTTGGCAGACAAATGTGTTTAAGTTTCATGCAACACCCATAAAAAAAGTTTCTTTTAGAACAAAACAGCACTGCACTCACAAGAAATGGGAGGGTGTCACAGAGATTATTTGCAGTAATATTAGTGAGCTGCCGCTGTGTTACAATATTGAATACACACGTCACTATCCCTGAATATGAAATGTCAACACATTTAGAATTTGGACCAGTGTGCCAGTGCACGGTCAGTGACCAGACCGAAGAGGGCATGAAAGAGCTGAAACTGGATCATAAATTCAAAGCTGTTCTGAATATGCCCCCCCCCCCCCTCAAAATCCTTAAGATGTCCCTGTTCCCTGGACCTGGGAGTGAGGCAGGTGTCTTCTTTGGGATAATGGTAATGGCCAGGATTTCTGTGATCCGGTGAAGCAGGTCGCTCCTCTGTGGTAGTGATTGGTACAAGTTCATCCCTGGGATAGACTTTGAGGCTGAAGGCTTTCTCCTTCACAGCCGATGAAAAGGAACTTCCTACTTCTGTAGTGCTCTAGACCCTGCATTTTTATCATAATGCTAGGAATTTGCTTCTGAAGGGTGCAAGTTTGAAAATGTAACAATAGGCCAAAGGATACCCAGTATCTGGGATGTGTGACCTAGGAGGTTAATGTCCCAGCTACTGTGCCTAAAAATGTCAGGTGTATACCACAAGTAGAAGAGTGCCCTGGGGGGTACATTTTAGTATGTTGCTGTATTTATGGGTGCTCAGGCGCAAGATACCAAGACTGTCCCAGGAGTGTGAAAATTGGAGAAGGGGGCTGTATTTGGAGGTGCCTCTCTGAAAAGGATAACCTTGCACCATATCTAGGTGAGGGACTAGGATGTTGAGGTTAGAGTAGGGTGCTAAACCTGAAGATGCAAAGCCTCTGCCTATCGTACAATGGATGTTGTAGGGGGCTTTAATTAGGGTGTTTTATGCCTGAGGGTGTCAGGCTTAAATCAAAATTGCCCAGTGAAGTAACCGAACGTTTACTGGCCGAGGGCTATAAAACTCCCAAACAAATAAACAATAGAACTAAAGAAAGAGGCAGACATTAAGTGAGACAGTCAAAAATAGGATACAGGGAGTATCCGATGTTCACTATGCTGTGAAACCGAAAGTGAACATACTACTTTCAGGCAAGCAGATGCCCTATGAAGGACTGTCTGTTCGCTTTCTATTCAGATCTGACTTGCCTGTTGGTGATTTTAAAATCCTTAGAGGCATAACCCTTCACAGCGAGGCAGCACGCAGGGCAAACAGCAGGAGTGAAGAAGTGCCACACTAGTATGCAGGAGATTTGTGCACGCAAATTTCGCGGCACTTCCTGCCATCTATGATGCTCTCTACTTCATTGGTGGCACTTCAGTGTTGACATTCCTATGTGCTAATCGGCTGCTGTTCTCTATTCCAAAAGCCCCATTTGAAATGGGTGAAGAACAGGCGCGCAGCGCCCATTGGACTTAAAGGGCTTCTCTTCGCCCCCCCCCTTTCGTCTGTGGGTGGCAGCCTGGGATGAGACAGCTTCAGCTTCACAGGCACACACACAGCCGCACCCGAGTACTTCACAGGTCTTTTGAAGACCTTTTGCATGTTAATGAGGAGTTGATGGTCTTCAACCCTTCTTAGGGCCCCTGCAGCTCCACTCTGCCTCTCCCTCGTGGGAAACAATGAAATGTGAAATTTTATGGAGTGCGCGCCCCCCTGAGATGGCGTCGCCCATAGTTTGAATAACTCTGTGTTAGAGAGTGTACTTACAAGTGGGATATTCTTCAGTGCTGTCTAGTAAAGGAATCCAGTCTATCATCTTACTCCAAAATGGCTCATTCCAGTGTAGACAAGGGGATAGATTTTTCATTCTCTGGTGTTTAAATCTGAGGCTTTTAAAAACAGGAATTCACACTTAAATGAAAGTATGAGGAAAAATATTTGCACCTTTAAGTGTGTACACATTGTAGGAGCAGTTTGCATTTTGATTTTTCTTTGTAGAGTTTGTGTCTTAGCATCTGTTAGACATCAGTTATAGGCTTTGTTTGCCTCGGGATTTATCATGATGCCATGTCAGAGTAGCCAATCGTGGGTGCTGCTGTTCTGGCCCAGTTCTGGCCCAGTTTACAAAACTAGTACAGACAGTAGTATAATGCACACAAATGATAGTGATCCTGTCTTCATTTCTTGCCTGGTTCTTCAAGTTGCTAAATTTAAAGATTCACAGATCGGGGCAGCTCTCTGAGATGGGTGTTAAAAACGATATGTCTATCCTTGCTCTAAGCAATGGTCAGGCAGTCTGAATCTAGCATGCTGTATGATGGCATGCTCATGAAGTCTCTGCCATCATGAACATTTTGTGCACTATCGGAGTGACCGCAATGGACTTTGGGGCCTACTAAGCTTATTCATGATGAACAGTGATCTCTTCTTGAAAACCATTTAGCCTTGCACCATTCCTTTCGCCCAACTCTTCATAGGATGGGATGGAATCAGCAAGTCTCACTGACCCCAGATTAGGCAAAAGGCGCAAGGAACTCCGAAGGATTTCAATGATCATAGTACTGCCGGTAATATTCATGTTGGGAATCTCATTCCAATTGGCATGTTGTTTGTGTAAACTTGAGAAATAACATCCTCTCCTTAAAGTTTTAGTAATGTTATGTATTGTATTGTTTGAAGTCACACTTAATAACTTTTTTATATTCACTATCGATTCACCTTGTGCACTACACATACCAGAATTCTGCGGGAGAAGAGAACTGGAAATGATGAAATCTGAATTGGCTCTTAACAGCTGTTCCAAATTATGTTGAATCTACTCGTGACCAAGGTCTTAGTTAGACTGAAACTCGTAGGGAATTCAATGGTATCTGCAAGATGATTGTTTGATACTACGGATTAATGTAATAAAGAAAATTACTTACCTTGACTTGAGTATGCAGTCCGACTTCTTTTTGAAGTATTGTGGCTGATGTAGATCCAGCGTGGCTGTGCCGTTGTAACTGACCTGCAGCGCCATAGATGAGCCAATGGTATCCGCTTTTCGTTGTGGATATGTATATGTGTATATATATATATATATATATATATCTGAGTGACATTAAGTATTACTGTCTGAAATCCTAATCTGTAGCTTAAGTGTCTAGATAACCTAAGCAATATCACTGCTGCAGAAGCCTATACAATGTCTACCTCTGTTACTGTAAGGATTGCCCGAGAATGTAAAATCTATGTGTGTTTCTTCATTTTTATTTATTTTGTTTTTCACCCTACCCCTTTCAGAGAGATTCTCAGTTATGACCACAGGTGTGGAATTTTATAAATGATCTACATGTCCACGTGACAGATTGTGTCGTTAATCTATTCGCCCTGTAAATAAGTCCACTTGTTCTTTTGGTGCCATGTAGTGCGGTGACAAATTATGGCAGCAATCTCATTACACAAGTGCTCTGATAGTAGCCTCTCTGATTATGCCAGGGCTGATGCTGTTGAAGGGTTGGAATACTAGCAATTTCCTTATTTTGCTACATTTCAGCAGATATACATACTGGGGCTGTAGATAGAGGTAAGCAATAGTTCCATGGTTGAAAACCCCTTTCGTGCTAACCAGCTATTTTGAATGTTTTAGGGGTTTCCATTAGCTCATCTCAAATTTCCAACCATACTGAGAGAGGATGGATTCTACTCTTAACAAGGCCAGAAGCAAAACTTCTTCTAGGGTTGAGAAATAGTGGTTGGAGGGAATGTGAACTTGTAAACGCTCAACAAGTTTATGAGTGAGCAAATTTACACATGCATATTGGCTTGCGCATAAATGCAGTTTACAAATATTTTCTGGAAGAACAATTTCCTGCCCTACTATTGTAAATTCTTGTGAATTCATGAAACCTGTAAATGTACACTAATGCAAGGACATACCATGGGTGCACTTTTGTGATTTTCTTTAAGAATTGTCTCCTCAATTGGTTATCCAAGACTTATTGTTTTTATTACAATTCTATCTCTCTCTCTATATCACCCGGCTTCACTGTGACCGCATTCTGCTCTTTCACAAGAAGCATATTAACACATAAAGTCGTTTTGTTCAGTGCCAGGAACTACTGTGGCAATATGTGCTTTTTGCTAGCCAATAATATTTTTGCTTTTGCCAATGTTTATTATCATGGGGATGGCCCAGCAGCTCCCACGACAATAAAGTTTTACAAAAACCATGTGAAAACAAAACATGCATTGTCAAAACCAAAAGACTGACCACCACTGTCGAATCTATACAAGTGCTAGTTTGCTACTTTATTTTCATGTTTCCCATAATCTTGTTGAAACTGGTTACTGTGATTTTTTTCCATTATGAATGTTTTTGGGAAATGCTAGCGTGCATCAACACATTTTACTAAATGATACTTCAAAGAAATGGTACCTAACATTTCACAGTAGTTTAGCAAAACGTTTATTTTTCCTACTCAAGTTTTTTATCAACATTTTATTTTGAAAGCAAAGAATCATCACACTTGCTTTCAATCTTCTGCAAATATATACATCAAATCAGAGTATTCTGGGAATGTTTTACGTAGCCTCATATTGTTAAACTTTGAAAATATGTGTACAAGTCCAAGCTTATAGCATTTTCCTACAGTGCTCACCCTAGTAATATAGGCTTTGCATCGATGAACCCTAAATAGAAGTTTGAACAGCATTAACATATGGACACAAATATTGCCTTAACTGCAGACCATGCCCTTCCCTGAGTCATAATGTGGTACTGTAACCTGGTAGTCCAGGGGTTTGTGCTGCAGGGGGTTGGGCCTTCTTGTCTGAAGCGCAAAATAAACATGAAAACCTGTTGTCCTTGAACTCAAACAATATGTCCTGGGTGCCTGGCTATATGAATTCCACACCCCTGCCCCCTCCAAACAGATTCCCTTCATATGTCATTGACATATGAAGGGAATTTGTTCGAAGGGGGCTGGATGGAAAAAATGAAATGTAGAATTGTAGATTGATGCTACAGTAAATGATAGACCATGTAAAGTTTAATTTCATTTTCACTTATGGCTTTGTAGAAGTTTTAAGGGAAATTGTGCTGGACAGAGGGACCATTTTGCAACCATTTTCTTAAAATTATCTTAGAGCAGGCAAACCTCCAAAACTTATGAGTGTGGTCACGCTCAGTTGCCACCCCATAAAAGAACTTGGATATTTCTCGAGTGCCCATTCAGAATGTTTGTTTTTTGGGACGGTTTTGTGGAAAAATTGCTTATAATGCACTATTTGACTCCACGTTTTAAAAATGTCAAGTTATTTGCTTCACTTGTTCACACCATAAAAATTGGACCCCCTTCAGTTTCAATGATCACTAGCTGCTGCTGTTCAAAAATCAGCTGAAAACATCCTCTAATGATAACCAGTTTTATGAGCTAGTGCACTTTACTTCCCCCAACAACAGTGGATGCTGTTGTGCCATATTCGATATAATCACTTATCATTTGTACTAGTTAATTGTGAATTCAGCAGATAAAATGACACAGCATTACAACACATTTAGGATGACAAATGTTGTATCTCCATCCCAACACATTTGCACTAGAGTTCACACCTCCCTCCATGTCATTAAAGACACTGTGTTTAGCCCTGGACTTTTTGTGTGAAAGCATTGTTTTCACTGTGTTACTGTGAGTGTTGGTACAAATACTTTACACACTGCCTCCTGAATAGCCTTGACTGCTCGTGCCAAGCTACCTAGAGGGTGAGCAGGGGTTATCTAAGAGGGTTTCCTCCTTACCCTGACTAGAATCAAGGGTCCCTATTTGGACAGTGGTACCTACCTCTGCCAACTAGAGACCCCCAGTTCTTACAAGGCCTAAGTAGATTTACAGCTGATCTGTCTTGCCCTCCAACACATCATGGGTTGCATTAACTGCACTGATGATGAGGAATATCTTGTCAGAGGACCCTAATCCTTACTGATAGGTTGTCTCCTTCTGTCCCAGATTGTTTCCATGGGGTGCTGAGATGCCCCCAGTCTTGGAGTGCCTACTGCAGGAGTTTCTTTAATCAACATAGAATGGCCTGTTGTGGTGCGGAGACAATCGTCCTATGGACCGGGTATGGTTGTCCCCGGTGAACAATGGCTGAGGTCGCAAAATGGGTCAAGCTGGGTGCTCTGTGTGGGCGTCCAGTCCTACACCCTCATCCTTTCTCAGGGCAGTATCAGGCTTGTCCTGACCCGTGATGTTCCCTACTCAGAGGAGCCAGCACCCGCTCTCCACTCCGTCCCCAGCCAATCGGTAACCTCTCTGTCTCAGCTTTCCAGAACCCTGTGCTCCACTGGCAACCTCAGTGACTGTCGTTCTGGCACTGGGGCACGTCCTGCACATGCGGTCTCTTCTACTATGTTGTATATTTGTTATATGCTATATTTTGTGTCAATACAATTCCCATTTAGGTGTAACTTTATAACTTTTCCAAGGGAACCTTCCAGTTTTCCACCAAAACGATGCACATTACATTTATTTTGAAAACAAGGTGTTTTAATGTTTTCTGTGTACTGATAAAGTAGCTGGAGGCTTTGCAGGAGACCTATTGGTGTTTGGTCGAGCGCGTTGATATCAGCTGCATAAAGTAAAGTATATAAAGCTTGTCCCCAACAACTAAGGAAACGGTTACAAAAATTGTTGGAAGATGATGAATGTTTAATGAAAAAAGTAGAGGAGTTAAGATACAAACCTGTTTAGGACCTTTTAGGTTTAGTGATTTTTCTTTGACAGGCCTACTCCAGATCCTAGTAAATCTTGACACAATGTATCTGTATGTAATGCTACTAGAATCATTAATAAATGGCCTGGAATGTTTAGTGAGGGCTATTCACGCCATCATGTAGATCTGTCGGCAGTATTGAAGGCAGTTGTGAAATTAGTAAATGCTGGACATATGAGTTTTCATTTATGACTCATATTTTTTCAGTAAAAATACTGATAAATTATCCAGACGACGAGTGTTCGGGAAATTCGGATTGTTAAGTTGATAGTAAATTATTGTTGTTTACCTAGTAGTGAGGCAATTTAGAACTTCCTTTGCAAAAACCTTACCAGGGGAATCTACCAGATCTATCTTTTGCTACGTTTTGGGTTAGTATTTGAGGGTATTTTTATATACTAGTCGTGAGGTGAGATGTTTCCCTTCATGAATTTTGGAATTTGACCAAAGCAAAGGCATTTTATTAAATACTGGGTGTTTTGGTCATACTAGGGCTCAAAGTCAAAAAATTGTTAATAGATCTGCAGGTCTAGTAACTTTAAAAAAATCTCCTCGACCAACTGTAATGCACTTGACCTCTGTGAGCAAATGTGAGGCATTTTTATTGCTCATTCAATTTAAATCTTGCTATCATGTCACATTGAATTGCTCTGCTTTCAGAGACCGAGTTCAGAAGTCGGTTTGTCTTCCTTCTCGCCGGAAAGGGCAAGTAGGACCTAAATATAGCTCATAATAATTAAATCTGGCTCACAAATGCTAGCTGGCGAGTGGATTTTTCTAGCCCTCAATATTTTATTGAAGTTTCACGAATAAATGTATTCAAAACAACATTGTATGTCCTTCTCTAGGCATGCTACACAACCAGCTTCATGGCCTGGAACGGTATCCTTCCCCCTGGACCTTTCTCATTCTTGATCGCTCAGCCATCTTTCAACAAAAAAAAAACAGGTTTATCAAAGGCTACCGCTTGTTTTTAGGTTTAAAGTATTTTATTAGAAAGGTACAGCTGCATAGTAAAACAAACACATAGATATGCAATGTCAGTGGCAGGAAGTGTCCCAGGATTGGAGTTCTTATGTCCCAGCCCTGGGGGCTGCCTCAGTATCCTGCTTCTTGCATGGAAATATGCAAACGAGGAGAAGGAGCATCCACGTACCATCCTGTACCTCTCCGTAAGTAAACAATATTCCCCAACAACCCTCCCCTCCCCACCACCCGCCCTGCCCAGTGCTGCGTATTGTGGAAACAAACCTTCTACTTTGTAATCCATCCTGGTCACAGTCTCACCCTTGGGGTCGTGCCTCCTTCCCTCCAGCGGAACAGTGCTTCACAACGGCGGCGTAAGCCTCAGTAGTCTTAGGTATCTAGGGCATGTAATTTCCTTGAACTCCGTGGCCAATAGCGAGTGAAAGGGCTGCCACAGCTCCTCAAAACCAGTAACATCTCCCGCTAACGTGAGAGACAGCTTTTCCATCCCCAGAACATGCCACAACCTATGAAGCCAACCTGTGTGAGATGGAATGGTAGGTGTGCGCCAGTGTATCAGTATGTTTTGTACAGCCGAGCCCAGCATAATAGCAATCTGCCGTCCCCTCCTAGATTCCAGCGGGTACATTAAGCCATTAGGGAGACCCAGCAGAGTGTACGCTGGAAATCGAGGCAGTTCAATCTCAAAGCATGCATCAATGTCATCTATCACTTCTGACCAGTAGGTTTGCAGTACGGGGCAGTCCCAGAGGATGTGTGTTAGTGTACCAATCTGCCCACACTCGCGCCAGCACTTATCACTAAGGAGCCTGTTCATTTCACGCAATCGTTCCGGGGTGTAATACCAGTAGGTGGAAACCTTGGTAAAGGTTTCCGTGAGGCCCACGTGGTAAGCCGAATGCCTCGCTCTGTATGAAATTTGGTCCCACTCCTTATGGCTAAGTGTTCTCCCCAGTTCCGCATTCCTGGCCGGGAACGTTGGAATAAGGAAGTGGGAGGACGGGAGCTGGAGCATCTTATATAGGTCCGATATGAGCTTGGCGTCTGAGGTGCGGGTAATTAGCCACCTTTCATATGGCAATAACTTCCTATCTGCTGAGTCTCTAACACTCGGCTGTAAGGCCCAGTGTCGAACCTGCCAGTACCTCGTGCGTTCTGTTTCGGCCATCTAGTACTCATCTCTAAAGTCCTGGAAGGAAATCACCCCCTCCGCAGCATACATGTGGAAAAGTGCCCTGCAGCCCCTATCCCTCCAGTGGGAGAAGGCCCCTTGTTCCGTTCCTGGTGTGAAATCTGGATTGCCTATGATCGGTGTGAACGGCGAGGGAAACGAGGTGAGTTCAAAAGCGCGATTGGTAGCGTCCCACACTCTTAGCGGCACTCGTGTGATATAAGAAGCATAGAGATTCGGGGGGCGATGTGGCCTGCGAAGGAATGGAATTTCCTGTAAGGGGCGTCCGGCTATTGCTTGGTCTTGGAAGAGCCAGTGTTTATCGGATTCCCACCTACTCCACTCTACCAAGTAACGCAGTTGTGATGCTTGGAAGTATTTGCGGAGATCAGGGATTCCTAGTCCTCCGGCTTCTGGTGCTAAGGTTGTGAGGGCGCGACGCATTCGGGGTTTACGGCCCTGCCACACAAAGCGGGACACTTCGGTTTGCATCTGTTGAATCCAACCCTTGGGGGGCTGCAGAGGTAGTGCTCGGAATAAGTATAAGAGTTGGGGCAAAACGGTCATTTTGACCGCTGCTACCCTACCAAGCATGGAGATCATCCCTTTGTTCCATCTCCCAAGTTCCTCCTTCACCTTCACACCCATCGCTTCATAGTTAATGGAAACCATGGCCTGCAATGTTGGGGCTAGCGCAATCCCCAGGTATTGTACCCGATCTCGTGACCAACGTAGGGGAAAGAGCCCCTGTAGGTCGCTTTTTACCGCCGACGACAGGGAAATGTCCAAGGCTGTGGACTTTTCAACATTCATTCGAAAGCTCGCCACATTCTCGAAAGCTTTAAGTTCAGCCATACATGCAGGTAGGGCCTGTCTTGGGTTCTCCAATGTAAAAAGTACATCGTCCGCATAAAGGCTGATGGCATGGGTGTAACCGCCCATTCGCACCCCAGTCACTGCCTCATTCTGCCGAACCCGTTGGGCGAAGGGCTCCATATAGAGCGCGAAGAGAAGGGGAGAGAGAGGACAGCCTTGTCTCGTTCCACCTCGATATCAAATCGCCGGGAACCACAGCCATTCACTCGCACGGTCGCAGAGGGGAATTTATAGCAGTTAAACACCATGGTCCGGAATTTCTCCCCCATTCCCAACCGCGCCATCACCCGTTCGAGGTAGGGCCAGTGCACCCGGTCAAACGCTTTCTCTGCGTCGACTGAGAGTAACATCCTCTCCCCCGGAATACGCGAAGCTTTTTCTAAAATGTGTGTTATTCTCTTAGTGTTGTCCACAGTTTGGCGGCCAGGCACGAAGCCGGTCTGATCCGGTTCAATCAGGCCGGGAAGGTACTGAGCTAGTCTTGTTGCTAGGATCCCCGTGTAGATTTTCAAATCTACGTTTAGTAAGGAGATCGGCCTATATGAGCCGCATTGTTTCCTGTCTTTCCCTGGTTTAGGAATTACCGATACTGTTGCCTGCAGGAGGTCTGGAGAGATGGCTCCTGGATCAGAAAAGGAGTTAAACAGTTTGGTCAGGATCGGAGCCAGTGCCGTGCTGAACGTTTTATAGAAGAGGGCGGTGTAACCGTCCGGGCCCGGGGCTTTCCCTAATTTGAGCTTAGAGATCGCTGCTATCACCTCCTCAATCCTAATTTCTCTCTCAAGATAGCTTGCCTGTTCGGGGGTCAAGGACAATAGGGTCACCGAATCAAGGTAATCATCCGGGTCTTCCATGTGTGCGGTCTCTGCCGCATACAGGTCAGCGTAAAATCGACGGAAGGTCTCAGCAATTTCTTCGTCGCCTGAAATCCCCTGACCCGCGTTCCCCGCCAATTCTTTCACCTGGCGACTCTGATGTGCTACTCTCAGTTTAGCTGCTAGGAGGCGGCCACAGCGATCCCCTCCTGTGTAATAGGCGTGTTTTAGGCGTAGCGCAGCATATTCCGCCCTATCCAAGTCCAATGAGGACAAGAGTTTCCTAGCCACTTTCAACTGCTTCCAAACTCTCGGAGCCCCAGTGCGACGGTGTACGTGTTCCAGCTCCCTGACCTTCTGTGTGAGCTCATCTCGTTTTATTTTCCTCTCGCGATTGTCCGCAGCGGAAATTGCTATGAACTCTCCCCGTATTACCGCCTTGAGGGCCCCCCATTGAGTCGATAGTGAAGTATCAGTGTTAGAGTTATGTAGTTGGAAATCTTTCACTGAGTCCATAATACTCTGCACTACTGCTTTTTTATGTAGGAGTGTATCTCGGAGTCGCCAGACTCCCCCGCGGGCAGAGCCCTGCGGGAGAAGAAAGGTCCCCGATACCGGTGCATGGTCCGAAAGAGAAATGACACCCATTTCTGAGGCGGTAGCCAAGTTACGGACCGGTCCAGAGACCAGTAGGTGATCTAGCCTGGCGTATGTCTTGTGTGCGTGTGAGTAATAGGAAAAGTCCCTGTCGGTGGGGTGGAGTTCGCGCCAGAGGTCGTGTAGGTCGGAATCAATTAGCTGCGCCTTCACCGCTTGCGAGAGTTCCCCAGTCTGCGGGTGTCGCTGCATTGATCTATCCTTTGAAGAGTCCAAGACCAGGTTAATGTCCCCTCCCAATATAATATGTATATCTGGTGATGCTGTGATATCCTCTAGTGCCTTGCGTAAAAATCTATCTTGTTGTTCATTCGGGCCATAAACTGTGCCTACCGTGAATACCAGGGTTCCCAGTTTAAATCTGTAGGCCAAGAGCCTCCCCTTTTGTTCTACAAATTTGTGCAGGACTTCCCCCTTGAATGCTTTGGACAAAAGAATGGCAACTCCAGCCGTTTTGGTTGTGTTGGAGGAAAAGAACTGCGTAGGGAAATGGCGGGACCTTAACCTGTGACAGTCGCCGGCCAATAAGTGAGTTTCCTGAAGTAAACAGATGTCTGCTTGGGAGTGTTCCAATAGTGAAAGTACAGCCCTCCTCTTCGTGGGATTGTTCAGCCCCTTAACATTCAGGGTGACTATCTTTAACTCTGCCATGGAGGGTCGGGACTACTTTGGCTATGTGTGTAGATTAGACTGCGTGGCATCTCAATGACTACCAAGTGGACATGTGTGTCTGGACCACTACTTGCAGATACTGTAAAAGCACTGGACAGGGAAGCCCCTAACTCTCCCCCTTCAACATGTCCCCTCTCTCCCCCCAGTCCCCAACTCCACAACTCCCCCCCCTCCCCTCTCCAAACTTGGTCCCCGAACTCCCCCTCCCCACCCAACCACAACAACCCCCCCCCAAAACCTAGAATCAATAGTCCCAGTCCTGCCCATATCGGACAAGTCCGTGGTAAAGCACCTCAGTGGACGTCCTGCCACCAGTATCCTCCCCTCCGCCCCCCCACCCCCACCTTACCCCAAGCCAGCTTCAACAGTGATGCAGTGTCATTCTCCCCCCGGAGCCATGTTACGCGGTCAGTGCAACTCCACCTTCTGCTGCCGTGTCCCTGGAAATCGTCTGAATGGCATCTGCCATCCCAGCTCTGATGGTGGGCGAGCCCGGTCTCCGTGATGCAGTCGATGTCCTGCGCCTCGAGACTCTCCGCCATCCCTCCTCGGTAGTGCGTCGCCTCCGTGGCGTGGAAGATTCCTCCTCTTCCGCGGTGATTCCCAACACTTCGCAGGTGTCCTGAAGGGACCTCAATTGGTGCGTTTCCCCATTCCATCTGAAAATGAGGCGGAAAGGGTGCCCCCAGGAGTAGGGCGTGTCGTGCTGTCGCAGGAAGTCCGTCGCTATCTTAAATGACTTGCGCTTTTGAAGGGTAATCGTGGAGAGGTCCTGATATAGGGCCACAGGGTGACCGCTGAATGTTATCGATTGCTTTCTCCTCGCTTCGGCCATGATCCGTTCTTTCACCGGGAATTCGGGTAGGAAGGCCAGGATGTCTGGTGGGGGCCCCGTTGCTCGTCTCGGCGGACCCACCCTGTGAGCCCTGTCGATTCTAATAAGGAAGTCCTCCGATTCGCCTAGGATGTCCCGGAATAGCTCCTGCAGGTACTCGACTATGCCAGCATTCTCCTCCGAGGACGGCACCCCCCGTACCCGTATGTTGTTCCTCCGCGACCTATTCTCCAAATCCTCATTGTGCAGTTGAAGATCCAGGTGTTGATCTCTGAGGCGCAACACCTCCTGCTGCAAGTGCGAGATCTCCTCGTCCTGTCTCTGCGTGGAGCTTTCAACCGAGGCCACTCTCTCACCCAGGCCATCCACTTCCCGGCGTATTTCACGCACCTCCCCTGCTACTTCCTGCTTCAGGGTTTGAAAGTCTTCCCTCAGCGTCCCAAAAAGGGTCTCTAGAAAGGACCTGGTGACCGGGGGTTCTCCATTGCTCACCACTTGGGAGCTGCCGGACGCCCCTGGCGATGTCTGGTTCCTGTCGCCCCTGCCTTGGGACTTGCTAAGCATCTCAGGGAGAGTGCGGTCCCCCTTTTTATTGCCTTTCTGTCCGGCCATCTCGCCTGCTGGCCCGCTGTACGTGCTTGACTCGCCTCAATACCCAGCCCCTTCTTCACAGGACCAGTCACTATGCCCCAGTACGCAGCACCGGGGCCACCAGCCTCCACCTCAGCCCCTCCGCACCGAGCGCGCGTCTCCACAGGGGCCCAAGCTGCAAACGGGCCGGAGAAGTCCCCAATACAGCTCCACTACTTTGCCCCCAGGTTGCCGTGACGCAACAGTACCGTCTGCTCTCCACCGGGTAGGCCTCTCCTTGACCAGGCCAATGCTGCCGCTCCTCGGTCACCCCAAGCCTGCAACGTGGATCGGCGATCTCCGCCGTTACCCCAACATCTGTTTGCCCATGGGAGGCCCCAAATGGCCAAGGTCCGGGGCGCGGGTTCCCAGTAAGGCCCCTCTGCCGGACCGGGTGTCACCTTGGGCTCCAGCTGCCTCCTGCGTGCCTCACTCCGCCCCCATGCAGTCCGCGGGGTCAATTGCTGCCACACCTGGGCCCCCAGCACGTCTCCGCACCCCACCTGCTGCCTCCTCACCTCTTCCGAGGAGCCTGGGGGGCGGGGGGGCGCCCGCTCCGTCTCCGTCTCCTCCTGATCTGCAGCTATCCCAGCCTCCCTGGCACCGCGCCCCGGATGCGCTGCTATGGGCACTGTAGCTGGGGGTCACAGGCGCAGCTCGGTGGGCTGCGGGTACCGCTGCTGCGCTGGGTTCTTCCCTGTCGCCGGAGCTGCCCCTCCGATGTCCGTTCACTGCCGCCTTCCGTCTAGGCCGCAGCCGCGGCCTCAATTGGTCGAGGGGCGGGCTCAGGGGCAGGCAGGCACCAGGGTTGGCGCCGTCCTCGGGGCTCTGCTCCTCCCACACCGGACTCCGGCGCTCGCCTCCGCCGGGTCACCGACCCCACTTGTACCGGTTCCCAGCCCGGACCTCGGGACCGCCAGGCGCCTCGATACCAGCAGCTGTGCCTCGGCTCTGGCCCGCTCCACTGCAGCACCTCGGGGCTCCGGGGCCGCCCGCACCGCTCATGGCTCTCAGCAACGGCGAGTTCGGACCCCAGACCAGCGGCGACCGGAAACACCCCCAGGCAGCTCCGCTTCCCCAGGTAGGCAGGGGGGGAGAAAATGCTCAGTTCAGGGGGCTTCGGGCCTGGCCGGGAGCGGGAGCTCGGGAAGGACACGTCCTTCTACTCCTCCATCTTGGCCACGCCCCCTACCGCTTGTTTTTGATGCTTTCCACCCACCCTTTTTTGTTGAGGTCTTCTTGGAGGGACTGGGAACATCAAGTCAAAAAGTAACCTGTCTTCTCAATTGTTTCCTGCCACATACAGAGACCTATACCAGCCTGTTTAATATCTGAATGTCCCACTCACCACTTCAGACACACCCTTTGTGATCAAATTTCTCTCCAACGCAAATGCTTTAATTATATTTACCTGCTCCATTATCACTTTTTTAACGAGAGGCATCTTGTGATTGTATGAGAATAACTATTTTTAAATTACAAATAACAAATCTCAAGGATTTTTGTTTATGACTAAGTCACATGGCTCGCCTTGATGTATTGTCTCTCGGTGAATCCTTTCTATTTCCACCTATTCACTGTGATCACCATTTCTAAGAACCTGCTTTAGAGGTTTACCTACACTTTGACTTGAGCATCTCTTCTACATTAAGCAGGGAGACGAAACATGTTCTTCGCTATTCAGACCACTCAGAAAGCTCTCCAATCTGTGTTTTTGAATTGCATAGTGCAGTAGCAGATCTGTAGTTAAAGCCAAGCTTGACTATCCTCACACCCGGAGTTCTAGACATCCAGTTAGGGAGAATGTAGAAAGTTCACAATTCTGCACCAGGCACGGAAGCCAGCTTGAACAAACTCCATGTGGTCAACTTCCTCCAAACCCTCCTTTCTCCCAAAAATTGTTTACTCATAAGTACAAACATATTCAAAATGTCCCCTTCATACCTCTGTGGCAAAGCCATCTACTATGTCCCCAACAGAGGACATAGACTCTGCCAAACTTCTGTACATTTAGTACCCATTTTCTTTGCGAATCTGCTTTATCTAGTACCAGTTTGGGTACATCTTAAACACAAACTCACCATACCTGGTTGGGTATGTGTGTCTGTTCTCAAATTGAGTTAACTGCTACACCCATTTTATATCTGATGTAGTTTTTCTAGTTCAAATAATGACCTAAAATTAATAACACAACGGAATTGATTCAGGACTTGATTCCGAGTGGCAGTACAAGCTGGAAAAAGGTCTATAAAGTCCATCTACTCTTCACTTAGGATTTTACATTTAAGAGACTTCAGCAAGATGTCCCTTTAACCCCTTCGCTGCTCATGACGAACTCAGCTCGTCATGAGGCACAGTAAGCTTCTTCCCAGCACAGAGGACAAAAGGCTGTCTTCCTGACACATTGCCTGTCCAAGAGATGCACAAGCGAGGAACAAGTAGGCACAAAATGTATTCTTTAACCAAACAGGAAAGGTGCGGTCACACCCCTGACCAAGTAAAGTAAAAAGAAATAAAGTGTGTGTGAACTAGTATTTAACATGCAACTTAACTTCTTGAGATAATTAAGCTTGGAGAGTTTACAAGCAACATAGATAAAAGAAAGTTTTGGACATTTTGCCTTGGCAACCATAGCATCTAAAGTACATGTGGGCAAAGATGCTGTAAAATATCAGTAATACCCTCTATTACCGCTATCCTCTCTGTTCACTGGTTCAGCCTATTAGAGACTGCCTGTTGTACCAGTAAAAGTATTTGTAGCTTTTTGCAGAGTGAAAACTATTACAGTTAGCAATAACAAGAGAATAGGTCATTTGATAGGAAGTTATCTGACTCTTCACATATCCTTCCTCTGTTATAGAGGGCTTGCTATGCATTGGGTACTTAGTGAGTTGGCCGCATGTGACTGCTGCAGGGATTATTTTAAAGTAAATTGATGCACAGCTATCTTTAAACGTAATCCTCTCCTTCCCAGCGCAAAATGTTAAGTAGTTTTCTATTTGCAGTTCTTTTTTTATGTTGCTGGAAGTCCAAGAACTTTAGGGTTGTAGACAGAAGTGAAGAACTGTCGTCTGCAGCTATTTTCCATAAGGTGCTGTGCATTTAGGCACAGGAACTTGGTCCTGACCCTGGACTGCTGGCCAGTGCTTTAGCCTGAACTAATCCGTAAAAGTGTTGTAGGAGACAAGTACCACATAATTATGTCTATATCATGATAGTGAATTATTAGTCGAACCCCGGCTAATGATAGTCACTCAAAAGGTATGGGTGTAGTGCTGGTTGGTGTTTGGTTTAAGACCTGTAAATACAGTAAACCCCAAGAGTGGGATTTGAGGGATTTTGGCCAAAACTAGTACTTGCTTACAAAGACTCCACCTGATCTCAATGGTTGCTCCTTTGGTTCTGCCTCCTTTAGTCGATGGCACCATTGAAATAGCCTACATTCTTTAGGAACAATCGTTGACAAAGCCAATAGGTCCGGCCCTATTGACTTCTTGGCTATGTCAGTGTTTTTTGCCAATGCAGTACAGCATTGTCACAATTGAAACGGGGATACCTGAGTGTGTGTATGTGTTGTGATGCTCTTGGCACGTCACTCGATATGCGCTCACCTACATAAACGGGCAAGGCCACACCTATGGAATGGCAAGCTCCCCATTTCCTTTTATTTTTTTTACTGATCCAACTTGGCAGATGTTCCACGTGGAATAAAAAAAATTAATAAGAAACAGCTACAGGGCTCCCAAAAAACACAAAATGGAACACTTTAGTTTTGTAAACATTAAAGGGTGGGGGAATAGAGGAGAGAGTGGAGGGAGCTCGTGGCGAAGGAAGCAGTTAGGATTTGGGGGAATAAATAAAAAGGAAAGAAGCTAACAGGGTGGAGAAAGCAATGTATGTATCATGTTTTAGCAGGATATGCTTGCACATGAGGGAGGGAGCAAGTGGGCATAGTTAGTAACATGGAGCACACGTGGGGGTGATGTTTGAAGGATTAGCATCACATGAGGGAGCGAGCATGAAAAAATAGGCACTCTCAATGAGTGCCAAAAGAAATTTAAAAAATATTGGTTCCTTGAATGGGAACAGTGGAGGGATACAAGACAGCCATCCAATTAAAAGGACATTAAGGGAATGCCCCAGGGGGCTAAACAAAATACAAAAAGAGTATGACTAGATAAAGCAACCAGTGGCAAACAGTCAGCGTGTTTTAGGCAAACTGCTAGTGTTTGGAATGGTCCCCAAGATATAGTTAACAATCCAAAGACTGTAAGCTGTCTAGTAGAAGAGACTTTAAAAGAGGATCATGTCAAAGAGGAGAAATGTTTCTAAAACCAACGCCAATGTTCATGACTGATGCAAAGAATTACATGTTGTACATATGAAATGTCATATAATGAGGCTCTGAAGGTCTGAAAGTACAGTTTTTGGATGAGTCGGTTTGTTCAAAACTTGCCAACATGATGGTTTTTGGTATAAGAACTGAATGTGCTGCAAATGAGGCTGGGTCAATTTCCTAGGCGAATAGAGTGACAACGGATTGTAGTTGCTGAATTTAGGTCCTGAGCCCGGACATCCGACTTGCTTATATTAGGTGTGGTGGGTGTTCCGTGGGCAGGATTGAATATTAGTGCCAGGCCCGCCCGGTGGGTAGCAGACTGCGCTTTACACATCCAAGTAATAATATAGTCTGATTTCCGCCATGAAATTCCCGTTTCTGCGTGTGAACACTTTCCATTTCGGTGTCATTGAAGTTTGCACTGCTGCTTCCCTTGCTGTGTTTTCCTTTTGCAGAACAGCTTGCACTGCTGCTGTCTGTGATGTACCTGTTCTGCTCATGCCCGTCACAGCTGCTCCATGCGTTTGACGTCCTTGGTTTGTTCTGTGCTTGAGGAAGACACGTTTTTCCTGTATTTCCCAAAGCTGCTTCGATCCTGTGTGATGAAAGTGTGTACTGCTGCTAAAGACCCTCCATCCCCCTTCGCTTTCATTTAGAATCTTCCTCCTTCTTTAAATAGAACCTTGCACAGTTTATTTATTTAATGCAGTTTTATATAGCGCAAACTTTACCCAAAGGTGTCGGAGCGCTTTCCAAAAGAATCAGGTAAGGTACACAAGATACACTAAACACGCTAACAAGTTACATATATACAGTTACATATAAACAGTTGCCTTTTGCCCTGGGCCTTTATTTCTGTATGGGGGACTCCTGCTGCACTATCCTTCACTTTGTACAAGCTCTCTGAAAAACCTTTCTTCCATCTAAAATCCGAATCCTTTGTTGTTAGTGCTTGCTCGTGTTTTTTTCTCCATTTCTGAGCCTAACGGGTGTTGAGAGCAGAGTATGCATTGTCGCCTTTTTTTTCCTCATGCTCCTGGAACTAAGCCAGGGAAGCCAGTAGATTGCCGAGTTAGGAAAACAAGGAGCTTTGTCACTAAGATTATTAGTCACGGTTGGCGTGTCCTGTTCATTATTCTGACCGGACATGAGCCACCGGTCTTTATTGTGAACGCTGAGCTGGAAGTAAGCAGCAACCTGATGAGTATTTTGCTGTGCTCAGCATGCAGGTTTGCTGTTACAGGCCCGTTTCCTAGAAGTACAAACGATATGTTGATTATAGTTAGTGTTGTTATGCTTCACATTAGTTACACGGAGAGGTCCATTTTTATTACTGTCTGACATTGCTTTCGCGGGGATGGCAGGCGCCGTCATACTGGAGCCCTAGGGGTGTGAGGTGGCCTCCGCACCCCAGTCACAGCAGTCGTTTTCATATACAACCCTGGTTCTGTTTAAATGAACCTACATTGTTTGTTTTTAGTTTCCTGCTATAAAGACACCTGTTAGCATAAATCTGATACTAGAACTTTAAAACTTTCTAGTGGAGTGCAGCTTTTTATACGCAACTCTGTTGTTGCATGTTGAAACGACAGAAAATGTCAGAACAACTGCCACAAAGTCTGAAAGGGCTCATTTACTCCTACACCGACTCACTCACTCTCACAAACACACTCTCAAATACACACGCTCACTCTCAATACACGCGCTCACTCTCAAATACACACACGCTCACTCTCAAACACACACACGCTCACTCTCAAACACACACACGCTCACTCTCAAACACACACGCGCTCACTCTCAAACACACACGCGCTCACTCTCAAACACACACGCGCTCACTCTCAAACACACACGCGCTCACTCTCAAACACACACACGCTCACTCTCAAATACACACACGCTCACTCTCAAATACACACACGCTCACTCTCAAATACTCACTCACTCAAATACATGCGCTCTCTCTCAAATACACGCTCTCTCAAACATGCTCACTCTCACACATTCACTTACTCTCACTCCCACTCTCCCACGCAAACACACACTCTCACTGACTAACAAACTCACACTTACTCTTACTAACTCGCTTTCTCTGAAAATTATTTAGCACCTTGATATACATTTGTTTTCATGGCTGGGCGGGTACCTTACCTTGCCGGCTCTCCTCTCTCCCCTGCCCCAACTGCTCAAGTATTTTGGGATCAGTGTGCAAGACCTCATGTGAGAGCGCCTTCAGCTATGTACGTTCAGGATGTGCGCTGTACAAAAACCTCTATCGTGCTTGACCTAATAGCCTGTGATGTAGCAATTGAAATTGCACTTTGTATAATGAGAATATAGGCCACTTATACACATGACAAATGTCTTGCCTCTTAGTTCAAGATTAGCATTGTCATCAGGGTGGGGCAGGAATGTTTCTCAGTGCTTGATTAAAAACTGTCTTATTTTTAAATAAATACTTCTCAAAGCAGAGATCTAATCTGATGTTCTAAGGTGAAATGCTTCCTTGTTTTAAAGAAATACACTTTTTTGAATTTTGAGGATACTTTATCCCGTTTTTTTGCATGTTGGTTGCAGGACTTACATCTGGTGGTGAGTGTCTGAAAAGTTTCAGCGCTCTGTCCATCATCCCCTTGTGTTTGCTTTGTTCGCTCTAAGTTGGCAGGCTATGCCCAGACGTGGGCCTCTTGTTCACTTTTGCACTGGATTTAAGCTAGCCTGGCTGATGAGGGGTGTTACCCCGAAACCGGTCCTAGGATGCTTGTTTCGGTCCAGGGAAGACCTGGCTTGGCAGTTTAGGCTGGACTGTTTCCATGAGGCACAGGATCAAGAATGATTTGCATATCGCTGGGTCTGAACTGGGTGGCTAAGTGAGCTAAACACTGGTGATGGATTCAACCCCGACTTGTGACTGGGGCGAGTGTCTGAAAAGGTTCAGCTCTCCGTTCATCATCTTTGTGTTTGCTTTGCAGGATTATTATGGCAATTAAGAATAGTGTGTTTAGTGAGCTCAAATGAAGTGGTTAGTTTGATACCTCTCCCAATATGAAAGATTCCTCCCTGAGAAGCAATGTACATGAAAATGTTTGTTTTGATCTTTTAGTGACCAAGTTTGTTTTTGATTTTATTTGCTGTGATGTAAAGCTTTACTGAGTTTGGTTATGTTGCATTATTTCAAGTGTTTAATGTCCATGTTGACATTTTCTGGAAATGATATTTCTTTAGATATTCACTGGAGCCATTTACCATTCCCATTTAAAATAAATGTATTAGGAAATAATAGCCATTTTGCCCAAGTTTCATTTTTTTTTTAAAAATCTGTTAAACATTTACTCCAGTAATAGATTTTTGCATGAGGATATGGATCACGATTAACACTCTTGATGTTTCCTTTTTAGTTTTATGCACCTTGGTGTGGTCATTGCAAGAAATTGGAACCAGTGTGGCTTGAAGTTGGCTTAGAGATGAAAAGTAGTGGGTCTCCAGTGAAAGTTGGGAAAATGGATGCCACTGTTCATTCTGGTCAGTATTTAACAAGTATATATTTAATCGATTACGAAAACCTGCATAATTATTTATGCTGTAACACATTGGTACTCTGTTTATACTGAGGGAATCATTTATGGTGGATAATTCACAAAACATGGAGAACATGTACAAATCAGCACTTTAGCTACTGAAACGTAGCCATACATAAAAAGTCAGTGCAAAAGAACAAGAAACACATAGGTGGTCAATTGCTCCACATTTTGGGCACCAGGCTAACACAATATACAATTCAGTTCCTTCGTTTTCCTGTGCACCTCAATTAGGAGGCATCATGTACCTCAGCAGGGAAGATTGACCTCTCCCACCCTAGGAAATCTCAGTTTTTCAACCTTAATAACTCTGCTCCTCCATGACAAGTTTGTGTGGCGGAGTGCAAGTTATAGTTGGCTCACTGAACTAGAACTAGCTAATTCCGGTTGTTTGTTTTTGTTTTTAAACATTCGTTTTTTAATCTCATTTCATCAGTCGACTATAATAAAGGTCACTTTAAAGTATGTAGTTTTACAGTTCATTTCTAATTTCTTTTTAATGCAAACCAAGATCTTATTATCACACAACTGTCATTTGTGTTTTGTTTCAATTAATTAGAGTGTTTTTTAATGTAAGGGAAGATTATATAACGTCTCTTTAGCCTCTGTGTATACAGTGAAAATCTGGGATTTGATTATCATTTTCAGCTTTGGTCAGCTTGCAGCCCCTCTCCCTGCCCACCTCCCACCTGCCCTCCTTTCCAAGTGTGCATGCCCCTACCACCTCCCTTCTGTCCTCCGTGGTTATTTTGCTGTTTCTACTTCCTTTCTGCTTGCTCTCCATTCTGTATGTTTGCGCACCCTCGCCACCTTCCACCTGCCCTCCAGAGTCTGATTGCTGCCCGTGATTCTGTTGAGACTGCAGAAGAATAGCACAAAGCAAATCTCTCCTGTGCCTTTTCCAGACCTCATCGGCTACTTGACAAAGGCCAAACAAAGTACATAAACATATGTAGTGTATTCATTTCCTTGTACAACAGATGTTCACAAAGCCTGAACTACTGAAACTTTAACCCACTTAACCCCTCAAAAACAAACCATTACTGACCCCTTTTTATGTGTTTCCAAACCTTAAAAATAGCCCAACATGGGGCGAAACACCAGTGGCGTAACAACACTTGAGGGAGCCCCCACGAAGTACATGGAGGCCCCCTCAGTCCACCACCTATCACTTTGGTCCTATGCCAAAATATCTGCTATATTTTTAATTGAAACCTCCAACACTTGAAGAAATGCCTCTATTTTGTCTTGCTCAAAACTTCTAATAAGAAAGTCAGAAACACTGTTAACATATAAGCTGCACCACTTGTATCATTATTGTCAAGAGCAGATTATTTAACTGAGACGGCAATCAGAACCATGCTAAGGAGTGTTCCTATTGTCTCAGGAACGGCTTATCGCTGAAGAACAAAGAACAACTACATAGGGTCTGAATTAGAATTGACATTGTTTGAAAATAACTTGAAAATTTGAAAGACAACCCCAAACCTGCAATATCAATGGCTCAATTCACAGTATACACAAGGAGTACTTGAGATATAACTCTGTATCCTGCCAGCTCCAAGAGAAATAAACTGGTGTGAATTAACGGCATGCCACACACTTGCACCTGTCCGGGTTTGTGCATGATAATAAACACTCTATAATATTAAAAATGAACTGAGGAAGCAATTTCATCCATCGTGGCTTTCTTTGTAGGCAGGACAAAAACAGGCAGGCAACTGAGGCTGAGGATTAAAATTGCTTGGATGCTTCAGAACATTGATGCAGATGTTTGTCTGTATTTATCATGTCTGTAGTGTAAATACTGCTGATTACAAGATTTAAGGCATAAACATTACAAGTGCAAACAACACCGTAAATAACAAGTCCTGTGGAATAAAACCAAAGCATAATAGCAAGTACCTAAAGACAGAATCTATACAAATTGTAGTTGGTGAAGCAACGCAAAAGTGCAAATACTTTTGAAGTACATAATAAAGCAATAACCAGTCCTGTAGTGTACACAAGTGTGTTTTTCTAAAACAATCCCCTTTTCTTCTTTCATTGAGGTGAAAATACTTTTAAAGTAAATTATCAAAATAAGTCAAGCAGTATACAAAAATGGAACAAGGTTAGACAAACAATTCCCCCTTTTGGTTTGTGCATAAAGACTCAAATATTTCAAAGTGGCTTATCAAACAAAAACAAGTGCAAGAGCTTACAAAAATTAAACCAGTTTAATCAAACTATGGCTGTTTGGTTTGTGCATGAAGCTGCAAATATTTCGAAGTGACTGGCAACCCAATAACCAGTTCAGCTGCATAAAAATCAAACCCATATGCAAACAGTTCCCTCTTTGAAGGCACAAATATTTCAAAGCAACTGGTGAAACAATAGCAAGTTCAGCAGCTTAAAAATCAAACCAGTTTAAGCAAACAATTCCCTTTTTGAAGGCACACATATTTCAAAGTGACTAATGAAACAACAAGTTCAGGAGCATAAAAATCAAACCAGTTTAAACAAACAATTCCCTTTTTGAAGGTGCAAAATTTTAAAACGGATCAGCGAAACAACACGTTCTGTAGTAGGGGATCTCTGTGTATAGTCATAATCTAGTGAATAGTCCCGCCCATGTGCGTGGACCCCGGCAATCAAAAATAATCTCTTAAGTTGTCAAATCATGCAGAAACTGCAAAGACACTTAAGAGAGAATTTAAAGACAAATAATGCAGCCTATAACCACAGGCTACACTGTCCAGTACTTCAACTAGAAATTCCACCAAATAACACCACACACAACACAGCCTGCCAAGTTTCTATCATAGAGAAACTTGCCTCCACCAGTAAAAGACTCTGGAATGATAGAGAGGAAGGCATGGACAGACAAGCCCCATAGGCTGCCATTATGTGGCTTAAAATAGGATACTGTGCCTTTAAGAGAACTTTCCAGAACTTCTCCCAGTATCCCAGAATGCATAGCAGGTCCCTCTACTTTCAGTTATTTTTCCGGCTCCTGCTAACAGGACCCTGGCATTGAGCTCTTCCTTGTTTCAAGGGTTTATTGGATTTTTTTGACACTTTTGTGCTTAAAAGTGTTTGAATTTAGCTTTCTTGGTGCTTTTCTTCTCTTCTGGGTGTTGTTTCAGGCGTTTTAGGGCTCTAAAATGCCTGGTCTTTTTGACAAGTGCCCAGCATGTGGGAGGAAGAAGGCCAAGAGTGATCCACACGACGTCTGCATCGCCTGTCTCCCTGAAGATCATGTCCCTGAAGACTGTGTCATCTGCCAGCAGTTTACTGCTCTGACTCTGAGGGACAGGCTGAAGATTAGGCTGTCAGGCCTTGAGGAGAGATGTCTGCAGGCTGCAGGTGGGTCTGGGCAGGCTGGGAAGGTTCCCTCTGCCTCTGCTGAGGCCTCTGGGGGGCTCCCCAGAGGCAGGAAGACCAGCAAACGGTCCCGGTCTCCGTCCCGGTCTCCGTCTACGTCGATTGCATCGACGACGACGTCGAGAGGGATGACGGCGGTGTGTTCCCCTTCTCCCCGGGGCTCCGGGACGAGACGGCGTGACGACTCGACGTCGAAGGACCTGGAGAGGTCGCCGTCGAAGCCACCGTCGAGGTCATAGTCATCGTCGACGTCGGAGTCTTCCCATCGACGTCGGAGACGATGTGACAAGCATCGGCGCTCGCCGTCGAGGCGACACCGCCGATCGCCGTCGAAGCACCGGTCGACGTCGAGGGGCTCCTCGACGTCGAGGGCCTCAAGGAGGAGGAATCGACGCTCGTCGTCGAGAACGGAACGTTCGATGTCGCGGAGGCGACGTACGGCGTCACGGAGGAAGAGGTCGATGTCGCGGAGGCGGCGTTCGACACCGGAGTCGCGGAGGCGACGTTCGACGCCGGAAAAACGACGCTCAACGTCGAGAAGGAAGAGATCGGCATTTAGGAGTCGTTCCGCCTCTCCTAAACGGCGCAAGAGGGATTGTGGCCCCAGAAGTCAGACTGCTTCTAGTGGAGGACGCAAGAGGAAGCGATCACCTGCTGAAGGGGCTGGATCTCAGCCCCCTTCGCCTAAGGGATCACCGGGCTCGGTGTACTCAGTGGTGTACACAACATCTCGGCCTAACTCGCCACCTCCGCCTGTACCCAAGGAGGTCCCTCCCACCAACCCTCCACTTCCACCAGGCGTTCTACCGCCACCGATTCCACCGCATGGGCCGGCTCCTCGGTCGGTGATATCTCCGGTCCCTCCGCCGAGGTCCACGTCGTTACCTCCTTTGCCTACACCTCCTAGGGGGACACCGAAACCTAAACCCCGGGAGGAGCCAAGGAAGACCCCACCACGGAAACCGGTGGAGCAGCCACGGGCTGTCAGATCTCGCTCTCACTCTAGCAGGAGGGAGAGATCGCGACACAGATCGCCCACGCGGTCGAGACGCCACCATAGGAGGCGCGGCTCTCGCTCTCACATGAGGTCCTCAGGGACCAGGAACTATTCTCCGACCTTGTCGGGGTCACCAGACACGAGGGTTTCTCCGATTGATGACCTGGTGGCGTTCCATGATGTCCTTTTAAGGGGCGCTGCGAAGTTGGGCATATCCTTGACGGTGCCTACACCTAAGACTTCAGTCATTTTCGAGACATTGCATCAGAAACACCTGTCTCGTCCACTGCTGCCCCTGGTGCCGGGCCTGGAGGAACCGGCTATGGACCTTTTTCTCACCCCTGCGGTGACGAAGGCGGCTCCATCGAGATTACTGAAAAAGTACTGGGCTCCCGATTCGGACCTGGCCTTTCTGAGGGTGGAACCCCCTCCGGATTCTGTGATTGTGACGGCGGCCCGCAAACATGCCACCACCCCGTCATCCACGGTTCCCCCGGATAAGGAGTCTAGATGGATGGATTCAGCAGGGAGGAAAGTATGTGGAACGTCGGCGACCTCAATGAAGGCTGCGAGTGCCACGGCGCTGTTGGGACGCTACGACCACGCCCTCAGGGACTCCCTCCAGCAGTTTGCGGAGCATTTACCTCGCGAGAAGCGCAAGGACTTCCAGGAAGTGCTGAATGAAGGTATGCTGATGGCGAACCAGATCAGCGCTGCAGCAGACTTTTCCCTGTTGGCAGCTCATGGGTTTTGCAATGGAGTTAACCAACGACGTCACGCCTGGCTTCGCCTTACGTCCCTGAAACCGGACGCACAGCAGAGGGTAGCCAACCTACCATTCTCTGGAGAGACCCTCTTCGGGAAGCATGCGGATGATGAGATGGCCCGCATGAAGGCGGAGGCCGAAACGCTCACGGCTGTGGGCCTGGAGAAGCCTAAAGACACGAAGAAATCGTACCGCCCCTTCCAACGGCGGTTCGGTGGGCAAGGCAGAGGATGTGGCCAAGCTTCGGGACAGTCGCAACAACAACAACAGTTCCGTAAGCCGTTCCAGAAGCGCCAGAGGGGCAGAGGAGGCCAGCAGTCTTCTCCGGCGCCCAAGGGCCAGGCTGGGTCTAGGCCCTAGGAACCTACTTCCCCCGGATCTGTTACCCACTCCGGTAGGAGGAAGCATTCAATTTTTTCTGGCAGAGTGGAGAAAAATTACTCAGGACAAGTGGGTGCTGAATATTGTTTGCAATGGATACAGTCTTTGGTTCACAAGCCCGCCGCCGGCTATTCCTCCGGTCAGCTCGCAGTTTCAGCTGCGCGAGCTCCAGGCGGAGGCCGATATCCTATTAAGGAAGAGGGCGATAGAGGACGTACCTCTGTCCCAGAGAGGAAGGGGTCTGTACTCCCGGTTCTTCCTGGTTCGCAAGAAGGACAAGCACGAGTTCAGGCCCATTCTGGACTTGCGACAGGCAAACAAATGGATTTGCAGGGAAAAGTTTCGCATGCTGTTGTTGCATCAGATTTATCCTCAGTTGCAACAGGGAGACTGGCTATGTGCTATAGACCTACAGGATGCTTACTTCTATGTGCCCATTGCACACAAACACAGGAAGTTCCTGCGGTTCCAAGTCGGCGTCAATCATTATCAATACACAGTACTCCCATTCGGACTAAAGTCTGCGCCGAGAACATTCTCGAAGTGCATGGCAGTGGTAGCAGCACACCTGCGGAAGAACAAGGTGTTTGTCTACCCATACCTGGACGATTGGTTGATCAAGGCATCCTCCTTCTCGGAAGCGCGAGCACACTTCCAGAAGACGTGCGTTCTCTTGAACAAACTGGGGTTGCACATCAACATGGCCAAGCCTGTCCCGACTCCGGTCCAATGCATACAGTACTTGGGAGCCTCCATCAATACGCTGTCAGCAAGCGTGTCTCCTTCGGAAGAGCGACGATTATCTCTCCTTCGGAAGGCTCAGGCTCTTGTGACAACTCCATCTACAACAGTGAGGACGGTGTCTTCTCTACTGGGATCGATGGCCTCTTGTATCTTCCTGGCGCCACACGCACGGCTGCACATGAGACCGCTGCAGGAGTGCTTGGAAGACCAGTGGGATCAGAGGAAAGGATCTTGGGACGACAAGATACGACTGTCTCTGCATGCTCTTCAGTCTCTGAAGTGGTGGTGTTCGGCGGAGAATCTCCTGAGAGGGGTTCCCTTCCACAAGGACATTCCCTCGCAGACTGTCGTGACGGATGCTTCTCTCCTGGGATGGGGGGCGCACTCCGGGAACCTACAGATTCAAGGAACCGATGGAGGCCACGTATATCATCAATTTCCTGGAACTCAGAGCTGTTCACTTGGCACTAAAGGCCTTTCTTCCGTCCTTCCAGACCAACTCTCTGCTTGTACAGACGGACAATACCACCACGATGTATTACCTCAACAAGCAGGGGGGCTCGAGATCCCGCACTCTGTCACAGGAGGCGCAGGCGATCTGGCACTGGCTCCTAGCCAGAGGACTGACGATAACGGCTACCCATCTGCCAGGTGTGCAGAATGTTCAGGCAGACGCACTGAGCAGACTGGTTCAGGAAAACCACGAATGGGTCATAAACGACGAAGTACTAGGAGAATTCTTCGCAAGGTGGGGAACTTCAGACGTAGATTTATTCGCCACCGCCGAAAACAGCAAATGCAGAGACTTCGCCTCCAGGTACTACCAGCAGGGGACGCTGGGGAATGCGTTATGGATCAACTGGACGAACAGCTTTCTGTACACCTTTCCTCCCATTCCCCTGATTCCGGCAGTGCTCATCAAGCTGGCCCGGTCCAGGGCTCGGATGATACTCATTGCCCCGGAGTGGCCCAGGCAGTGGTGGTTCACGGACCTGCTTCACCGGTCTCTCCTTCCTCACATTCGGCTGCCGTGCAGGCCGGATCTTCTCACGAAGTTTGGGGGACGGATGTTACACCCCAACCTCTCGTCTTTGAGTTTGGCGGCATGGCTCCTGAGATAGTGCAATATGTCCATCTGAATCTGCCTGCGGATTGCATGGACATACTGAAGGAGTCTAAGCGACCTTCCACTCGGACATCCTATGCTTACAAGTGGAAGAGGTTTTGTATCTGGTGTGAGTCCAGGAACTATGACCCGATGACGTGCAAGGAAGATGTCATCCTTCCTTACCTTCTACATTTGGCGCAGTCTGGCCTTAATGTTCATTCCATTAAGGTTCATCTCGCCGCATTGACTGCCTACAGGAAATGCCCTTCACAGACTTGCTTTTTCCAGATCCCTGTGATCAAAGATTTTCTGGAAGGATTGAAGAAAGTATTCCCTCCTGTCAGGCTTCCTTCGCCTTCATGGGAACTGAATGTGGTGCTGTCCAGGTCGATGAAGGAGCCTTTTGAACCTATTCATAAGGCTTCCTTGCAGCACCTGTCCTGGAAGGCGGCGTTCTCGTGGCCATTACATCGGCCCACAGGGTGGGTGAAAATCAGGCGTTGTGTTGTGCTGAACCTTATACTGTATTTCATGCTGCGAAGGTTGTTATGCGTACTCACCCTAAATTTCTTCCCAAGGTTATTTCTGATTTTCATGTCAACCAGACCATAACTTTGCCTACGTTTTTTTCAGAATCCTTCGTCTCCAGCGGAAAGGTCTCTCCATTCCCTGGATGTTAGGAGGGTGTTAAAATTTTATCTGGATAAAACCAAAGATAATCGTAGGTCTGACCAGTTGTTTATTAATTATGGATCAGTCAGGACGGGTCTCCATTTCTAGGTGGATTGTGTCCTGCATACAATTGTGCTACCAAAAGGCTAATAAGACCTTAGGAGGTAAGCCTAAGGCTCATTCCACCAGGGGCAAAGCTGCCACGACGGCCTTGCTCCGCAACGTGCCGATTGCTGAAATCTGCAAGGCAGCCACTTGGAAGTCGGTTCATACCTTTGCTAAGCATTACTGTCTGGATTGTGATGTCAGGGCAGATGCTCAGGTTGGGCAGGCTTCGCTGCGGAATTTGTTCGCACAGTAGTGGTGTTAATTTCTTTCTCCACCACCGCTTTGGTGTGGGGATGGGCTTGCCATTCTATTCACTAGATTATGACTATACACAGAGATCCCCTACTACAGAAGGAGTAGTTTCTGTCCTGTAACTCCAGTTCTGTAATAGGGGTATCTCTGTTATAGTCATAAGCGCCCGCCCTCCTCCCCGGTGGAGATATTTCTTCATGTAAGGAATGCGACACGTCTGGCGTGTTTCGCCTTCAAAAAGAACTGAAAGTAGAGGGACCTGCTATGCATTCTGGGATACTGGGAGAAGTTCTGGAAAGTTCTCTTAAAGGCACAGTATCCTATTTTAAGCCACATAATGGCAGCCTATGGGGCTTGTCTGTCCATGCCTTCCTCTCTATCATTCCAGAGTCTTTTACTGGTGGAGGCAAGTTTCTCTATGATAGAAACTGGGCAGGCTGTGTTGTGTGTGGTGTTATTTGGTGGAATTTCTAGTTGAAGTACTGGACAGTGTAGCCTGTGGATATAGGCTGCATTATTTGTCTTTAAATTCTCTCTTAAGTGTCTTTGCAGTTTCTGCATGATTTGACAACTTAAGAGATTATTTTTGATTGCCGGGGTCCACGCACTTGGGCGGGACTATTCACTAGATTATGACTATAACAGAGATACCCCTACTACAGAACTGGAGTTACAGGACAGAAACTACTCCTTTGGCAGCATAAAAAATCAAACCTGCCTATTTGAGGTCCTGTTTTTTATCTAAGAGAAACTTTTATGGATGTTGCATGAAACATAAGGACAACATTTCTCTGCAAAGTACATGCATCAATAATACCGCCACCGGCCCGTTACACTCCATAGATAACCTGCACCGCCACCAGCACCATTCAATGGGTCTTAGATGTGACAGCAGGGTGAGGTGGCTGAAAATATACTGCACATTTCCCCTTGGTTGGTCGGGTACCAGTGTAGTAGTACCCATTGCATTGCATTGCATTACATTACATTACATTGCATTGCAGGCTGTGCTGTTTGGCCTAGCTTACTTCACACTTACTACCGTGGCATTGACAGGAGTCTGAGCAATGGCGGGGCCAGGCGAAGAGTAAATGCGTATCTGGTTCGGTCTGGTCCTATTTCCAATTCCGCTGTGAGGTGCGTGCAACCACAACCTGCGCATGATTGACCCACCCTCCAGTGCCCCACTCTGAAGACCACGGTGCATGTGGTCACTGCACAGCATTGTGTGCGTGTCTTGCACATATGTGACCGTGCAGCACTGCACGGCCGCGCAAGTGAACCTTCGTCTCCGGGCAGGCACAGGGCACACACATTAAATTAATAATGGCCTGCCACCCAGGCCTGTTTGCATAATACAGCAAGTGCAGTGCATGGGTGTGGCGTCAGGCAATTAAAAAGCTGTGCAGCGACTGCGTGTGGAGGCAGAGCTTAAGACCGTCTCATGTCACTCAGTGACGCTGCTGCTGCTAATTAAACTTATTGGCCCGCCCGTCGGCTGCGGTCGGCTCCCAACCCGGTCCTGCTTTCTGCTCTGTCTCAGAGCCAGTTTGTATTTGTGATGAGGGTGTCCCCTGGACCTTGGGAGGACCCCCAGCATCACGGGGGCTATTGTTAACCCAGAGCGAAACACGTTTGCTTTTACTCTCCATCATTGATTGAAGATACCCAAAAGAGTACAGAGATTTCTGATGCAATTCATCAACGATGGAATAATGTATTATGACAACTTTGTAGCAGCTATTACATTTTTTCTTGCCTGCAGTGACATGATATTGATATAAGATACGATGACTGAGCTGCTATAGGCAAGTCCCAGCTCACTGAAGTCTGTGGATTGCCTGTGGCCCTATACAATAAACTGGGAAAATGTAGTTAATGTATTCTGAGCAAGAAATGCTTTCAAATACAGAAAGTCTACCCCTTATTATTGAAAGTGGTACTTTGACGGTTCCCATTAGTTTTTTTCATTGTGTGTGCAGCAAAGTATTCTTTGAATATTGGTGTGGTTGGTGGTGGTGAGATGGTGGTCCTTGAACAGTGAACATGCTTGTTGTACTTCAATACTTTATAAATGAAAGCATGCCATATTTTAGCAGTGGGTTTTGAGTGCACTGAGCCGGGACGTAGAGAATAACGTCTTGCGTGTTAGTTTTGCTGTTTAACACCATGTATGATTGGACTCAACCTCCAGTCTGTTTGAGTGCACACCAAGATGATCCGCGGGGAGCATCTATTTTTGTTACCTTTACTACAACATCCAGTGTTGTTTCATCTTCCAAGCCTCTGGGTTGCCCTCGGGACACTGCTGCTTCTTCACCTCAGGGGCACCAAGGGAATTGGAGCGCTTTAACTGGCTGCACAAACCAGCCGTGCTGCCAAATGTTAGTGCAATTGTCAGGCTGGTGAACTGCAGCAATATTTTGTTTTCCCAAACAGTGACACATGCTCAACTTTCTTTCTTCTAGTTGTACTGAGAAAGAAGACTTAACTTGTAATCATTGGGCTGTGTTTGTGACAAGCCTTAAAACAGCTTACATTTTGATACCTCATTAAACTATTCCGTTAGGAATGTTAGACAAGTAGTTCGGGCTTTTATGCAGCTCATTATGCTTATGAATTTCTGATGTAGAAGCCATGCCTGTTTGTTGAAGAGCCCTCACTGAGATTTACTTCTCATTATCTTGCAAGACGGTCTTTGGAACCTCTGCGAATTATGGTTTGGTACTAGTGTTGCAATACAACAGAGCGTGCAAGAGTACTAAAACTCAAGTGATATGTTTGTTGCTTAGTTGCACTTGCATTCATTGCGAATAGTTTCCCTTCTAAACTCTACATTTTTCATCTCCCAGAAGGTTTCAAATGAAGGGTTCGCATGATGTGGTATGGTGAGCCGGGTCTAGATTGGCTGATTTGCCATTAGGGCTTTTTCTCAGGAGCAGCCTTCTCCACTGTGGAGCAGAGTTAAACTTTTACCTGAGCTCTGTTTGGTTTTCTATGGGACCCTGAGCGGGCCCGCACTTGAACTTTTTCTGCCCCAAGTGAAGTAATGTTTTCCTGTTTGCCCCTCAGTCGCCATCGGGCATCTGTTTCTACTTATGCTGCCCTCTCGGATATTAACGATTTACGCTGCTGGGTAGTGCTACCTTGATCTGGATGATCTGGGAGCCGCTCGTACTGAGGTCCTTACCAGTGTTTACACGCAGCCAGCTTTGCGCTACAGGAGTAGCTTTCATCTGTCCATCGTCATTTCAGAGGGAGGAGGAGACCTTTGCGAGGCCGCAGAGGAGGCGAGAGGCGCGGCCCCGGGACTGCGAGGAACAGCGTCAAGTCCATCAGCTGTTTCCTCTTCCCGCGTGAGCCGCGCCCCCTCCCAGTGCCCGCCCCCATCACAGCCTTCATAACCTCTCGCGGCCCCCGCTGCGCGGGAGCCGCTCGTACTGAGGTCCTTACCAGTGTTTACACGCAGCCAGCTTTGCGCTACAGGAGTAGCTTTCATCTGTCCATCGTCATTTCAGAGGGAGGAGGAGACCTTCGCGAGGCCGCAGAGGAGGCGAGAGGCGCGGCCCCGGGACTGCGAGGAACAGCGTCAAGTCCATCAGCTGTTTCCTCTTCCCGCGTGAGCCGCGCCCCCTCCCAGTGCCCGCCCCCATCACAGCCTTCATAACCTCTCGCGGCCCCCGCTGTGCGGGAGCCGCTCGTACTGAGGTCCTTACCAGTGTTTACACGCAGCCAGCTTTGCGCTACAGGAGTAGCTTTCATCTGTCCATCGTCATTTCAGAGGGAGGAGGAGACCTTTGCGAGGCCGCAGAGGAGGCGAGAGGCGCGGCCCCGGGACTGCGAGGAACAGCGTCAAGTCCATCAGCTGTTTCCTCTTCCCGCGTGAGCCGCGCCCCCTCCCAGTGCCCGCCCCCATCACAGCCTTCATAACCTCTCGCGGCCCCCGCTGTGCGGGAGCCGCTCGTACTGAGGTCCTTACCAGTGTTTACACGCAGCCAGCTTTGCGCTACAGGAGTAGCTTTCATCTGTCCATCGTCATTTCAGAGGGAGGAGGAGACCTTCGCGAGGCCGCAGAGGAGGCGAGAGGCGCGGCCCCGGGACTGCGAGGAACAGCGTCAAGTCCATCAGCTGTTTCCTCTTCCCGCGTGAGCCGCGCCCCCTCCCAGTGCCACGCCCCCTTTCACTCCATACCGATTTAAACGAAGCCAGCAACGCGCATCGCGGGACGCGCGCGGGACGTAGCCCGGGGCGAAGCCCGGGCAAAGGGCGGGCCCGTTTAAGCCTGGGCAAGTCTGGTCTGGGCCAACCCATTTACATCCCCACATACACACCGCTATCCATATTGCAACTTGTTCCAGGTTAGATCATAATACCTACAAATACATCTGTGCTGTAGAGCCATCATGACAACCAGGGCAATGAGAAATAAAACAGCACAAGGAGCGGGTCCCATAATTGGGCCGATTGACCAATTCATTAATAAAGCAAATGACGCGATCAATCAGGGGATAGTGCTCCTAGAGAGACGCGTCTCCCAGGACCTCGCAGCAGCACGTAGATCCTCAATGGGCCTCTTGGCCCTAGCTAAAACACCCACTCAACAGGAAACAAATGTCCCACTATTGCGCGAAACTCGTGCTGAACTTCACACCATACCAACAAGTGTTGACCTATCTGTCACCCATTTATCACTTGGAGAAGATACCCTGGACGATCTTGAAAAAACACCAACTTTGGTGATTAGTCCCACCCAAACAACCCAAATTCCCCTGCTAACCCTGACTGGGTCACAATCCTTAACCCAGTCCCCATTTCTAGTAGCAGTTCCTCCAACAATAATTGACAAGGAGATAAGGGAGGGTCCTTTTCTTAATCAAGATAGTACAAGACCAACAGTCAAGAACAAGATCAAGCAAAAAAATATACCAAGGCGCACAAGGTCCAAAAAGACGCCCCGCAATAACTACCGGAATAACGCAAGCCACTTATCATCGGCCAACGCGGACGACCCCTCTGTTTCAGCTGTACCGTCTGATGACGACCACAGGGGTCATGGCGCTACCAACTCAAACTACCTTGAGCTTAACTCACAAGTACTAGATATAATTAAGGACCTCATAAAAACTCAATTAACACCAATAGAGCGAACCCTAAACAACATCGAAAAACAGATGGCAAGACTAATCAACAATACTAGTCATCTTACACCACCCACTACCACCTTAGCTTCTTTGGCTCCCACGACTGCTACCCATTTTAAGACAGCCACAGTCAAGAAACCTATACCGACGCCAATAACTCTCCCGAAACAAAATCCCCAAAGCAACAGTACAACCGCTGCAAACAAACCTTCCACCCCCAATACTACATCACTTACTACTAACATAAACACCCAATCAGCCAACCTACAACCGGCGAGCACCCGTATACCATCTCAGAAAGGATCACAGAAAACAACACAGAAACCCACACAACACAATCAGTCTAACGTTAAACCTCAGCAACCAAAGACACCATACGAACAACCATATAAGTCTAGACAGATACCGGCACGCATCACCCTTCCACCTGAATGCGGAGCTTACGTCCTTGTATTGGTAAACGTCCCAACACTTAAACAAGAACAGAGTGAAACAACATCATCCCTGAAAAACAAGGTACTCCATTGGTTAAGCCTGAATTGTAATTTTCCAATAGAATGTGCAGGGGAAATTTCCCATACGCAAAGAGTAGGCTGGATAGGCCCCTTACGTAAAAAATTCGAGGGGGATTGTGTAGCTATCACTTTCAGAAACCCCCAGTGGGCCGAAAAGACACTAGCTAAGGCACCACCACCCTCTACATGGGAATTCAACACAACCCTTCTCCCACTAGGTTATTTCTATAGGCACTTACTAAATACTACCACCAACATTCCGCCTGCCCCTATGAATCCTTTCGCAGAAAGACCCTACCCTACTTCCTCTTACCCTCCCATCTCCTACCAGAACTCTAAGTTCCTTTACCCAACAGGCTCGGTACAGTGGCATCAGAGCCAAACGCCCATACCGCCACCCACCCATCCTTATCTCTCTGAAACCCCCCATCAAGAGAATGGAGATAATCGATGGAGACAACCACTTCCCCCGTTAGCTACTCCTTTCAACATTCCAACATATAACAGATTTAATGCCTTTTCTGGCTTAGACCTTAACGATTGACTTCCCAATTCCTATACCACCAGGGAACCCTCACAATCACCTAAAACGGACCCAACTCCATCACCTAATTCATATCCTATCCTTTTAACAACTCCAACGCACCTGCCTCTTTCTCCTACTAATCCCGAGTGTTCAAAAATCAATCACGAAGTCATCACAACTGTAATAGCGACCCAAACTAATCAGGAAACCATTGAACGGAGGGCTAACATAGCCAATCCTGTTAACTCTATCTCAGATACTTTCCAGATTCATTTTACTTTCTGGAACATCGCAGGTCTTTCCGCAAAGAAGACTGACCCCGATTTCCTGAGCCAGATCAATTTGAGCGGTTGCATCTGTCTTCAGGAGACGTGGGCCATAAGGCCTATACACATACTAGGCTTTAAAACTTTTTGGTCACCTGCGACGAAATCAACCTCCGGCAGAAATAGCGGAGGCTTAGTTACCTACATCAAAAATACCCTTCCTGTGGATGAGATAATCCCCATAAGATTAGACACAAATTTTCAGATCATAGCGGTAAAGGTCACCAAACAAAGACTATACTTTATTACAAACTTTTATAACAACCTCTCTAACTCCGATATGAGCACGCTACTCCCAGAGATCTCCGCAATAATACAAGAGCAACGAACTAATCACATCAAAAAGACGTGCACAACAATCTGGGGCGGAGATTTTAATCTACATCTATGCAGCAATAGTGATAACAACAAATGCGGTATAAGTGACGAGGCTGATACAAACCTTACGCATTTTACACATTCTAATGGGGGGGAAATAATGAATTAAATCATGGCTGAATTAGAACTAAGTTTCGCTAACGAAATAAAGAAGCCACCCGTTCAATTCCAGCCCACATTCAACGGAAGAGGTCTAATAAGCATAATTGATTTCATACGGATCTCATCACCCATAGGATTTACCGTAGAAGATTTTAAGGTCCCTAGCAATCCTCTAAGTGACCACTTTCCCATTACTATGGTTCTTGCTGAAACAATAACGAACAAACCATATGACATTCTGACCGCTCTAAATCAAAGTGATCTAGAACTAGGCTCTTTGAATGGCTTTACATTGAAGTGGGGTAATATTGACAAAGAAATAACAACAAAAAAAATAGTCACAAATAACCAAACGGATATTATAAACTGCTTGGACCCCACCACCCACCCTAGCGAAATTATAGTAAGCTTCCTGTCAATTACAACAACCATACAAAAAGAACTAACCAAAAAGCACAAACAAAGGCCCCAACCAAAGAAAGGATGGTTTGATTCAGCATGCACCAAAGCATCTACGTGCCTAAAGGAAGCTTTGAATAGTGATCACAGGGACAGAGTCGAAATCATCATACTCAGAAAGGAGTATACAGCCGCCTTAAAGAATAGGAAAAAGGAAGTAAAAGCTGAACTATGGTCAAAATTGATCCAAAGCTCGGAACTAAACAACAGTGCCTTGTTCTGGCAGATAGTTCGTTCACCTTTCCTAACAGAGAAAGTCAACTCTCCATCAATTGATGTAGCCATAAGTCAACATGAATGGGTGAGCCATTTTACTAAAGTCTTCGCGAAAGATCCGACTGAAGACACAGACCAGCTTGAACTTCTGCCACACATTGCCTATCCGTTAAATCTCCACTTTTCCCACGAAGAGGTCCAAAAAGCTCTAAAATCCTCAAAATCAGCCAAAGCACCAGGCCCGGACGGCGTTCCGGTTGACGTTTTTAAACACTTCCCAGATCTTTGGACCCCGTTACTAACCAACGTCCTGAATGCTACCATCGAAGTAGGCATTCTGGAGTCTTGGAAAACATCAACGTTGGTACCTATCTTTAAGAAAGGAGATCGAAATAGTCCAACATGCTACAGGCCGATCTCCCTCCTGGACTCACTAGGTAAAATGGCAGGACGAATACTCCTTGACCGCCTCCAGGAGTGGGCCACCGACCACAAAATTATTTCAGACCTACAATATGGCTTCCGGGAGGGACTAGGAACAGTTGATCAGGCCCTAAACCTGTCCCTACTGGCGAGCAAATATCTGGATGCCAAAGGGTCCTCATTCCATATGGCATATGTTGATCTTTCAATTTTGGAAAAGGTGATGGACAGAGTTTCTGAATGATGCAGAATACTCCTACCCAGTCAAGAGATCAGGGCTTGATCCATCACCGTTTTTTAGCTCACTGCACCATCCCAGCTTCAGAACCTGGCTATATGCAAATTAGTCTGTTCCTGTCCCAGTGCATGATGGGAACAGGGCAAACCAAATTACCAAGCCAATTCTTATACTGGGAAGGAGACAAGCTACCGGGGACCGGTTTCTGGCATTTCAGCCTCGTCGGCCCGGCTTGCTTGAATCCTGATGGTGCAATGAGCTAGGGACTCACGTCTGAGTATACCCTCCCACACATAGTGTGGATAAAAATCAATTTTGGAAAAGGTGATGGACAGAGTTTCTGAATGATGCAGAATACTCCTACCCAGTCAAGAGATCAGGGCTTGATCCATCACCGTTTTTTAGCTCACTGCACCATCCCAGCTTCAGAACCTGGCTATATGCAAATTAGTCTGTTCCTGTCCCAGTGCATGATGGGAACAGGGCAAACCAAACTACCAAGCCAATTCTTATACTGGGAAGGAGACAAGCTACCGGGGACCGGTTTCTGGCATTTCAGCCTCGTCGGCCCGGCTTGCTTGAATCCTGATGGTGCAATGAGCTAGGGACTCACGTCTGAGTATACCCTCCCACACATAGTGTGGATAAAAATCAATTTTGGAAAAGGTGTTGATCTTTCCGCAGCATTTGATTGCGTGGCACACTCAACGCTGTGGATTACAATCTTGAAACTGGGTGTTCCTATGCCAATTGTGGATTTCCTTCGTGAACTATATACAGGTACCACAGGCAGGGTAAGATTCGGGACAATGGGTGAGCTCACTAACTCCTTTAGGGTGGAAAAGGGGGTCAGGCAGGGGTGCGTATTGGCCCCCTTCCTATTCACCCTCTATACGAATGGCTTAGAGGCTGCCATGCTACAAGGCAGCAAGGACCTCCCGCTAACAGCACGTCGGCAGATACCAGCACTCTTATATGCCGACGATGTTGTTATTTTAGCAAGAACACCAAACGAACTACAAATGGCCTTGAACAGATACTGTGATTTTATGGCAAGTTTAAACCTGAAACTAAACGCAAAAAAAACGTACACTATGCATGCAGGGGAGAAAAGAAATGCAAGATATAGGAAGCTAATGGTGCAGGGCGAACACTTGGATAGGACTAAAACCTATCCCTATTTAGGGATCGTCATTGACGAAAAATTCAAATGGACCCCAGCTATTAACGCAAGAAAACTGGTTTTCCTCCGAGAGACATCTTCGCTAAAAATCTTCTCGCAGAGATTGGGGCAGAGGCGAATTAAAGAACTAGTGCAAATATATAATGCAAAATGTGTAAGCACTGCAACATATGGAGCGGGGATCTGGGGTTTTATAAATGTGGACTCAATACAAACAATAGAGAACTCTTTCCTTAGATATTTGCTGGTGGTGCCTAAAACCTGTTCCACCTATGCCTGCCACCTTGAGCTGGGCATTGATTACATCACAGACATTATAAAATTGCAACCAATAATGCTGTGGCGCAGAATATGGGCTACCGAGCAATGCCATTTGACTAGGACGATTATTCAAGACATTTTAACGCTGGACCACTCTAAGAAGATCAAATGGCTGTCATATGTCAAAGCGTTATTAACAGATCTTGGATACAGGAAGTACTTTGACCACCCATCGCTGATAGAGGAAATCCCAAAAAAGAACTTAAAAAGGGAGTGTTTAACTCATCTACGTCAGCTACGCTTACTATCCGAGGTCCATAAGCCATCAGTCCAACACTCCTTGCTAGTCCAGACTGTGTTCTCTGCTGAACCCTACCTGAATTTTAAAATAACACAGTTTGAAAGAATGCTGCTTACCCGCTTTAGACTCGACCTGTTCCATTTATTAGTTGCATTTCCTGAGCAAAATGTCAGGACATCTACCGCCTCTATGTGCCCTTGTGATTTGGTGTCCCCACAATCAACGATACATACAATGCTATTCTGCAAATTCTTTACTGAGCCCCGGAAACGCTGGATACTCCCTATTTTGAAGTTCTGGGGTTTTCGTCAATGTCGCCCAGCGTATCTGGCACTACAGTACCTTGAAAATGAAAATTATGCCAAAGCGATTGTATCTTACCTTAAATTTTGCATACGCCATCGCACAAATTTATAAATTCGAACGACATCGCTCTTTCATATTAACGAAGGGACTGAGATAACAGAAAATCTGTATGTCATCGCATATGTGGTAAAAATTTGCGCTAACGAAACTGAGATGCACTTGTCACTTTTATGCATTCTTTTAAACAAAATGTATACACAACAACTTTTTAACTTTTTCTGATAAAATTGTAATTGTGTTTTTTTTCTATCTGAACTTTTATGGTGTTTTTATAAAACTACCGAATAAAGTTGATATTGAATTGAATTGAATTGATCTGGATGTGGCCATTTTCTGAGTGGTGGTTCCTCAGATAACCCTTAAGAATGCCGGCTTTAGTACAAGGCAGCTAAACTGGCCATCTATCGAATAGCTCTGTTTGCATCAAGCAAACGGTATTCTTCGTGCAGGGCAAACCTTTCTTAATATGCGATTTGTAATGTGTATATTTTTCCCACCTCCTGTTAAAACAATTTCCTTAAACTGATCTGTGGAGAATAACGTTTCTGTAACTGTGGTGTAACATTGGTGTACATTGGTTAAATCTGCAATCAGGTCGATGAGCAGCTGCAAGGAACGGTCAGAGGCGATGTGTCTGTGTCGATCTGAAAGGTTGTAGGCGATGTGTTTGTTCAGAGTCGCACAGTTCGTGTATGCTTCATTGTTGAACCCCTGGTGATGAAGGCAATGCGTTGTTGAGTTTTGCTGTCGGTGCTGTGAAATCCTTGAAGCAATGATGCATCTGCATAAAAGGGAATGCGTTGGTTTCGACTGACGCAAAGTTGACGATGCATCGGTTTAGAAGAGAAATAGCTGCAGGACCCATTTCAAGGCTCTGGACTGGATTGGCAACTCTTGGCAGGGCAGGACTAAGTTGCCAGAGCCCAACAGCTGAAGACCGGTAGTAGGAAGTCTTTGATGTCCCGGAGACTTGAGAACAGGAGGCAAGTCAGCAAGCCCTTGGAGTCACTTAAGTTTTTGATGTGTAGAGATGTAGTTCCAGACCTTCTCACTCCCAGGCAAGAGGTCAACAGACAGCAGTTTGACCCAGCCAAGCAGTGGCAGTCCCTCCTGGCAGCACAGACGTCCTTCTTCCTTGGCAGAGTATCCTGAGGTCCTGAAATCTTCTGAAGTCATGGTGTCAGAGGTCCTGTACTTATACTCAGTTTTGGCTTTGAAGTGGGAGGAGACTTTAGAGAGAGGCCTTTGAAGTTCAAAAGGTCCATTACTGCCCTGGCGCCAGACTCCCCACAGGGGAGTATGCAGCTCTTTATGTGGGTACAGGCACAGCCCTATTCAGGTGCAAGTGTTGGTTCTTCCTGCCCAGGATAGCTCATCGGGATGTGGATGGACCATCGGGCACACCTTAGCTCCCTCTGCGTGTGATTTGTCTAGAGGGAATTCACAAAGCCCAGCCCTCGCCCAGCTGCCACCCACCCCAGATGTGTATTCCGAGACCGGCAGAGGTACAGAATAGTTAAAATAAGAAAATGCCAACTTTCTAAGTGGCTTTTTTAGACTGACAAATGAAAATCTGGCGTTACCATACATTGTGAGTCCAGAGACACCAAACTTGAAATATCAATATTTTCCCAATTGAAAATTACATTTAAAAAAATGTAATAAGGTAATCCAATGTTAACATATGGGAGAGAGGCCTTGAATTTGTTTTTCACATATGAAAGTGTTTTTCACTACCAGGACATGTAAAACTGCAAAGTTCATGTCCAACCTTTTAAATATACTGAACCTGTCCTTGGAGCTGGCCTGGGCCTACTTTAAGGGTTACTTACATGTATTAAAAAGGAAGGTTTGGGCCTAGCAAGAGGGTTATCTTGCTGGCTCGAAATGGCAGTTTAAATGCTCACACAGGCTCTGCAAAGGTAGGCATGAGAGAAGTTTAAAGGGGGGCACAATCGGTGCTGCAGGCCCACTTGTAGCATTTACTTTACAGGCCATGGGCACATTTATGCACTTTACTAGGGACTTGCATATCAATCAAATATGCCAATTGTGGATACACCAATCATACCATGTTTTAGGGAGAGCGTGAACATGACCTTTTGCACTGGTTAGCATTAGTAAAGTGCCCAGAGTCCTAGAGCCCAAAAATCTGCACAAAAAAAAAGCGAGGAGGAAGGCCAAATGTTTGGGGGTGACACTGCAGAAACGGCCAGGTCCAACATCACTAAGAGGTCAAGATGAACATAGTACTTCTGGTCAATGCCTCACTGCTGTGCTGCCAAGAGTACAATGTTTTAAGTCACACCTGAGACCGCGCATATGCAGTTTCTCACAACAATCTGTTTCTTTTTTTTTGTAAATGCAAAAAAACTAAAAAGAGATTTTAGCCCACCTATTATTCAACATTGTTTAGCTTTACTGTCCCTATTATTTTATTTCTTTTGATTGATGATATGTGTGCCAGTTACATTTATTTCGCATTGTGTTGACGTTTGCATTCTCCTCATGTCAGTTATGTGAAGGCAGGATTTCTGAACTGTTACTTGTGAGGGTCCTATCGAATTTTATTAGGAGGATGCTCAATAGTCTGAGTATAGGCAACTTCTTTGGTCCTAGAAATATTGCACCTCTTTCAACATCCTTGCTCCGTGTTTGACTGTTCCATATGCTTTTGATTTGAATACCATTTTCTAAGTATTAAGGGAGGGAACCGGATGTAAGTAGTTTCAGCAACTTGGTGAACATGTGTTTTTAGGACTTGTGCCTCTCCATCCTCAGTTTACCATGGAGATGTGTTTTTATGGTACTTAATGCATTTTATTTGGGTCCTTATGTTGAGATTACAAGGTGAGAGGCGATTCACACTAGCAGTTCAGACTAGTATATGGGGATCCAAGATGTGTGATTTAGAAATAATTGCACAATTAATCATTATAGTCTCATGGTATCTTAAGGGCCACCATCTTAACATTACCTTCTTCTAATGCGTACAGTTGGGTCATGAACAATGATTCTGTGTTCTTTCTTCACACAGGGGGTTTATTTTTCTAGTTTTTACCAACAATATGGAGTACATGTGAAGTGCTTCACATGGATGCAGTAGAACCGTATACCAGTCGGCAAATCATTTGATACAATCCTTTTTTTGTATTTTGCACAGTTTGTGAAAGAGCAAATGCCCTGGTACAGTCTGAAACGCTTGCAGCCTGGATCAATGGGGAAGGCTTCCCAAGTACAACTCGGATTAGTCCCCAGGGACACATGTTTGACTTAATTTGGCAAATGACTGCCTGCTCAAAAGTAATTTTAGGATACCTTTATACCTTGATATTTGCATCAACAGAGTTGCAACAACGATCATGAAGCTTGTGTTAGGATGAAGAATGAACCGTATACCAGTCGGCAAATAATTTGATACAATCCTTTTTTTGTATTTTGCAGGCATTGCTTCAGAATTTGGAGTTCGAGGTTTTCCAACTATAAAGCTGTAAGTAAAGCTGCCCATTCTCTCAATTCATTTGTCTAGAACAACATATGGACAACCATGCAAGTAAATCCAGGGCTACCACTCTTACTCCCATCAAACAAATATCTGCGACAAACAAATTTGAGTGCTTACTGCATGTGAAGGGCCTACTTGTCACCGCTTTCAGCGAAATAGTTAGAAAATCACTAGAAATTGTAGTTGGACTGATACCCTTCACATTGAAAAGAGCGATATTTTTTTCAAGTGTGTGGGTCCAGTGCAAAACACTAATCTACGTATTATCTTTGGACCTTCATGTGCAGTCTTAGGGGTGTATGTAAAAAGGCTAAGAATTTGAGAAATGATCAACTGTTTTTTTAATTATATAAAAGCAGACCCATAACGCTCTGTGGTCTGATTTTTAAGAAGTGAAAAATGAACAGGTAAACTGTGGATAATTTCAGAGCAAACAGCAATTGACATTGGTCAGAGGCTGTTAGAAGGTTTGTAGCCAGATATTGTCATTATTATGTGATGTTTTGATAGCTAGCTTTAATAGAGTGCTTTGACACTTGTAGGTGCATTTAAGAAGGTCAAACTGAATAATAAAGCCAACACAAAAAAATGGATTATAAACTGGCGATGGTAGACTTTTGAATCCTGAGCAAAACTTTTTCCCCGATCTGAATCCACCACCCAGATAATATATTCTAAGCAAACCTTTCAAACAGACATCCTTGGAACGGAGCATTAACGCTTCATCTGAATCCAGTGCAAATCTATTCTTTTCATGTTTTGGGAAACTTTCCCTTTTAAATATCTTGATGATTCACAATGCCTGCCTTGTGCCGTTTAAAGATAATAATAATAATGAAATATTATATCTTATATGATATAACACTAACCTTTGACCTGTTCAATTTGAAGGTTAAAAGGAGAATTGGCATACAACTACAGAGGACCGAGAACAAAAGATGATATAATTGAGTTTGCAAACAGAGTAGCAGGGTAAGTTGTCAATTGCCATTGTTTTTAAACCAGCTAATTCATTTATAAGTTAATGTAATGTACTGACAGCAATAATGTATGCAATTTTGTATTGAATTCAAATTGTTTAATTGTTTTTTGAAAAAAGGCCTTGACTTTCAAATACCGTAAGCGTTTGAATTGTACGGTGCAAACAATGTTGTGAGTTTCATAGATTGACCGCTTGCCCTCAGTATGGAATTCTGTTCTTATTTGCTGAAAGACCACTTCCTTTCACTGTGTGAATGAATGAATGCACATAACATAACGTTTATATTTGTAAAGTCTATGTTCATCTCTTGTGGCATTTTGGTGCGGATCAGCCAATCTCTCAAGAACGTGGGAAAGAGGTACAAGTTAATTCCATCCTCCAATTGTTACTTAAAAACAACAAGGATTAGCAAAGCCTTTGGGTCTCGCGTATGTGAAAGCTACTGGCTTTGTCAATATCTTTTAGCCATGTTGTACACCAGCATGGCTGCTGTTTAGCGTGGCTAAAAGTTAGTGGGGTTTTAAAAATGGAATTCCTGGTTGGTTGAGGTATACCTCAACCAACCAGGAATCCACCTCCCAGGCAAGGTAGGCACCAATACTCCTATTTAGGGTAAGTTAAGTACACACTAAAAGATCATCTCGGCTCACCCTCTGGTATCTTGACAGAAAGCAGTCAGACTCATCAAAAGAGGCAATGTGTAAAGTATTTGTGCAACAATAACACACAGTAGCCCATTGAATACACCACAAAAGGCTCTGCGCAGGTTTACAAACATAGATTATTATATTTTAAACAAAACGACCAAAAATTAAATTTATAGAAGTTAAGATATTGCATTTTAAGGGAATAAATGTAGTCAAGCGCTTAGAAGCAAGTACGCTAAAAAGGTTACTTAAGGTCACTCTGGGCAAGGCCAAAGGCCAAGTTCGGGATGGACTGTTGGAAGCGCAGGCTGGCTACAGGACCCAAGCAGGACCTGGTGAACAAAGTATCTTTCTTGTTCGCAAGCAATGAGATGCGTCTATCTTCTCCTTGCAGTGTAGGTGATGCATCAGTTCCGAAGACGTGTGCTGGATTTGAGAGGTGATCAGCGATGCGCGTGTTCCGATTCACGCAGTCTCGTTGATCCGTCTCAGTTCAGCTTTGCGGTCGGGACCTTGGATCGTAGCTGCGTCGTCATCTAAAATGGTTCCCTTGTTCCAAAGATGACCGCTCTTCCTGCTGGGCCACATCTCTGTTCTAGCTGATGGCCGATGGTCCCATGTAGTAAGATTGATGGCGTGAAGTTGTTCCAGGCCAATGTCAAATAGTTTCTGAATCTTGCCCCTGGCTCTGTATCACTTGAGAAAGACTAGATTGCCTCAGATCTTTGTGGAAGAACAGATCGTGAGATTGAGGAACAAAAACTACAAATGAGTGACCTATTTCGGCCACTGGGTATAGGTACATACCAAGCAGATTGTTGGTTTACCTCGGTAGTCCTTTAAGCATACTTTGTGTGGGTTGTACCCCCTGAGATGCTGGCACAGGGCCAGCGTAGTCCCAGAAGGAGCCAGTACATGACATTGTATAACCTGTATTAGATTAGGTTCACCCGTAGTCCACAGATTAACCCATACTGATAAAAGTCTAAAGTGCTTTCCTCCTGCCTTTTAAAGGGGAATTTTCTACACAGGATTGGGGTGGAGCACTAAAGGAAACCTCTGGATACATCTTTCCTTACATTCCTCACTTTATGAATAATCCTTAAAGGTTTTGGACCGGTCCTGATAACGTTTCCCAAGTAATCTCTCTCTAGCGCTGCCACTTTCTTAAAGTGTGTCCTCCTAAAATTTTTTGGTTTAAACCCTGTTGCAGATGCCACAGAAATCTGTCCTTGTTGGACCCTCGTAACATTTGTAAGTGGTATATGGGATTGGAATACAATGCTGTGGCCTTTCACTGCCACTTAGCGCGGGAAGACCACCCAGGAGCGTTTGGCCAGGCCATGTAGGGCGATATCATAACTTTCTTTCTCATCTCCAGTTAAGTCCACTGTCTGAAAATGATCTCTCAAAAAAACATCTCATAAGAAAGCACAAAAAGCGCCATAGGGAAGGGACGCAAACTGTCTGCTATTGGGACTGCTATGAATCTAGACTCTGTTCTTTGGTTCCAGACCAGTAAGCACAATCCTTTGTGGTTTGCCACACTGCACTGCATCTCTACAGCCAGAAGAATTTGAAGTCTGCCAAGACACTGTCCCTCATTCTTTAAATGCAGATGCCATCCACTGTGGCCACTAAGATGCTTACTGCAAAGTCGTCAAAGTGGGAGAAAACTAGATGTGTTGTGAAAGGGAACTTGAAGAAAAACTTATATGATTTTCCTTTGGCAGGGCATGTCCCGATGGATCAAATATTCTTTTGTGTTATGTGGCTGTTTGGCTCTGACTTTCTGCCCATGGAAATGCCTTGCTAAGAAAATAGCCACACAGATGATGATGATTTGGAAGCTCATAACCCCTTTCCAAAATATAAAACTGATGCTGGCTTGTATCTGGCTTTAACAAATGGGGGTGGCCTGGACACGTCACCAGAAGGAGACCTCACTCCTCTGGCCTCCTTCCTAGCGGACAAGGTTTCAGCTTCATTTCATGCCAAAGTTGTCTCAGAAGAAATGTTTTCCAGAGACCAGTCCTAACATTTGATCTAATGTCTTGCAGTCCTTTTAGTCAGTGGTGGTGTTATTGCTTTAATTTACCAGGCCTCTTCTGGATCCTCCCATCGCTGCATTTGGAGAAACTTTTACCAGGGCAGTGGTCCACAAGCACCTAGCCAGACTCCATAGGTGAGCCAAACGTTTGTACTCTTATCCTTCCTTAGAACATCTGGTAGTCCCATCTTTTGTGAAGCAAAACACAAATATCTTAGGTCAAATGATCTTGACTATGGGCCACCAAGTCTTTACATCTGGTAGCCTTGCGCTTCACACTGCAATTGTGACCTGTATTCTGGCCTGATATATTCACACTTTGTGGGAGCTAGGAAAGCTTACATTAATGATCTTATCAGATCACAAAAGGCGGCATTTATTGTTATGGTCAGTGGTGGCTTGGATGCCTGTAAACAGGTATTGAAGTGCAGTCCGGATTCTAAGGACACCATAGCTTGATCCATGGGTGGAACTCCTCCCTGGAATGCTTAAAAAACAACAAAGGTACGGATCTCTGTGGCAATTCCATCAGTGGTGTAGGGAGTTAAGAGCCTATTCCAGGGCAGTCCAGGCAGAGGCAATTTTCCCCACCACTCCTGGCACTCCAGCAACTACTGTTGCTTTATTGTTCAAGGTTGACCTAGGTAATTTCAGCAGCATATACAGGTCAGTGCCACTCTTTGCTGGGCCTGTTGCCTTCAAATTACTCTAACCCCCCACCCACCCACTCTTCATTACCACTGTCCTCCGCAGAGGGTACGTGTTTCCCATTATTACACCTGCTAGAAGACGGTTATGACTGTTCGCTGGGTTATCCAGCTAATCTGCAGGGGCTATGCCCTTCTATTTCTGTCCCTCCCTTCAGACTGTCCTCCTTCCATCAGGACATGCTTTCCGGCACACAGATTTTGGAGACAGTAGTTCTTGCCCGCAGAGGATTCCTCTCTGGGCTCTGGCGCCCATCCGGGAAACATGACCGAGAGAGGCTTTTGGTCCACATCTAAGCAGTCTCTGCACATAAGTTCTGGAGCTGCCGGTGGTTCACATGAGGGTGTTGTCCATGTTCTGAGGGTGGAAAATTGCTTCTGCCAGACATTACCTCATTCTATTATACCAACAGAGAGGAAACCATAGTATCCTAAGGAAGTGATTGGCTTGGGGCCGTGGAGGCAGTGATGGGATATTTTTCATGTTGTGGCTCATCTTGCAGGCGCTTTCTTGTAAGAGCGGAAGCTCTCAATCATCTTTTGTGAAAGGACAACGGGCGGTAAATTCACCCCAGAGTGACGGCGCTGATCATCTCCAGATTAATGTTTCCATAAGTGAATCACTTTACTACTGCCCAAAGTATTTTCAGTTTTTCAGAGCGATTCATGTGAAGGCCTTCCTGAAGCGGATGCTCGCTGCTTACAGGTGGCTATAATCTACCACTGCCCTTGGCCTTATTTGTCTCTGCCAATTGATTCTGAATTACGTCTTTCCAATCCCACGTACTGATTGACACTCTTGCTCAGCTTGTCATTTTTGTCCTGGTGTTGACCCGCCCAAACCTTTGGATCGAAACACTGGCACCTCCGAAAATTGGAATAAAACTCTCATATTGTCAGTTTATTGGGATTTCTAACTAGTATTTTTAAAACATTGTGTTTTTCCTTTTGTTGTTTCTTGTCCATTTTAAACACCCCTTGTACAGTTTTCTTCTTTATTCACTGTCTGATCACTTGAACACGTAACACTGATTACATTGGAATGTTATTAATTTTGTATCAAATATATGTAATTATTTTGCTAAAAAGTGGGCCTCCTACTAGTTTTTATGATAATTCATGCTAGAGTTTATTTTGAAAACCTTTCATTGGATATTTATAAATCTTAGTGGATTGTTGATCACAGTTTGTGAAAGAGCAAATGCCCTGGTACAGTCTGAAACGCTTGCAGCCTGGATCAATGGGGAAGGCTCCCCAAGTACAACTCAGATTAGTCCCCAGGGACACATGTTTGACTTAATTTGGCAAATGACTGCCGGCTCAAAATTAGTTTTAGGATACCTTTATGCCTTGATATTTTCATCAACAGAGTTGCAACGACAATCCTGAAGCTTGTGTTAGGATGAAGAATGAGCTTGTGACTTGTATATTTACATCAACACCACTGTCATCAGGGCCGTTCCCATGGAGTGCCGCCTTTATGCGTTTTTTGGCAAGGTACTCAGTTGCCCCTTGGTCTTTATTGCTGCAGCTCCAAAATGTTCATTGGCCGGGGCATTCAATTCTTTCGCACTAGAGATGTTGCTTATCCACCAGACCTACATCTCTGCACCCAACACTACTGCACAATACAGTGAAACTCATTAGACTCCTGCAGGGTTCACTGTTGAGAGCCATTTGAGCAGCAAGGACTTGAAAAAACCCCTTTTGTATACAGTACCGTGGTTTTGAATATACGCTGTTTGAGTTCTTCGCGCATGTGTGGATGACTATGACTTTAATGTATAAACTTCAACCAAGAGTCTCCAGCTAGCAACTCCACATGCTTTATGGGAGCAAGATTAGTTGGGTACCTAAAAAAGATGGTGCGGAGTGCCCTCAGCTTAACAGTAAGAGATCGCAAGGTACCTGGTGTAGGAGAGGTACACCATCATGGAGGTGGGCTGTTGCATGAAGATAACCTTTTTTCTGTAAAGGCCGATTGATATAACTCAATTTTTAAGCTTTGGTCTTCTTGAAAGCTGTATCCCAGTATCTTTTTTGTGTACATTGTTTTGTATTGATTTTCAGCCATGCGTACGAAGTAGCTGGTATTTTCACATTGGTTACCCAGTTTAATTCATTTAAAAAAAGCAGACCGCCACGTCCCGCCCTCCCACTCACAGCAGGTGGTTTAACGAACAGCCAGAGGCAAGGCTCACAGATTTAAAAGGATTTATTACTGTGATTATGTGGATAAGATGCAGTGAAAAGGGAACACTTTGCTTACAGCATTCAGAAAGAAACGAACAAGTACCATGTCTACCACTGGTATCTGGAATTTCATTAACTGCTGGTTTTACACTTCTGACCCTTAATTACGTTCATGCCGATTTCCTACGGTGTCTGATCGGCTCATTTGCAAAATACTTTGAGACAGATATCCTCAGAGGCTTTGGTCTCCCAGCTGTTCCCATCCTCGGTAATATAAAGCGTTCATGATGCAACGCAAGGCTTCTATTACTGTGTTATCAGAGGCCTTAATGATGCAATGTTTGTATTTCTAATCCTTGCGTTTTAATTTTCTAAAATAACCTAATTTGTTTAGTGTAGACATATAAAAGTGTCTTTAAAAGCAGATGAACACAAATGTCTTTGCTTGGTTGTTAGATGTAGTGCTTTCACAAATGGCCATGAACTAAACCCTTCACCCGTGATTTGCGTGTGGATTCAAGTTGCTTAACTGACCCTCTTGTGTATATTCCTGCTAAATTAGTCTTTACCCGGAGTTTGGCGCGAATCTGCCAGTTTATGTTCGCACACCAGTATGGAGGCATACAGTATTTGAGTGCACAATTACTAACAGACTTACACGATTTAGATGGATGTGGAATTTAGTGTTCCACAGTTAGTGATCTACAAAAAGTAATAGTCGTGAAAATCAAGGTTACGGCAATAGAACAGCAAGAGCTAAGGAAACAATGCTTCGGTAATTCACTTAGGCAGTGCCGGAGACAACACTCCCAGAGAAGACTCGTAATGTAAAAGAACAAACGTCCTTGTTAAAATGGCTATCTAGCCACAAAATGTTAATACTTCATGTACCTGCTTCCTGGGGGTGGTTGTCATAGTTGCTCATGGGGCTGTGACTTTTTCACAAGGGAACTCTTCAAATTAGAATGAGAGGAAATAGAAGCAACAGCTGCACACGTCTGTGCTTTGGTGCTGGCAGTGAGCACATCTTGTTGCTTCCTCCACATCTTCCATGTACGCCCGGTGGCTTCTGATGGATGCTATGGCACATTTCTCGCCTTGAGAATAATCCACAGGCACCAGACTGGATCCATGAACTTTCAAACAGTTCTCATGTGTGCCATGAGGTGGCATTTTGCGGCTCCACTCTATAGCCATTCTGCTCCCGAAGTGACAAGCAGAATCTCACTTAAGTGCAAACCAAGAACTGTGGATCAGCTCTTTTCTTTCCACATCTTCAGATGCAGATCTGGAGCTTCTCCATGGTCTTTGGCCATATTTCTTGACACAATTTCATCCAGTGTGCAAAGGAAATGTCTCCCCTTAAAACCTCGGTGTTCAAACTGTACTGGGATTGCCAGAAGCAGATGTCTTCGATGGACCCTTACAAAGTCTGCTTGTGGTGCCTTAGGTTGAACCACGACTCTAAGGCCTGTGGTGACTGCACTCAATGAATCTGAAGGCTTTGCAGAAACACAAAGCCAAACTCTACATTGCCAAACACTGCTTCGTGACGGGCGAAGTCTAAATGAATGTCCTATTCAAAAGTTATTCCTGCAGCAGATTCACGCCATGGTCAAAGTTTTCTGGTAAATGGAAGAAGAAACGCAAAAAGTCCATGCAGAAAATGCCATTCTTGAACTTCTGAGAGGACACATGGGCATCAACGTGTCTCCTGGTTTCGCTGCAGATCTCCATCAGTGCTGATTTAGAGTCTAGCTCCGAGGTGGCCTGAGTTTCCAGGTCTGTCTGTGACATCTCAGCAAGCAAATACCTTCAGCAAGTCTATGCTGTCAATATTTATTATTATTATTTTTTCTTCTTTTTTTTTTAATTTAAATCTATTAATTTTTTTGTGTACATTACAGACTCCCATTGATGAACCATTGGGCCGTAACTGTTTGCCTGGGCCTCTGCAAGTTGGTCCACATCCAGCAGCGTCTGTGCGTCTTGGACCATACTGGGTTCAGCACTGACTCCAGTGCCACCTCTGGCATCATCCCTGCACCAGTCTTGCTCACATTAACAGCAATGCTGATTCATGTTTTGCCGGATGAGGTTAAACATCCGTTTGTGGTATGCAACTCTGAACTTAATCTGCCACAACCTCGAGTGAAGTGGCACTTGGCGTCGACAGGCGTGCAAAATCTTGGCAACCCCTCTGATTCCAATACCTTGTCCTTACCACTTTGTAGGGCCCAGACTTTGCATAATCTTTTTCCACAGGCTCTGTGAATGACTAGTATAATCACGGGTACAATTATGTTGCCAGGTTTGATGAAGACAACTGGCATGAAGAAATTCAGAATGCCAGTGGGCTTGACACTTCTTCTGATGCTGGCGTTGTATCTTCCCGGGTCCTTCTACAGAGGAAAGCACCTCCACCTCCTTTTCCTATAGTAATATGAAGGCCTGCCGAAGTGTTGTGTCTACAGTTCCTAACCATGGTAGTAAAAACTAACGAACTGACGGAAATTCTAAAATCTGGCCATGCTACCACTGAGCCACTGTTAGCATTTAATGAGGCACTTGCAGACACCCTTCTCGGCTCTTGAGCCAAGCTTATCAGTCGCCATTGTACTCCAGCTGGTGATACTGCCTTCATGACACAGTATCCAATTCCCTGGCTGGCTTCCACCAGCAGGGTCTACACCCAATGCCTTCCCTACCAATCTGCTGGGCCGTGAATCCAAATGATAAAGCGGTTTGGCAAGAGGATTTTCTCCCCCACAAGTCTGACTCAGAAGTCAAAGTGAGCTTTATTCGATTGTTCACAGACAATCATAAAAGCACATAAAACATATAATTACTACAACATTTCATGTGTGTTATAGATTCATACAAATGTATTACGTTAAAAAGTATTTAGCATACAATAAGAAATAAAACATTATTAAATTGTCGGGGCTCACCTCAAGTTAAAAAATATTTACTTTACTATACATAGAGCAAGTTCATATTAAATTAGTTAGAACAATTTTATGTTCTTACTATAAATTTAAAAAAAAAACAATTAGATAAGGAATTGTTTCCTTAAACTAAGAACCTTTTTCAAAAATAAGACCATCCTATAAATACTGGTAAATTGTCTAAACATTGCAATACCAAAAGGGCGGGTCGACACTGATGTAGCCCGAGCATTTTCAACACAGTGACCAGACCCAGTTTCCTAGGAGAGGAGTAAAATTTACAGAAAAGAATAACATGGAGCATGTTTTTTTTTGGAGATGTTATCACAAGGGCACATCTGGAGGTTCTGAGAATTCAAAGGAACCCATCATATGCCCCAAGGACATAAGTAATGTAAGGTTGAATATTGAAAGTGATTAAAATCATCTGATTGTGAAGGACAGTGGGCTTTGGGACAGTGGGCTTTACTATCTCAGATGTTAGTCTGATAATATCCACCATAGGCAGGGCCACTTTTTAAAAATCCTTCCTGGTTATATCACCAATGGAACAAGGATTAGTGAAGTACTCTGGGTGGCCAAGATCTTGAAAAAGTTACGAACATAATTTATCCATGGAATCCTCAGAGCCCCATCCAATGTCAGGACATCCAGAAGTAGCTCTCTGTTTAATTTTGCCTCTTCTTTCGTCCAGAATCTGTGCCATAACAGCACTGGCTCAAGCTTAATCAAATCAGAAATAAAAGTGAGGCACAACTCCGCATGACATATGTATGTTGAGGTACCGTTCGAGACTGATAAAATATGTTTTAAAAAAGAGTTTTCTACTTTTTTGCATGGGAAGCAGATCAACTGCCCCCCATACCCCTGTCCCATAAAGTGCTGCAGAAACACATTTTTCTTTATAAATATTAATGAGTTCCTCAGGAGGCCTCTTGCCTATTCTTTTAGCAAAGGAACTAATGGCAGATGTACTATGTAAAAATACCAGTTTTTTTGCAGCCACAACCTGTGTCCACGTATCATTATTGGCTTAGAGAATGCCCAAATAAGAAAATGTTTTAGTAGGCCCAACCTTTTGTCGAGCCGCAAACACATCTTTGGGTTTTGTGATGCCAGTACCACAACACATTATAAAAGTTTTAGAGGACTTAACTCTTAACCCTAAATCATTCAAAAAATCATTCAGTACCTTCTGAAGTCCTACTTGTGTGCGAGACATGAGCACCGCATCGTCTGCATACAAGAGTCCTGGAATCGGACGTCTCGCCACTTGGTGGAGGTCATACTTATCATTTAAAAGGGCCTCCCCCAGTCCTTTTATATACAGGTTAAACAGAAACGGGGCAAAAACACACCCTTGCCTAACGCCACTTCTTATATGAATGGGCCCTGATCGGTCACCCTTTAAACCGCAGTGCACTCGTGCGTTAGCGTTGCAGTAAAAATGTTTAAGAAAATAAATAATCTGTATATCAACCCCCATTATTTCTTAAATTGACCAAAGTTTATTGTGGATCACGCTATCAAATGCAGCTGTAAGGTTAACAAATGCTAAAAATAGGGTCGCCTCCTTTGCCCTAGTGTATTTACCAACCAGGAGAGACCCATTTAATCCCTGCTCTACGGTTCCTACACCAGTTCGAAAGCCGTATTGCAGGTCTGACAGGACGGAGTTTTTTTCCGCCCAGTCCTGGAGACGCTCCAGTATTATTCTACCTGCTACTTTCGTTATGGTGTCTAATAGGGAGATTGGCATATAGCACGCTGGGTCTTGTCTGTCCCCCTTTTTAAAAATGGGCACAATAGTTGATTCTACCCAAGTAGGTAGAAAAACTGCACTACAGCTAGCATTTAGAACGTGTGTTAAAAGAGGCGCCCATAGAAGAGTGTTAGATTTAAACAAATCTAGTGGGACCCCATCGGGACCAGTCGCTTTGCCACCCTTACTTACAGTAAGAGCCCGCTCTACCGATCTAACCTAAATAATAGAGTGGTGTGTTGCATGGGAGACTTAAAGTTGTGGTCCTCCAATGCACAACAATTTGTCATGTCTAGGTTGCCCTCACCCCGATACACTTTTGCAAAGTGAGCTATCCATTGGTTTTCCGCTATTGCTATTTCAAGCGATGGACCAACTTCTCTAGACAAGCAAGGGGCCCAAATAATTTTCCAGAAGGCCGCTCTATCATTAGCTACTGAGGTTGAGTGTAAAGCATCCCACGCCTCTTGCTTTAGTCTGACTTTTCTGCCCCTAATTGCATATTTGTATGCCTCTATAGTCATCCTTACACTACTTATATTTCTCGGGTTTTTGTGTAGCTCAGATTTTAGATAGGAATAAGCTTTTGTGCATCTGGTGTCAAACCAGCCCTTCTGAGGTCCCTTAACACTATGATGTCTGTGAGGAACTCTCTGACTGCATTAGTTATTACCTGAAATGAAGCGAAGATGTTTTCTGGGATAGCGGTCTCGCTAAAACATGTTTCAATAGCTGAGTTACATTTGCCCACCACGGTTTTAACCAAATTAGCTTGATCTGCTAAGGACCAACGTAAAGAATAACCATTGGTTCTTCTTATGGCTCTGTTTTCTAGCTGTTGATTTTTCTTATTAGGTCTTAAAATTGTGGTGGACGGAAGGAAAATCGCTAAGCATAAAGGAAAATGGTCGCTATGGGGCTCATCGGAAACATGAAAAGAGTGGAGCCTATGTGCATGACTATTAGTTACTAAAACAAAATCAATAATGGATTGAAGACCTCGGCCATTAAATGTCCAGGGGATAGGAGCAGGGCATACTTGGTTTACATAACCCAAATGGAGGGAAAAAATAATCTTGTTCAGTTGTACTCCCAGGGCTGAATGCTGACAATGGGACCAGCATGCCCCGTCCTCATTTAAGGCTTCACACAATTTTTCCCCGGCGTTCACACATGACGTACAATTAAAGTCTCCAGCAAGTATAAACCTATCTTTCCCCTTCCTACGACCAACATTTTTCAACACCTTCAGTAAATTTGGGATCACAACTCTCACTTTATCAGGTGGGATATTATTATAAAAATTGATAACAACTATAGAGTGCATCAAATCAATGTCCATTTTAACAAGCTGGTTGTAATTATCATTATCAAGCATTGATATGTTTTTAAAATTAATTTCGGCTAATATGTATATACAGAGGCCCCCATTAGCTCTACAACTCAAACTATCGACTGCAGGGGTATGGTATGTCCTATATCTATTCAAATGGACCACTTCCTTAGACCAAGTTTCCTAAAAGCATAGGATCTCAAAACGACTAATACATTCTCTCCACAAAAGATTATTTAACTTTGAGGAAATGCCAGCAATGTTCCAGGAGAGAATGTTACACAAGGCATATTTACAGCTCACAGCGCTGCTAACTATAGCTGCTTTGTTTAGAGCCTTGATTTCTTTATGAAAAGGGGGAAGAGAGATAGATATAAGTTATCTTGGGATTCAGCCATTTTTTTTACTTCCATATCCATCAGTTTTTTGCCCATATTGTTATCATATCTCCTAATGAGGGTGGGGGCTGGATGAAAAAACCCCACCATAGATGGCAGGCACGTTCACAGCAGGATTGGGGGGCACCAGATTCCCCGTAGGGAGTCAATCGATTTCCTCCAGAGTGTTCAGAGCATCAAAGCGATTATTAACTGCAATTGAGAATAAGGGCTCCACAAATCCCCTGGAATTGCCTCCCCCCAGCATGCACCCTCGGGCTTTGGAAAATTCGATGGTTTGTAAAAATAGCTCAGAGGTAAGAGATGTATATCATTAAGATTGCTAGGCCCATTGTTACCCCTTTTCAACATTGTGTGCATGAGAGGAGGAGAACTAAAAGTCAGCACAATACAGTCGCCGCAAAATGACTTGACTGAGGGGCCAACCCACCCAATTCTAAGAGCCATTTTAAATTTTAAAAGAGAGAATTATGTAAACCAGTCCTTAAGCTTAGTAAATCAAGTGGCTTATTCCTTAACGCCGCCCAGTGCTCAAAAACATTATGAGACAAAGGAGTAACATTTGCCAAAACCACTGTGTAGGGTATAGCTGCTGGTGGCAAGTTCAAGATACATGGAGGATGCTGGGGAGTTTCTGTTTGATCGTCTGAGCTTGTACCTTTCAATTTCACTTCCTCCCTGTTTTGACTTGACGTCCCAACAGTCGTTATTCCATGCTTAGTACTAAGGGGGTTACCCAGAAGTCATCTCCTCGGCCGTTACACCCTTGCCATTTGGATTATAGTGTCTTTAGACATGACTGATTGTCTGGGACGTGTCATGGGTACCAGTGTGGCTTTCTGGTGCCAGGCCCTCTCCCTGACCAACGGTAGGAGTTGTCTCATCTGTCAGTACCTGACTCCTCTTCCAGAATGATAAGAGTTTCAGCCATTGGTGGCCGAATCTTTGGCTCTCAAAGACAACATGGACAGTAGAGACATGTGGCCCAGTCCCCCACCCCTACAGCGGCTGCAACTGGAAAACCACTTTAGTGTGCGTAATTTCCTCCAAGGAGATCAGGGTATTACGCCCAGGCCTGCACACTTTGTATCTTCCTGCTTGGAGATTGAGTGGCAACAATTAACCTACTTTGAACTGCACCCGAGGTCATTGATGTCACCTAGTGGCATGCAGGAGAACTGCTTAGAAAGTTTCTGGATCCAATCTGTCTTCTGGGGATTAATCACAAGGTGAGGAACCAGTGGTTAGATTGAGGATTCACCAGAAAGATCGTACACAAAGGTAAGTAACTTTTTCTTTGTTCATGCAGTCACTGACACTTGCCATCTCTCTTCCCACTACTGTGAGAGGTCAGTCATGGAGTATACAGCTCTCAACCCTACAACCCTCCACACTGTAGTTGTGAGCCCTGCTCTTCTGTTGGATTTCTTATTTGAGATTGAGCCACGGGCAATGCTGCTGATTCCTCTCCTTTAGAGGGATATATGACCAGAGTGCTTTTTGACAGTGCTGTTCTAGCAGAGGCAAGAGCGCAGAGACTGCAGGGACCTCACACCAAGATTGTTGTTCCTGTGCAAAGGAGATGGCTGACATGTCTTGGCAGGGCTCAGAACCAAAAGAATATGATCTGGTGCTTTCCCGATTCATTGACCGTCTTGATGGTGGGCGTGCTGGCACACTTTTCTCCTTATCCACTGCCTCTTCTGCTTTCCTGATGCTGTAGAGAGGCACTTATGATCAGCCGAACAAAACAATGCAATGCAATACTCATCATGCAGGCATTGAGCTGGTGCTGTATGTCCATGAAGGAAGACTTCATCTCCACCCTTTCTACTTCCAACCTTTGCCTCCTCAGGATCATAAACTTTAAACAAAATATCTCAGAATGGACAACCCAGGGCAGTAAAATCTAAGCTGTTTATAATTATGGTAAATAATACAAATCAATCAACAGAACTGGTTAAAGCTTCCGGCAACTGAAAACTATAAACCTCTCACACTGCTACACGCTCCACGCTATGACTTGATAATCGCACATGGTGGTCATCACGAATGACATGGTATCACTTTCAACATAGGATCAAAACAGACAAAACAACATTTCCAACCAAAACCCCTACATGGTGTCCTGTTACCCATGTAGGCAAAATGCTTCAGTGCCCCACATGGGGCTTGTAAGTGCCAAATAAACATTGCAATACAATATAGTACAACACAGCAAATCATCTATATTTTGTTCCTTGTATATTTAATGATATTTATTAGGTTGTACAGCGCTCTGACACCAACATTTTGGTCGTGTGTGCTTTATAAATAAATAAATAGATGTAAAATACCCAATGAGTTCACAAGATGGAATCCATGCTGTCCAACAACAATGTTCCTTCATACTGCTCCCTGTTCAACACCGGTCCGCCACCTTTTACTCATTGCGCCCTATGCCGCCCCCCTAATCTAGCACCTGGAAAACACACAATTCGCCTCGGACTGCTGAACTGCAGATCTCTCCCTAGACACTCGCTTGAGGTGAATCTCCTCATCCGGGAACAGGAGTTAGGCATCCTGTTTCTAACAAAAACATGGCTTACACAGGGTGCTGAAGCAGATATGGCTAACTCCCTCCCCCCTGCCTTTCTCATTCTTTCACAGGATCGGCCACTTGGTCGAGGAGGAGGCGTAGCCATTCTGTACAAGAACTCACTGACCTGCAGAATTCAGAAAGGCGAAGTGGAAGACGGTGAGAGCTGTAAGTTCTCTTTCCAAGTCTCACCCACCGTTACCTTGTCTGGGCTGTTAGTCTATCGCCCCCCAGGAAAGATGGGTAACTTTATCAGCTCTCTTATGGAAACGGTAATGGTTGGTGCTGCCTCAGCGACAAATTTTATCGCCCTGGGAGACTTCAATCTCCATTTCGATGACCAGGAAGAGCGGCTGGCGACTGCCCTCCTGTGTGACCTTAAAACTTATGGAATAGACCTTATAAATCTAGATCCCACTCACAACAAAGGCCACCTGCTAGATCCTATATTTGCAAATATTTCCACCATGAAAGCAGTCCCCCCTATTCCTTTGCCATGGACGGATCATTTTTTGATCCCTTTCACCTGGGAAACTAAACGTGAAAGCAGCCCTCCCTCCAGTGTTGGTGCACCGGACAGACCATGGGCCAGGCTATCAGTGGAAAATTTCACTTGCAGCCTAGAAGCCTCACGTCCACCTCTTTCACATGATCCTATCTCAGCAGACGCAGACCTCTGCAGGTGGATCTCTAACACTTTAGACGCTGTCCTTCCTATAAGATCGACAGGCATAAGGGAGAAAAGACTTCACACCGCTCCATGGTATACATCCGAGCTAAGGGCTATGGGGAGGACATGCAAAAAATTAGAGCGCTCCTGGAGGAAGGACTGGGAGGAAGCCAGTAAAATGGAATATCGAACAGCAATGAGGAGGTACAAAACCGCCATCCGGCTGGCTAAAACTCAGTTTCTCGAGGAGAGAATTAACAATGCCTCTAACTCCTCTAGAGAAACCTTCCTGGTGGTCAAAGAACTCCTGAAAGTTCCAACACCCTCTGCCCCTACGGAGAACCTGGAGGCCAAATGTAATAATCTGGCGGAATATTTTAACACAAAAATTGAAGAAATTCTTATATCGCTACCTCCGCCCAAGATTGGACCCGAGCGATGGGAGGAGGAGGGATGTCCCCAGATAACTCTGGAATCTTTTGGACCAGTCACCAGGGATGAAGTCCTTAAAGCCCTATGTTCAATTAAGAGTGGCTCCCCCCGGGATGTTGCCCCTATGAGAATTCTTAAACAGGTTGCCCCCTCCATTGTGGAGCCTATCACCGAAGTCATTAATGCCTCGTTAGGCACTGGCATTGTTCCACCTAACTGGAAGAGCGCAATAGTGAAAGCCCTTCTGAAAAAACCCTCTCTGGACCCTTCAGACATGGCCAACTATAGGCCCATTTCGCTCCTCCCAGGGCTGAGCAAAATCTCAGAAAAACTGGTCAACTCTAGGCTATCCAACTTTGTGGAGACCAATGGTGTGCTAAAAAGCTCCCAAACAGGTTTCCGCCCGGGCCAAGGCACTGACACCGCCTTGCTGGCAGTCATGGAGGAGGCACGCTGCATTCTTGACTCGGGGGGGGTTGGGGGGGGGGGGGGGAGACCAGTGGCAGTGATCCTCTTGGACCTGAGTGCAGCGTTCGACACTGTTAATCACCAAGTGCTACTCCAGAGACTATCAGACGCCGGAGTGAGAGGGACAGCGCTAAACTGGCTCAGGTCATTCCTTAGTGAAAGATCTTTCCAGGTATGGGAAGGGGGCGCACGGTGGGCGTCCACCCACCTCCATTGCGGTGTGCCTCAGGGTTCCTCCCTGAGTCCTACACTATTTAACGTGTATATGGCCCCCTTGGAGGAGATGGTGGCTCCATTCAACATCAAGATCGTGAGCTACGCCGACGACACCCAATTGGTGTTCGCCCTCTCCCAATCCTTGGAGAACTCCCAGACACTCCATGCCTGCCTCTCACAGGTCCATCCTGGATGGGGGACTCAGCACTCAAACTGAATGGGTCCAAGACTGAGATCATGGTGATGGGACCTAAAAATCCCTCCCTTTCCAGCTTAACCTGGCCCAGTTGTCTAGGGTGTCTTCCTGAACCTAAGGATGAGATCAAGAGCCTGGGCATCTGGATGGAACGAGATCTCTTCCTCAGAACCCAGGCATCCAAACTAGCGGGTGTCTGTTTTGGTCTCCTCAGATCAGTACGCAAGATACTGCCCCTCATCCCTTTCCCATCGAGAAAGCTCCTGATCCAGGGTCTGATTATGTCCAGGCTGGATTTTAACAATGCGATCTACCTTGGGGCTCCTGAGAGCACTCTGAACAGACTCCAACAAGTTCAAAACGCGGCAGCACGAACACTCTATAACATCCCCATGTCCTGCTCCGCTAAACCAGCACTGAGGGCACTACACTGGCTGCCAATACGGGAAAGAGTGAAATTTAAATCCCTATGCCTTGCACACAAAATCTTGCAAGGCAAAGGACCCCCCATCCTTCAGAAGATGGTGACCCCGTACAAAGCGAGCAGAACTTTACGTTCAGACTATCAACACCTGTCTGTCGTTCCCAGGGTAAAAAAGGCCCGCTCAGGAGGAAGGAGATTTTCAGTCAACGTTTCCACCCTCTGGAACGCTCTCCCCATAGGTTTGCGCGCTGAACCGTGTCTCTTGCGCTTCCGAAAACAACTTAAGACCCTCCTCTTCTGTTAATTTTTCTCTGTTTCTGCTATTTCTGATTCTGGTTGGTGGCAAAAGCGCAGGGATGCTCCAGGGTAACCGGGCGCTATATAAAACCGATTTAATAATAATAATGTTTATTCTTGTGAGCCTGATACATTGAGTACCATAGCATTGTGTAATGTTAACAGTTATTTATGATGCCAGCGAACCACTTAACTGCACCCGAGAAAACTGTATTAAAGCACTCCTATTTGTTGTTTCTGATCATTTACATTACAACATACGAGTCATTGCGCTAGAATAAAATAGGCTGCTTGATTAAATCATGTGATGGGTCATGTTTCTAGCAAAGGTGTGGTGTAGCATTAATTATGTAATGCTTTGGTACTGCAAAGTTTTAGTTTCATGGAACTGTAAATGACGGGTGGCGCAATTACCAAATAATGAACTAGGAAGGATGTCTTACCTAAGGTGAATTCAGACCCGTCCTCTTCAGGTAACCTACTGTTCTCAGATGATTTAGTTCAGTTCACTGTTACAGGGCTAATACAATAGATCGTTTTTTCAGTGATGGTTGTTGATATGTCATCAGTGGGTATTTTAGAATCTTAAATATAGCCTTACCTTATTTATATTGCAGGCACATAGCAGAGCATCAAACCTTCATTATTGTGTGATATATTTTTTTCCCAATATATTGGCAAGCTCATTTTTAGGTCTTGCCTACCAACAGGTTTAGCTATTTGTTGGCTACAGACCTAATATATTCTATATAAATGTAAACGTATGTTTTCAATGTGCCCCTTGGTCATGATTCAATGTTTTTTTTGTCAGTCTATGTTTCCTACTCGTGATTCAGTAGCTTTCGTCCCTATTCTTGTGTTTGTCCTTGTTCAAGAAGTTTTTCAGTGCCAACTTTCTTTGATTGGATTAGTTGAATCTTTCTACTCATGACTTCAGGGCCTTGCAATACCCCTACGTTCACATTGCCAGCTCTTTGTTTACAAAAACTAAAATCCCCCTATCCCTCTCTGCTGCACCCACCATTGTATTGATCACTGGCCATATCTAAATGCTTTTTAAACCATACAAGAATGTCTGCCTGTGAATTAGAATGGGTGTGCCTATATGCACAGGAAAGGAGGCTATTTCGGAATGGTTTTCCCAGATCATCTCTGTTCATGTGCTAGGGCCATCTTGTAATGTTTTTTCTTGCAGTGAAGGTAAGTGTTTTCTAAGTTGGATGACGCATGTAGGTTTGCATGGTGGACAACTGTTATAGATCTGTGCCTCGGTTTTACAGGTGAGACGCATTTACCTTTCCATTTGTAGTTGTATATGATAAACTCATGGTCTGCTGTGTTTCTCCGGGCCCTTACAACAGTTTAGAGTTTCAACCCGATATGGGAATTGTGCCACTATAGTTTGGGCATGACCTGATCCAATTGTGAGATGGTCCTTCTCTGGAAGCTTTTATAAGCATGTAAAGGATTTGAGGGAGTACATGAATCTTGATTTTAAAAGTTGGCATGGGTTCTGCTAATAAGTCAAATAGAATTATTGTACCAATAGTTATCCTGCAGATTTGGTTTAATTGTATAGAAGTAAGCAGTATCATACTATATAAAAGTCTCATAAATCCTGTTTATCCCCATCTGGATTACTGGGCCTGTTTTTCCACCCTTCTGGTGTAACTCTACACGCTGCAGTGTCCCTCTCAGTTCGCTCTGTATATCAATCAATCAATCAATCAATCAATCAATCAATCAAAGCATTTCTATAGCGCACTACTCACCCAGAGGGTCTCAAGGCGCTAGGGGAGGGGGGCCCGCTACTGCTCAAACAGCCAGGTCTTGAGTTGCTTCCTGAAGGCGAGGTGGTCCTGGGTCAGGCGGAGGTGGGTCGGGAGGGAGTTCCATGTCTTGGCGGCGAGGTAGAAGGACCGTCCCCCTGTGGAGGCTCTTCGGATGCGGGGGACGGCGGCGAGAGTGTGGCCGGTCGATCGAAGCTGTCGTTTGGGAGCGTAGAAGTTGAGGCGGCTGTTGAGGTATCCTGGGCCTTGGTTGTGTAGGGCTTTGTGTGCGTGGGTGAGGAGTCGGAAGGTGATTCTCTTGTTGACCGGGAGCCTGTGCAGGTGTGCGGAGATGTGGCTGCGACGGGGGATGTCCAGGATGAGTCGTGCTGAGGCGTTCTGGATCCGCTGGAGTCTCTTCTGGAGTTTGCCGGTGGTTCCGGCGTAGAGGGAGTTGCCGTAGTCCAGACGGCTGGTGACGAGGGCCTGGGTGACCGTCTTCCTGGTCTCGGTGGGGATCCACCGGAAGATCTTACGTAGCATGCGCAGGATGTTGAAGCACGACGAGGAGACGGCGTTGACTTGTCTGGTCATGGAGACGGAGGAGTCCAGGATGAAGCCCAGGTTGCATGCGTGGTCTGTTGGTTTGGGTGCGCTGCCTAGGGCGGGGGGCCACCAGGAATCGTCCCAGGCGGAGGGTGAGGATCCCAGGATGAGGACTTCCGTCTTGCCCGAGTTCAGTTTCAGGCGGCTGTTCATCATCCATTCGGCTACCTCTTTCATCCCTTCGTGAAGGTTGGCTCTGGCGGTGGCGGGGTCGTTGGTGAGGGAGAGAATCAGCTGGGTGTCGTCTGCGTAGGAGATGATGTTGAGGTTGTGCTGGCGTGCGATGTCTGCGAGGGGGCTCATGTAGACGTTGAAGAGGGTTGGACTGAGCGAGGAGCCTTGAGGAACGCCGCAGATGACTTCGGTGGCTTCAGATCTGAACGGGGGGAGGCGGACTCTCTGTGTCCTTCCGGCGAGGAAGGAGATGATCCACTCCAGTGCCTTCTCCTGGATTTCGACGTTGCTGAGTCTCTGCACTAGTGTACGGTGGCAGACCGTGTCGAAGGCCGCGGAGAGGTCTAGGAGGATGAGGGCTGCTGTTTCTCCGTTGCCAAGCAGTGCTCTGATGTCATCGGTGGCTGCGATCAGGGCGGTCTCGGTGCTGTGGTTGGCCCGGAAGCCAGACTGCGAGAGGTCGAGAGAACCGTTCGTCTCGAGGAAGGCGGCCAACTGTTTGTTGACGGTCTTCTCGATGACTTTTGCAGGAAACGGGAGCAGCGAGATGGGGCGGTAGTTCTTGAGGTCGGTGGGGTCGGCTGATGGCTTCTTTAGTAGAGCGCGGAGTTCGGCGTGCTTCCAGCTCTCCGGGAAGGTAGCGTTGTCGAAGGAGGTGTTGATGATGTCCCGCAGGTGGGGTGCGATGACCGCGTCGGCCTTGTTGAAGACGTGGTGAGGGCAGGGGTCGGTAGGAGATCCGGAGTGGATGGAGTTCATCGTGCGGACGGTGTCTTCGGTGCTGATCGGGGTCCAGGCGCGGAGGGTGGTGGTGGGGGGCGGTGGTTCGGTCGTGGCGTGCGTCGGTTAAGAGCTGAAGCTGTTGTGTATGTCCGCGATCTTGTTGTGGAAGTAGGAGGCGAGGGAGTTGCAGAGGTCTTGCGAAGGGGTGATGTTGTTGTTTCCGGCGTTGGGGTTGGAGAGCTCTTTAACGATGTTGAAGAGTTCCTTACTGTTGTGTGCGTTGTTGTCCAGTCGTTCCTTGAATGCGGTTTTCTTGGTGGCGTGGATGAGTTGGTGGTGTTTTCGGGTGGCGAGCTGGAGGGCAGTCATGTTGTCCGGTGTTGGGTCTCTGCGCCAGGTTCTCTCGAGGGCTCGGCAGTTCTTCTTGGAGCTCTTGAGTTCGTCGGTGAACCATGGGGCTTTCTTGCTACCGGGTCTGCTAGGCGGGGTCTTCAGAGGGGCGAGGTCGTCTGCGCAGTTGCTGATCCACTTGGCGAGGTTGGTGGCCGCCTGGTTTGGGTTCGTTGCGCTGGTGGGAGGGTTCATGCTCAGGGAGGTCGCGAACTGGTCGGCTGTGATCTTGTTCCAGCTTCTGCGTGCAACCTGTTGCTGGTGGTGGTGGATCGTGGTCCTTCTGAAGCTGAAGTGGACGCAGCTGTGGTCCGTCCAGTGGAGTCCGGTGGCGTGGCTGAAGGCGATGTCCTTGCTGGATGAGAAGACGGGGTTGAGTGTGTGTCCGGCGTAGTGGGTGGGGGTGGTGACCAGCTGCTTGAGTCCGAGGTTGTCCAGCAGGGTGGTGGTGTTGCGGTCGTTGTTGTTCTCCAGGTGGAAGTTGAGGTCCCCGAGGAGGATGTAGTCCGTGGAGAGGAGGGCGTGCGGGCTGATTAAGTCGGCGATGTCTTCGCTGAATTGTGTGCGTGGTCCCGGGGGTCTGTAGATGAGTGTGCCTCTGAGGGTGGTCTTGGGGTTGATGTGGACCTGGAAGTGCAGGTGCTCGGCGGGTGCGATGGTGTCGTCGGTGTTGGTCGTGATGCGGATGGTGTTCCTGTGGATGATGGATAACTATCCGCAAGCCTGTAACAATTTCTGCAAATCAGTAAGGACTGCTATGGATAAATGGCAATACATCTCCCTACAAGGCTTCAACATAACATCAAATACTATATGCAATTATGTCACACTTTCTCAAGACTGCCAACATGTCAGATTCCATAGGAGATGGCAATGTCTTTCTTTCCATCACTCCTACTAACAATCGGTATCCAGTTCCCCTCTACTTGAATATCTACAAACATGCCCACCTGTGCTACACAGAGCACCCAACAGTGTGTTACTCAGGGTCTCATCTGTTTTAAGCTTAGATGGAAAGAAACAGAGAAACCAGTTGAAATTTTAGGTGACCTTAGTTGAGGTGGGGGATGTGCTGTACAAGAACAAGGTAACATAGCAATAATGTTCGACTTTTCTACATCCTATGCAATGTCAGGATTGCGTGTACAACATCTGTGGGACTCGCGTTATTTTGGTATGTATATGAAAACTCTCCTTGTGAACATAAAAACTTAGTAGATGGTTAACCAAAGAAATAACTTCACTGTCACTACCCGGAACTTGTTTCCAGGATACCACAGACTGACGAAAGCACAGTTAAGAGAAATGATCACAATTCCAAGTCCATGGTCTGTTCATCTATATGTTTTTTCCTTTTCTTTCTCAGGCCTGTGATTCGCCCGCTTCCAAGTCAGCAGATGTTCGATCATGTACAAAAGAGGCACCGTGTGCTGTTCTTGTATGTTGGTGGGGAATCGACTCTGAAGGTTAGAAAGTAAAATATGTTTTATATGGCATAGACTTCTAGCAGACTGAGAGATAGTTTTTCAGAGCTCTAGCATCATAACAGCTTGGTCTGATGGCAAACTTACATTCAACAGTTATTCTCAGGATAACTTCCCTATGAAGGTGATCAGTCTGTGGCAGCTGTATATTCTTAGAGTGAATCAGCATCGGTCCATGAAAAAGCAAACACCAAAGGCCGAATTTGCACCCATTTTTTGCAACTTAAAGTTTAATTTACCTGCACAAAATTGGCATCTGCGGAAATCGCCTTACCAGATTCACGAATCAGGCTTTGCTGACATTTACACTTGAAGATGGAATTTACTCCTGCAGAAAATCCACAAGTATGGCAGATATTTTTCAGCCTTTTTAAGTTAGGCGTGAGGATGTGTATGTACCTACAGGAAAGGAATGGCATAGCCAATGAGAGAATGATTAAAAATCTACCCCAAGTTGTAACTCTGCAGGTATTCATGAAACTTCCCACTCTTCTTTTAAATGTAATCGCATTACTTTAATGCCAATAAAGACAAGAGTGCATACGCAAATTGGATGTGGAAAGCAACATCTCCACAGTTAACGGCGTGCAAAATAAGTTTCTCATGAAAAATACTTTCTAAATAAAGAAATTAAGTTTCTGTGCTCTATTCCTAAATTGGTAGATGCATCCAGCTCGAAACCTGCCAAGTAAGGGGCAGACCTATTCCTTCAGATCTAGGTTTTCATATATCTCGGTGGATTCACCTGGGGTTTTTTGTACATTCACCTAAACTTGGGACATCTCCTCAAGTCCTAGAAGAAAACCTACAGTGATTATATTTTTCTATTGATTTTTTTTTTTTTTTAGTTCCCCCAAAGTGAACCGGCATAACAAAGTTTATAAGTATCGAAAATGCTAAAACCGTGCTTAAAAAACATTTGTTACCCATGTGACCACTGTTACCCTGGTAGTCTGATAAATAGAACCTTTCCTGGCACAAGTGGTTATTCCAGTAGCTATTGTTGAAAATAATGTCATCAGTGACTAGACCCAATCAATCCATGGCCTGGGTCGTGATGAAAATTCACTATTGTGGCACTTTCTCTCACAGCAATTCTGACCTGTACAAGGCTATCTGTGCCCTCGCCCCCCCCCCACCCCACCCCCACGGGGCTGTTTAATCTAGGACCTACAAGAAAAAAGGGCAGACAGTCCGCAACTAAATGTTGTTTCCCAAATTCACAATTCTTTGCTTTGGGTCTAGGACTTAGGATGCTGTCTTTTTTTTCCGCCACTATATCGTTGCATTGTGGGACGGGCCTTGTAGTTTCGCTTTTAGCATTTTTATTATTGCAACAAAACATCTGCTTGCAAAGTGCTGCTGGCTAAAATTCCAAAAGTGGGCAGTGTTATACATTGTATTTATTTATATAGCGCTTGCTGCCCTTGACGAGGCATTGACATGGAGCCACTTGTCAGCAATGTTTTAACATTTTACTACGTTGCCTAGTCTATTTCAAAAACTGCTTGTTTCATGTATAAATCCAAAAGCAAACTCTGCTCACATATTTTGCTAGGTTTCTCTATTTCACTCACATGCGTTAAAATAAGCATTGACCATGTGTATTGTTTTTTTCTTATGGGAAGTGGAAAGTTTTATAATGAGTTTCACAACACAAAGGTATTGCACGGATGGCTGCAGTGCAAACTTCTCTAACACAAATAATAAATTAAGAACTGGCAGCAGAAGCAAAATCACAAAATTCTCATGTATGCAGAACAGGTACGACACAGGAAGCCAACACAGGAAACCGTGAGTGAGAGGTGTTAAACAACTGTTGTCTAATTTGCGTAAGCGGACATAAACATGCTGGAAGTACAACACTCTTGCGATTAGTAGTAAAATCTGTTACTGAGTTACCCTTTATTCTTGTACTCTTACAACAGTTCTCCTGTCCAGCTTGCCCACAGTCCGCTACCCTCTGCTGCCTGTCTAACTGCTGTCCTCTGCTTTTTATTGTTCTGTATTGCCCTCCTCTGCTCCTTTTTTTGCCCCCTGTTTTGCCTTCTCTGCTTGTTTTCTGTCCTCTATTTTGCCTCTTCTACTAGATTATCTACCCTCTGTTTTGCCTTTTTTTAGCTAGTTTCTTCTTCTCTCTGTTTCCCTCCTTTTGCCACCCAGCGCCCCGCCCTCGTCTCAGAACCTACTTAATGGGGACCGCAGGGTGACCACATTGAGCAGGCCCACGTACCAGCTCCCCCTGCGACAGTTCTCCTGTCCAGCTTGCCCACAGTCTGCCCCCCTCTGCTACCGGTGTACCTGCTCCCCTCTATTTGTGCCTCCTCTGCTCGCTTCTTGCTCCGTTTTGGCTTTTCTGCTAGTTGTTTTGGCCTCTCCTGCTCTGGCTTTTCTGCTTGTTTTTTTGCTGTTTTGCATTTTTCTGCTAGTTTTGTTGCCAGGTTTTGCCTTTTCTGTTTGTTTTTCCGCTCTCCATTTTGCCTTTTTGTGCTCGTTTTTCTGACCTTTGTTTTGTCCTCTCCTGCTGTTTTGCCTTTTCTGCTTGTTGTTCTGCCCTCTAGTTTGCATTTTCTGCTCCTTTTTGTAGTCTTCTACTCTGTGTTTGGTCTTCTACTCGGTTTTCTGCCCTCTGTTATGCCTTTCTGCTAGTTTTGCTGCCCTGTTTTGACTTTTATGCTCTGTTTTGCCCTTTTCTCCTCATTTTTCTGCCCCGTGTTTTGCTTTTTCTGCCCTCTATTTTGGCTTTTGTGCTCGCTCGTTTCTTCCCTCTACATGCAGTTTCCTCAAGACCTGGCTTTTCAACAGAGACCTTGCACCCCAGCACCCAGATACCCTCAGGTGTTACAGTGCTGCGCTCTACTTCAGCAAATGCTGATTATTCATTGATAGAACGATAAATCCTCACCTACCTAATGTGATATGCTTTATCAGTACATTCTGTTTTTTGTACTCTGAAATGCTTCCCAGTGCAAGTGTCCACTGGTTGTACAGTCTCCTAGTTATGAGTTTCTTAGTATGGGTGAGGGTATGTCACTTATGTCGACATTTATGTACTCCCTTTGTTAAACAGTCAGACCGGTATTAAAAATTTTGTGGGTGCGGTTTAAATTGTTTACTGGGGTCTCCCTATCACACGAATAAAAGCAAGAAGCTGAGCAACAAAAGCTCATTCTCGTTTCCATCAATGTTTTTGGTGCTTTTATATTGCCCCTTTGGGCTCTGGCATCTTTCCCAGGAATGTAGATATCTTACATCAAATAGTGTCGACCAATCCCTGTTTTATCCGGCACGTTCACCAGCCTCAGATAGGGGAGGGGCGATGGGACAGTCCTAACAATAGGCTATTAGCGATGTTTTCAGTATGTAGCATGTGTCTCAGGGGTGGGTGTTTATGAATCATTTTTGTAAAATACAGCAGAAGTGTGCTTCTGTATATGATAAATATTCCTATGAAGCAAAAAAGAAAAAATGGAAACACAAAAAATCCCGTGATTGCTATTATTAAATAGTGTTCAGAATAAAATTGATTGTATAAAAAGAGTTGGTCATTATTGGCATTTGTAGTGTTTTTAACTTTCACAAAGTAATGAAAAACCTGAATTTACCATTAAAGAGGGTTTATCATTACAATTATATAGGTACTAAAAATGAACTACAGCTTATTAACTGTAATAAGGAATCTACAATGTTAACCTATTGGAGCGTTAGGCCTCACAGTAGTGAATAACAAATCTAGGAGTTTTTCACTTCCAGGACATTTAAAACTTAAACATGCATGTCCAACCTTTTATTTAACAGCACCTTGACATGTGAGCTAACTAGGGCTTATCTTAGAGGTGACTTATATGTAATAAAAGGGGAGTTTGAGGCTTGGCAAGGGAGTTTTCAAGCCTAGTCGAAATGGCAGTTCAAAACTGCATTCCGGCTACCGTGGTGGGCCTTTGCACAATAAATTCTACAGGGCCACTGGCAGCGTTTAATTTACAGGCCCTGTGTATATGGTCTATCACTCTATAAGTAAATTAAATATGCCAATTAGCTATGTGCCAATCAACCCATGTTCATGTGAGTTAACACAAGCACTTTAGCACTGGTAAAGTACATAGAGTCCTAAGTCCAACAAAGACGAATTTCAGCACAAATTGAAGAGAAGTAAAAAGAATGTGGGAAAGACGACCCTAAGGCTGACAAGCCTAACAATTAACCACAACAATTCTAATATAATTGATTACTGCCCCTTGTTTGATGGGATTCTCACATTAGCAAAGTATCAAAAATCCCTTCTGAAATATGCTTTAGGTGCTTTTATAGTCTTTTTAGTATTTATCAATTTAAAGTAATCACAACTTGTGATGGCAATTTTGCATCAAACTCTCATTGTTCATAGTTTCCTTGTAAACAATGTATTTTAATTGTCATTTCATGAAGTAGAAGCCTTTTTGTGTTATGCCTATTTTACAGAAATGGAGCAAAACAAACTCTTCGCTGTGCAAAGAAATCACAAATCCTAAATAAACCATACCAAGGTTATCTTTATTTGTGATATAAAATAGCATATTAGGAAGTTGCTTTGAATGTCTGGGTAATATAGAAGAGGAACAATATGGTGTTTACTCATGTCCTGTTAAGGGCTAACTTGTTGCAGAATAATATTTTTTTGGGTAATATTTAAATTGTATTTTTGACATGTTTAACCAATAGCTCCAGCCTACTTGTATCTTGGAGTTGACTAAAGATGCATGCAGTACCATATCCCTCCAATATCGATGCATGATATATAACCAGATTCACAAACTTTTTTTGCTCTTGTAAGTGCTGCGTAGGCATACCAAAAAGGCAATTGCTACCCTGCAGAACTTTGTGAACACACCAAAATGTGTAAATTAGCCACAAAGCCCTTGTAAGATTGGCACATAGCTTTACTGCTGTACAGTGCTTTTCCAAGGGGCTAAAGCAATGGGAGAACACCAATATTTGAAGAGAGGTGCACGGTAACAGAGTTCAGAGCGTGCAGTGCACCGCATTAGTAATAAGTTTCAACATTACATTGAAGTACATTGCATTCTAGTGTTTGCAGTTACAGATCTTTTTTCATTTAGACCTTTACAAGAGGATTTCTGGTTCCCCAGTAAAATATATTTTATGTGGCTGGAAGCATATCCTAATTACATTAATCTCAGGTTGAATAGCATGAGGACATTTTAACTGTCTTCCCTACATAAAAGCAGATGAGCAACCTGGACTGCAGGGAATCAGTTTTGCTTCAGTCTAAATCTTTAATTCAACTGCTCAGCGTTTCTCTGTGATGAGCACTGTGATAGTCTTCTAAAATCAGAGACCTGGCCATACTGCTCATCCTGACTTTGAGAATTCGGGTGGCTGGCTGACTGGGATGTGAGCACTGGTCAAGGAGCAACCACAGTCCTTAGCAGGGTGAGTCATGACCCAACCCCCGATTAACCTATGCTCAGTCCTCTGCTAACTTGGCACAGAGCAGTCTGGCCTAACTTAGAGGCAATATGTAAAGTATTTGTACAACACTTCAAAAAATAACAAAGTGAAAAAGCCACACAAAAAGGATCCCATACCAAGGTAAACCAATCAAACTTTCTTTTATAAATAAAACGAGACCAAAATGATGACCATCCAATCCGCAGAACCGGAGAGAGGCAATTTTAATGATTTTAGTAAATATAGGGTCAAAAGCCACCATCTGTGGATATCTGGTCATGCCAGACCAGGACAAAATCACAAGTTCAGGCCAACCGTGATAAAGCATCGGCAAATATAGGGACCCAGTTAGGCCTGCTAAATAAAGTACTTTAAATCCTTGTGTGCTGTGCGTTGTGAGGATCTATGTCAGGGTACAGGGTTGTGCAGCTGAAACAATTAGTGATGTTTACCATGCCAGGACCTGCGTCATCGTCTATGGGGGCTTGTAATGCGAAGTCCTGTGTTGATGCGGTGTGCAGTCAGGGTGATGCGTCTGTTCCAAGAAGATGCGAGGCAGTGATGCAGAGTCAGTCTTCGAGGCTGCTGTCGATGAGTGATGTGAGGGCCTGCGCCAAGGATGCTTCTAGCATTGGCAGCTCTGAAGGCATTGCGGGTTGTGGTGGTGATGCAAGTTTTTGAGACAGGTCCATTCTATGCAGCTGAGGAGATACATCGGTGTTCGAGGCATATGAGCTGCAGATAGTACACTGTGCATTAGATCGCCACCTGGTGTTGGGCTCGGATGATTGCAGGTTGTCTTCTTGGAAGAAGTCTTTGTTAGTCCCGATGACCTTCCACCTCCATGCTGGATTATTGCATGCCTCGCAAAGCGAGCAGCTCATGCACGCTGCCGCTATAGGCTCGACCTAAAAACCATGTTCTGAACTGGCTAGAAGTGTGCTTGTAAGTCTGTCTCTTTGTGAACGTGTACACAGTATCCCTGAGCATGAGTTTGATGCAGTATATCTGCAGTCTCTTATACAGCATGCCAAGAGGAATTGAACTTTAATAAGTTTCTATGTTTTTTTTTTAATTTAAAAAAAACATGTTTATTTATTTATTGTAAGGGCTAATTCTGAGGAACTGGACACTCTATTCCTCACCAGAGTAAGCCTCCACCCAAAGTCTTAAAAATAGCTGTGGAGCAATTCAGTGAGCTTGCTGTAATATCTGGATTCAGTGGATCCATTCAGTACTGCAATACTTGCCACAAGGGCTACTTAGTTTCCTTCAAGGTCCACAGCCCCCAGAGAACTGACCTCGCATAAAAACAATAGAAAAAACGCTCCAACATTTGATGGAAAAATACCATGTATGTATGTACTTGCTACAAAAGATCAACACTAATTATTTTGTTTTTGCTTGTCTTTTTAATAATTGTCATCAGTAAATGTCAGACTGCGCTTATTCTTAACATAATGCATATCATTTTACAATTGTTTTTCTGTTTGTATATTGACAGGAAAAATACATAGAAGTTGCTTCAGAACTTATTGTTTATACATACTTTTTTTCTGCCTCAGAAGATGTACTTCCTGAGGTAAGCAATCTGTACTAGAGAAATAGCTTTAATTTACTTGGCTTATTTATAGGTTGTTTATATACAGAGGACTAATTGTGTCTAATGGTATGTATGTGCTCATGATGTAAAGGTCCATTTGTGTTTATGAATGTTGGACTTCAAAGTAGTGAAAACATTTTTCTGGTCATCATTGAACTATCATTCTAAAGGCATTTCATGCTAAGTTGTTGGTCGCAAATAATGTGCAACAAACTTGTTAATGTGCCTGAGTAAAGCCATATACCTCTTTAGACCTGTTCAGATACATAGGTCACAGTCTTGCTGCTCTTTTCTGGTTTAAGTGTTTTTATGAGTATGTACCCCATCATAAACCTTTATTTGATTTTAAATAAAATCATTAAAGTGCAGTTGCAGAACATTCTTCCTACATAAAACTGCATAATAACATTCTAATAACGATAGTAAAGTGCATGCAAAATGTGCTGTAAAGGCAACCTGCTGGACAAATCCCTAAGCGATAAGCATAAGCGCATAGAGCGGAGTAGCTACAAAGTATAGCCTGTCAGCATATGCCATCAACTATTAAACAAATTCTGCTAACAAAAACCTCTATGGGTTCGCTATGCTCCAGAATTTAGAAGTAATCCTATGCAGGAAATCCTTTGAGAAAACAAACTTGGATCCCTATGCCTTCATATATAGTGAAATCAGCTGATGTAGTTAAACATATTTAAAGTATATGAGTAAAATGAGCTATTGTCGGGTTGACATTACTTGAGTTCCACACATTATTCTATATCACGTCAACTGACTGCCATAAAAGACAATGCTTTCTAATCACACAAGTGTGTAAAATAAATCCACTCAAAGACATAATCGTATAGAATCATAAAACTGTGAATCAAGGTAATGTCTCGCAGGTATAAAACAATTTCATTGGGCAACTATAGAGCGTAAATGTATAGTCTGCTGTAAAAGAAAAATTGCACTGGAGAAACATGTCCTCAGTCGATAGCTTATGCATAAAGTCCATAGCAGCCCTGCACTGTCTGATATTTGCCTACTATAATAGTGGAAAAATAAACGGTCCTTAGCAAAGAGTAGTATTTGGGGAAAAGATTAAAATGCAGGGTGCTCTGTGCAGACCGCACATCTCAAGGACAGACAGGCAGGTTGGCAGCAAACAGACCTTTGCTAGGGTAGCCATTGAGAAATTGTATGGTGTTTAGATGTAATCTGACTAACGAAAACCTGTGATTAAGATTATTAACCCATGAGAGGTAGGGCTTGATATACACAAGAAGATGATGGACGGAGCGCTGAAACTTTTCAGACACACCCCCAGTCACAGATCTGGGTTGAATCACTCATCCCTCTTTAGCTAACCTCGCTACCCCATTTCAGACACTGCTATATACGAATCAGTCTTGACCCTGTGCCTCATGGGAACAGTCCAGCCTGAACTGCCAAGCCGTGGCTTCCATTGACCGGAAACAAGCATCCTGGGACCTCATCAGCCAGGCTAGCTAGAATCCAGTGGCAAAGTGAGCAAGGGAACCACGTCTGGGCATACCCGGCCAACTTGATAACAGGACAGGTGCAGATTTGAGTATGGGTAACAACTGTGGACATTCCTGAGTTTTTTTACATCTTCCTTTAAGCATTTAGCCCAAATAATTTTAGCAGTGGTTTGGATAAGCTATCTTTAAACATACAAGTGTTCGAGAAAAACACCAATAAAGCCAGCCAAATGCAAGTCTTGGATATGACATTGTAACTCCGTATTGTCCAAACTCTGTCACTGCCGTATATACATTCCAGGCCTTTTATAGGATGTTCCTCGTTCATCATCCAACATCCACACTGATGGATTTTAGCACCTTGATGTAATGATTTGTTTCTTATTTGCCTCACTGCGAGTCCATTTTTCATGACTTTTCTTATCCACTGTTCTCATTCCTGTAGTTTGCCATTTAATTCTGAATTCATTATATTTTGGTTTTTCCAATTTTTCAGAGTTTCTGTTCTCCTTGTTTCGTTTTTTTTTTTTTTAATGTTCAGCTAAAATTTTAAACTAAATTTAACATTTTAAAATAGTACTTTTTTGTTTCAGTATGTGACACTTCACGAAATTCCCGCAGTGCTGGTATTCAAGGACTCAACTTACTTTGTTTACGATGGTAAGTTCATCTGTCCTGCCTCCCTGTTGATTTAACGGGCATTTCTGTTTATTAATCACCATATTAACAAAAATGTATACTCACATAAGTGTTGTTTACTTGCGCAAATGGACTGTAGATATATCTGTTGGAATTCGCTAGAAGGGCAAATTTATCCAGAGTATCTTGTACAACCATTGATTGGGTGAATGAGTTCTCCCCAGGATTCTCAGCGGATTGAGTAGAGCAAATGTAATTAACACTTTACAATGTTTTATCTTTGTAGGCATGTTTCTAAATCTACACCCTAATATCATAGGTGTAAATATGGGGGACCTATTTTTAAGAGTAAGTAGAAAAATGATTACTTCTGAAGAAACCTATTTCCATGCTTGTATTAAAACAAGCAAATGCTTGTTCTCCTGAGTCCTCCTTGTTGGTTTGCGCTTGTTTGATAATCCATAGGAATACACAGTGAAAATTCACAAAACTAGTAGATGTACTTGGAATACGCATAGGTCTTTTGTAAGTAGTGAAAACATTGTCAGTGTCCACAATGCATTGACTGAAGAGTACAAATCGGACACTTAAGGAGCCTTGGCTGCTTGCATACAACCCAAGCCAGTCAGCAATATAGTACATTTCATTCTTGATGTGTATGTTAGTCTGGAGAATGTGTTATCCTAGATTATGGAGCGTTCATCTGAGGATTGATTACCTTACACATGCTTTCTGTTTGGGGCTTCTCTACATGCTCATGAACAAAATACAAGACAATATTATAAACCTCAACATGGGCAACCAGTTCCTTTCACAATTTTCAGTAATACCAAATCAGCCAGCACATATCTTGCTGACCGAATCAAACGGAGCTCTGCTTACCCTTTATCTCTCTTTACTTCTGGCTGAAAACATCATTTTAGGGGTCTTCAACATGTATTAGGAGACAATGTCCAGCCCAATCAGAAATCACCAATTCACTAACCCACTGCTTAGAAACAAAAAGATAATCATTTCCAGACTACTCCTATTTAATTTGACTCTCCTGTTCATTCGAACCTGCCCTTAGCAGTGGGCAGCATAAATAAGCCCATAAATCATTTCCTTTGGAACTTCTCCTCTCTCCAATGGTTACTACAACTGGTTTAGCCAAGGCAGTAGCTGAGATTCCAGAGGCTTTTTTCAGGGAGGATTGTGTCCAGTACTCAAGTAAGGGTTCATGAGCAACGGATATCCTCCAGAACCTGTTTGTATTGTGTGCAAACAAATTGGTAGTAGACCATGGCTTCTGTAGATTCATTACTTTCTTACCAAACATACAAAACTAGTAAAGGTGAAAAAATTGTGTTCAAGCAAGACAGAACTGTTGTGCGGTATGTTTTTAGTTCCTGTCTTGTCTCCCTTGTTTACACTCCTTTTAAAACCAACAAGAGAGTACCTACTTGGCTTCTTGTTTGTTTTTTGCTGCAATCTGAGATTCTTTTTTTATTTGAGTTTTACTGTGATTTTATCTTTAGTACCGGCAGTAAAAACTAAATGTGTATTCAAGTAGCAATTTAAGATGCACCGTTTTATTGTACAGAAATTGAAAAATAATTACAACTTCTGTAGTAAGGGATCTCTGTGTATAGTCATAATCTTGTGAATAGTCCCGCCCCGGAGCAATCGAAATAGTCTCTAAAGTTGTCTTCTTCTGCAGTCCTGCATAGACACTTAAGAGAAAATCAAAGGCAAATAATGCTGCCTAAAACTACAAGGCTACATTGGCCAGCACTTCATCTTGAAGTGAAAAGGATAGCCAAATAATATTACATTTTACACACTTTGGAAAGTTTTACACCTAGAGAAACTCCCCTTCACAAAAAGGGTTGGACAGACAAGCCCCATAGGCTGCCATTATGTGTCTGGAAAAGGGATAGTGTGCCTTAAAGGAACTCTCCAGAGACCCTCGTATACCAGGATGCACAGTCAACAAACTTTTATTTTCAGTTCTTTTTTCTGGCTCCTGCTAGCAGGGCCCTGGAGCATTGAGCTCTACCTTTTTGGGTATATCCTCAATTTTTGGAGCTTTTCCAGTGTTATGAGTGTTTCACTCGACATCTGGGGTCTTCCTCTTCTTGTTGCTGTCTTTTTTGACCAGTTTTGCCATCTCTTTGTTGTCGAAATGCCAGCTTTATTTGACAAGTGCCCTGAGTGTGGTAGGAAGAAGGCAAAATCTGACCCCCACAGAGTATACATACTCCCTTCTACCCATGTCCCTGACTGCTGTGATATCTGTCACTCTTTCTCCAGGAGGACCCTGCGTGACAGGCAGAAAATTTGTCTCCAAGACCTGGAGCAGAGGAGACATCAAGAACCAGGTGGGATTCTGGGCATGAAGGGACTCTCATCATCCTCTGCCTGTTCATCAGCCTCTGGGGTGCTCCCCAGTCAAGAAAAGGCACCGGTCGATGGCTTCGGCGTCAAGAGGTATGATTACCATCTGCTCCCTGTCGATCCAGGGCTCTGGGTCGAAGCGTCGTCGACGTCGAGGGGTAGGACGTCGAGACCTCGGACGAGGTCGACGTCGAGGACTTCACTGGCGTTGACACACCATCGACATCGTGATGAGTCCCGAAGAGACGGCGCTCTCCATCCAGGCGACACCGCCGTTCACCTTCAACGTCGACACGAAGATCGACGTTGAGGCGAAGACACTCGACGTTGGGGAGTTCGTCGACGTCAGGAAGAACAACGTCGAGCAGAGAAGGGAGACATCATAAAGGTCGGTGTCAAGGAGGGAAATGTCGACCTTGTCGGACTCTCCTCCGACGAGTGCCACCTGTGGATGACATAGTGACATTCCAGGATGTGCTGCTGAGGGGGGGCAGCGAAGTTGGGGATCACTTTGACTGTGCCCACCCCGTCCACCTCAGTGAATTTTTAAACACTGCAGCCCAGGCCCCTTTATCGCCCCTTGCTACCTTTGGTGCCAGGACTGGAAAAACCGGCCATGGAACTGTTTCTGACGCCGGCCTCTGTGAAGTCGGCGCCATCTAGACTTCAAAAGAAGTACAGGCCCCCGGATTCTGAGCCTGCGTTCTTGAGAGCAGATCCTGTGCCGGATTCTGTCATTGTGACAGCGGCCAAGAAGCAGCATTCCACTGCCCCCTCGTCTACGGTCCCTCCAGACAAGGAGAGACGTAATGTGGATTCGGCAGGAAGAAAAGTCTGCAGTACAGCTGCCACTTCGATGAAAGCGGCTAGTGCATCAGCGCTTTTGGGTCGGTATGACCGCTCCTTGTGGGAGTACCTGCAGCATTTCATTGAGCTCCTCCCGAGCGACAGGAGGGAAGACTTCCAGGAGATCTTGAATGAGGGCATGATGGTATCCAATCAGGTCATCAGTTCGGCGGCGGATGCCTCTCTCCTGGCTGCGCATGGGTACTACCATGGCATAAACTTGAGACGACATTCCTGGTTGCGCCTTACCTCTCTTAAGCCTGAGGAGCAACAGCGGATTGCTAACTTGCCTTTTTTCAGGATCTACCCTCTTCGGGGCTCATGCGGACGAAGAGATGGCCCGCATGAAGGCGGAAGTGGAAACGCTGAAGGCTGTAGGTTTGGAGAAACCAAAGAACCAATGCAAGTCGTTCCGTCCCTTCCAGAGGTGTTACTCTTCCCAAACATATCAGCGAGGGCAAGGTCGCCAAGCTGGCCTACAGCAGAAGCAGCAAACGCAATACCAGCGACAACCCTTCCAGAACCGTCAAAGGGGCAGAGGCCGACAGCAGGCCTCGGCGAATTAGGGCCCGGCCGGGTCTAAGCCCTGAGGAGTTACTTCCCCCTCGTCCGTTACCCGCTCCGGTGGGGAGAAGCATACAGAATTACTTGGCATAGTGGAGAAAAATTACTCTGGACAAGTGGGTGCTGAATATTGTTTGCAATGGATACAGTTTTAGATTTGTCAGCCCTCCTCCAGCTATTCCACTGGTTCCGTTGCGCTTCTATCTGCGTGAACTCCAAGCGGAGGCCGATACCCTGTTAAGAAAAAGGGTGATAGAAGACGTCCCTCTGTCTCAAAGGGGAAAGGGTCTATACTCCAGGGGCCTTATTTATGAAGGCCTTGCGCCGCCGGTGCGTCACTTTTAACATGGGAAAAAGTGACGCACCAGCGGCGCAAGGCCTTCATAAATAAGGCCCCAGGTTCTTTCTGGTACGCAAAAAGGACAAAAACAAGTTCAGGCCCATTCTGGATTTGCGACAAGCAAACAAATGGATTCGCAGGGAGAAATTTTGCATGCTGTCCTTGTCCCCAGATTTATCCTCCGCTACAACGAGGAGACTGGCTTTGAGCAATAGATCTGCAGGATGTGTACTTCCATGTGCCCATTGCACGGAAACACAGGAAGTTCCTGCACTACCTGGTCGACACCAATCACTATTAGTACACCGTACCACCGTTTGGTCTGAAGTCTGCACCCAGGACTTTTTCAAAATGCATGGCAATGGTGGCAGCGCACCTGAGAAAGAACAAGGTGTTTGTCTACCCGTACCTGGACGACTGGTTGATCAAAACCTCCACCTTACAGGATTATAAGTCAACAAGGATCCTTAGCTTAATACGATACTAAAAAAGCAATTAATAAATTATAGACAACAATGTGTACTATAAGCCAAAAAGTATCCAGCCGGACACTGATTTAATCAATGTAAGAAGATCAAAAGGGATAAGGTGAACAATTATACAGTGGGATACAATCCTGTATCCAATACATATATCACATAAAGGAAAAAAGGAAAAAACCAAGACAAGTGAAAAGGAGGTAAGTCCAGGCAATTTTAAAGCGAGGGGACGCTTACTTAAAGAGTTTGAGAATAGCCTAGCTATCCCCATGTAGTAAACACAAATTAGTGACACAATGGAAAGACTGGTGTGTAACTACATAAACAGTCGACGGCGTTTCGATCCTTAACAAAGTAAAGGATCATCATCTGAACTAAAGTTACATTGCCTGAGTCTTTACTTATGCAAGCCTGTGGGAAAATTGAAGAAAAAGGCAAAGAAATAAAAGTTAAGAGATTAAAAGACCTGCATAGTGTTGCCATTCTGATTGCAGACCATGCTTAAGGGAAAGTAGAGGAGCGAAGCATACCTTAATACTCCGGATCCAATTACCCGCTTCACAAGTATATCAGGTCATTTTAGACATCGACCACCCCCCTGGTCGGCATGTGTCACTTCCCCAATTCTCCCCTATGCTTGTGCGCTAACTGCGCCTTATCGCAGTGGTTCCACACCCAAGATGCCTGCCCCATTAGCATCCCACGTAATTACGCAATGCTTAATTCCGCCACTCACAAGATGGGCGCCACACGTCTACTTATACCTCGGCTTAATTTCCCTACTGTTCCAACGCCGCTGACACGAGCCATTCTGCCCGGCAGCACTATAGGACTACTCGATCCGGAGTATTAAGATATGCTTTGCTCCTCTCCTTTCCCCAACCGCCCTCTCCCCCGGCCTACCTGGTTGCTACTGACCGGTTCATTACTCTCCCACTGTTTCCCCAGAGATCGGTTTTCATTAAGCAAAACTGGATTCCCCACGGGCTTCTGTGGAACTCGCGCCCCGGTGGCAGGATCCGCCACGGGCATTGGTAAGCCTCCATAATTTTAGCCCCTCCCGCCCTCCCTGTCTCTCTGCCCCAGCATTGTTCTAACTGCTAATTCTTTCCACAGACCCGCCACATCCACCCAGGGCCCATCCACCATCAATCACCGGCTCAATTATTTAACCGCCGGTCCCCAGGGACTCCAGGTTTTCCAATCCAAGGACTTTCTCCACCCAGTTACACTGGCTACAGCCACCTTGACCTACTCAGGTCCCCAGCACCGTGACCTCCTTCGCCTGCTCGCAAGGTATGCTACCCAGGATTCGGTTAGGCGACCAATCATCCCCATGCTCGTAGCTGTCCCTCACAGTAACCTTATGAGCACCGCCTCCCATACGCACGACTTCCCATTGGCATGGCTGCACGCTTCTTCTTGTCTCCCGCTCCGTGGCAGTTTTCACTCTGCATCCGCTCGGCCCCTAATCCTTGGCCCCCTGCCACCGACCACAATTGTCACTTTCCTGTTCTTAACACAGATTCACTCGCGTATGGAAGGTCTTCACCTTAAGCATGGTCTGTAATCAGAATGGCAAGACTATGCAGGTCTTTTAATCTTTTACTTTTTGCCTTTTTCTTCAATTTTGTATAGGATCGAAACGCTGTTGACGGTTTATTTAGTTACACACCAGTCTTTCCATTGTGTCACTAATTTGTGTTTACTACATGGGGATCGCGAGGCTATTCTCAAACTCTTTAGGTAAGCGTCCCCTCACTTTAAAATTGCCTGGACTTACCTCCTTTTCACTTGTCTTGGTTTTTTTCTTTTTTTCCTTTATGTGATATATGTATTTGATACAGGATTGTATCCCACTGTATAATTGTTCACCTTATCCCTTTTGATCTTCTTACATTGATTAAATCAGTGTCCAGCTGGATGCTTTTTGGCTTCTAGTACACATTGTTGTCTATAATTTATTAATTGCTTTTTTAGTATCAAATTAGGTTAAGGACCCTTGTTGCTTTATAATACTGTCACCCCGGCCCTTGACTGCCTAGTGGGTTCGCTTGTTTCTTTAAAACTCCACCTTCTAGGAAGCACAATTGCATTTCAACAAGACGGCCGTTCTGTTGAATCAGCTGGGTTTGCATATCAACATGGCCAAGTCCGCCCCGACTCCGGTTCAGTGCCTGCAGTACTTGGGAGCCTCCATCAATTCTCTCAGAGCAAGCGTGTCTCCTTCGGAGGAGCAACGCTTATCGATCCTTCGGAAGGCTCAGGCTCTCATGTCCGTTCCATCAACGACAGTGAGGACGGTGTCTTCTCTTCTGGGTTCGATGGCCTCTTGCATTTTACTCACACACATGCACGCCTCCACATGAGACCGCTGCAGGAATGTCTGGAGGATCAATGGGTCCAGAAACGTCGAGCTGGGACGACAGGATCCACCGGTCTCTACACGCTCAACAGTCCCTGAGATGGTGGTGTTCAGCAGAGAATCTCCTCAGGGGTGTTTCCTTACACAAGGACATTCCCATTCAGACTATTGTGATGGATGCTTCTCTCCACGGCTGCGGAGCACATTCAGACCATCTACAGATCCAGGGAACGTGGTCCTAGACAGAAGACCCGTACCCCATCAACTTTCTGGTGCTCAGAGCTGTTCATTTGGCGCTGAAAACCTTTCATCCGTCCTTCCAGACCAACTCCTTGCTTGTACAGACGGACAATACGAGCACAATGTATTACCTCAACAAGCAGGGGGACTCGAGATCACGCACACTGTCCCAAAAAGCGCAGGCGATCTGGCACTGGCTGCTAGCCAGAGGACTGACGATAACGGCTACCCATCTACCAGGTGGGCAGAATGCTCAGGCGGACGCACTCACCAGGCTGGTCCAGGAAAACCACGAGTGGGTCCTAAACGACGAGGTACTAGGAGACATCTTCGAAGATGGGGCACTCCAGACATAGATCTGTTTGCCACCGCCAAAAACAGAAAATGCAGGGACTTTGCCTCCAGGTTTTACCAACCGGGGGACTCTGAGGAATGCGCTATAGATCAGCTGGTCGAACAGCTTTCTGTACGCTTTTCCACCCATTCCCCTGATTCGGGCAGTGCTCATCAAGCTGTCTCAATCCAGAGCGTGAATGATCCTCATTGCTCCGGAGTAGCCTCGACAGTGGTGGTTCACGGACCTGCTCCACCGGTCTCTCCAACCCCACGTGCGGCTTCCATTCGGCCGAACCTTCTAACGAAGTTCGGGGGCAGATGGTGCACCCCAACCTCTCATCGTTGAGTTTGGCGGCATGGCTCCTAAGATAGTACAGTATGGACACTTGAACTTGCCTGACAACTGCATATCTATACTCATCTGTCTAAGAGACCTTCCACCAGGACTTCCTATGCCTACAAGTGGAAAAGGTTCTGCATCTGGTGCACGTCCAAGAACTCTGATCCTACCTCTTGCAAGGAAGATGTCATCCTTCCATATCTCTTGCATTTGGATCAATCTTGCCTTAATTTCCATTCTATTAAGGTCCACCTCGCAGCATTAACTTAGTTTAGGAAATGCCCTTCACAAATATCCTTCTTCCAGATTCCTGTAACTAAAGATTTTCTGGAGGGATTGAAGAAAGTATTTCCCCCTGTTAGACGTCCGTCGCCTTCATGGGAACTGAATGTGGTGCTTTCTCGATTCGATTAAGGAACCTTTTGAACCTATTCATAAAGCTTCTCTGCAGCATCTTTCCGGGAAGGCTGCCTTCCTTGTGGCTATAACATCGGCCTGCAGGGTGAGTGAGATCCAGGCCTTGTGTTGCTAAGAGCCTTAAACGGCGTTTCATGCTTCTAAGGTTGTCATGAGGACTCACCCTAAGTTCCTGCCTAGAGTGATTTCTGATTTTCATGTCAATCGGACGATAACTTTGCCTACATTTTTTTAACATCCTTCTTCTCCACCGGAGAGATCTCTTTATTCCCTGGATGTAAGAAGAGTGTTGAAGTTCTACTTAGACAAGACCAAGGACATTCGTAGGGCAGACCAATTGTTTGTCAATTATGGTTCAGTGAGGACTGGTTTTGCCACATCTAAACAGTCCATCTCTAGATGGATAGTGTCCTGTATACAGTTATGTTACCAAAAGGCTAACAAGACCTTAGGGGGTAAGCCTAAGGCTCATTCCACCAGGGACAAAGCAGCTACAACGGCTTTGCTACGTAATGTTCCCATTGCAGATATCTGTAGGGCTGCCACTGGAAGTCGGTCGATACCTTTGCTAAACACTACTGCCTGGACTCTGGGGCCAGAGCAGACGCTCCGGTTGGGCAGGCTTTGTTGAGAAATCTGTTTGCACAGTAGTGGTTGTTTGTCTTCTCATCCACTGCTGGTTTGGTTTGTTGGAATGGGCTTGCCATTCTATTCACAAGATTATGACTATACACGGAGATCCCCTACTACAGAAGGAGTAGTTTCTTACCTGTAACTCCAGTCCTGTAGTAGGGGGTAACTCTATTATAATCATAAGCGCACTCCCTCCTTCCCGGTGGATGGAATGATCATGTTCTGAATGCTACAGGCATAGGCTTTATACACCATCAAAAAGAACTGAAAGTGAAAGGCCTTTGGCTGTGCATCCTATGACACCGAGGTTCTCTGGAGAGTTCCTTAAAGGCACAGTATCCCTTTTCCCGACACATAATGGCAGCCTATGGGGCTTGTCTGTCCAACCCTTCCTCTCTATCATGACAAAGGATTTTTGTGAAGGGTAGTTTCTCTAGGTGTGAAACTTTACAAAGTGTGTAACATTTAATATTATTTGGCTATCCTTTTCACTTCAAGATGAAGTGCTGGCCAATGTAGCCTTGTAGTTTTAGGCTGCATTATGTGCCTTTGATTTTCTCTTAAGTGTCTATGCAGGACTGCAGAAGAAGACAACTTAAGAGACTATTTCGATTGCTCTGGGGTCCACGCACATGGGCGGTACTATTCACAAGATTATGATATGGAGTTACAGGTAAGAAACTACTCCGTATAGTTAATCTAATTTAACGGGACCCATTTCAGAAAGGATTGATAGACGTCTATCAAAAATACAACAACCTTCTTCTGTCAGTTACACATTTCCAGAAATGTTTTTGTTTAACTGGCCCTTTTTTTCAGCATAAACGTTTTTTCCTTATTTTTTTTCGGTATGTAGTTTGAGGACGATGTCGACTAAAGGGGTATGTGATGATTTCCATTTCTTCTTAATAAAATAACTGGCAATTATTGCAACAAAAAAAATGTCCTTTGTGCACGAAGTAACTCTGAAAGGTGTGAGCTACTGTCTTCTTAATATAATCTTGTGAGTACGTTTTCTTTTTAATTAGCAATGTCTAACTGACATGGCCTTTCATTGTGCGACTCAACGTCCATGTTGTTGGCAAACTAGTTGGCTGCTTCTAAAGTGGGAAAAGTCTGATCTATTGCCATGGGGCTCCAGGTTCTGCCTAGCACCTCATTAACCTGGCCTCATTTTAAGAACCCTACTTCCACCAGGTAATTGAAGCAGCGCTCTTCTTAAAATCTCCAATTTATGCAGTGGTGAAGGGCCTACATTTAAAATAACAGGATTCTAAAATCGTGGCAGGCCATCTGAAAGCCATGCTTCTCCTTACCGCCATCCATTTGAGTTTCAACTTTGTTTACCATCAAGTGACATAATAAGCTTCAAATACCATGAGAACAATCTGCCTGGCTGGCAATGGGGTTAATATAAATGATGCCCAATAAAGAGAACCTGTTTTGCTACAACATAGATAACTCTTAATCCTATGCATCTGTCACTAAGTGTACAGATCATCTGTTTAACTGTTGCCAGTTATTCACTCCCAATGCTTACTCATTAGACCGCTCCAGTTAGACGCGAAATCAGTAGTCAAAGATCCCAAATCTAACCTGCTTAAACTTTGAAGGTTAGCAAGCCAAAAGGGCATATAAGTTAGTGACCGGGAAACCTTAAATTTCAGAAGTGTAAACACCCATTTAAATAAGCCTGCTCTTGCAACAGAAGATGTGTGGTTGCAGGTCTTCCCTGCAGAAAATCACTTTGGCCCATGTGTGTCCATTTCTCCACACTTCAAATGTTATTCCTGTAATACTATGTCAAGTGATCTTGAAGGTCATCAATTGTTTTGCGACCCTCATGCCTCTGCAAGCATTGTATCTCATGTTTTCTCGTGCCTCACAGAAGCACACTGCTAAATACCATAAATATGTAAATACATATACTCATGCTGGGCTCTTAATGCACATAAGAGAAGCTAGGGCCGGATGTATGAATCCTTTTTGCATTTGTGAATTTCCCAGTTCTTAAAATTGGGCAGTTTGCGACTGCAAAACGTGTTTATATTATGTATGGAACTCAAATAGCATTTTGCTAACCTGTTACCTAATTGCTGTTTGGGCTTTCTGACCAAATCCCAGTTCGGAATTTGGAAAGGGTGTCCTTAGGATGTCACATTAGTGGGACTAAGGGCTATAACCCTTGTATCAGCAAGGGAAGCTCAAAGATGTTTAAACCTATTGCAAACAGGCTCTCTGATTAGACCTCTAGATGTGAATGATGGATTCTATAGGAATCGTGATTGCAGTGCAGTGATATGTATAAGTGTAGTGAGTTAAAATTGACCAATGGTAGGCAAAATTATTTATTCACTCCTCCCATGGATCAAAATATAAAAACAGTGCAAAAAAGGACAGTTTCGAACAAATAGCTGTCTAAATGTGAAAGGTCAACAGGTTTCTGCAATAATGGATATACTATCCAATGCATTTGTCAGGATCAATTATATTGCTACTGCAAGTACATGTTGTGAGTACAAAATTTCACATATGTAAAGAGTTGGAACTGATACAACTTCTTTACCTTTGGTTAAGGATAACAATTCCTCTGAATGACGACTTCTGCAACGCACAAAAAAACATATATATATATACATATTGTTAAATGAAAAAACAGGATGATCCAATTATAATTGACAGCTCTAATGCTCATCTCTATGACCAATAAATACTATTGTGTCAACCCCATATACACCTCTTGTATGTATAATCACAACGTACCCGTCAATTGAGAGCGTAAGACCTCACCTGGCCACTGCTCAGGACATAGGAGGCATTGCTCTATTAAAAAGTAAGAAAAAGAACCACATATGATCACCCGAAGGGTATGCAGCCAAAACAAATCATATTTACAAATTCTTACTAAGGGTCTCAGTATTGGCAATCGCAGCCGGTAAGGACAACTTTAAAGTGTGGTTTGACTGTATATTCAACAAATAAGGAACTGTGATACTGTATAAATATACTGTATAGATATACAGCCCCTCGTATTAGTCAGTAGCAGCTTTGCTGTGTATGATTGTGTATTTAATTAAAGCGCCTTGTACCCTTATTCGGAATCGGCGCCTGACTGCACCTGATTTTAAGTCTGGGCATATTCTATGGTGAATTTAGCTTTTTAAATTATATACACCCTTAACGTGCTTTTAAAATTGCAGATCTACACACTCAATTGCAGGTCTCCCATGCGCGTCTGTTTAAACAACCACCCAGACAAGAGCAACAAGAACATCTGTAATGTCTATCGCATCTTTGCTAGACCCTGTGGAGAACATATGGAATATGATGGATTTAAATCCATGGTCATGTGGCGATGTTGTATTGTTTGCATCTGCCTGCATCATACCCAAACAAACTTCTAAAAAAAGAACACATGCTGACTAGAGGGGTTCTGAAAGTCTGCTGCACAAATAGCAATTGCCACTTATCAGTTACAGTTAAACTACCGCTCGCACTACTATCTCTGTCAGACTTAAAACGATCTACTTGTCCGTCGGTACCTCTGGCGGTACCAAGAGCTGTCTGGGAGGTACCCGCACAGGTTCAGTGCCATTTTTCAAGTGTCAGACCGTCATTTCCGTGGCATCGGCGTAGCACGTCAAATGCGTCTTCCACAGAATTAGTGCAGCCTGCATGAATCATGGGAGATGTCGTTTGACACACCGGCATGCCGCAATTTTAATATTTATTATTTACAGATGCCGGATCATCTCTGTCCGTCATGTCTGGCGCTTGAGCATAGCGCGTCACTTTACGTCTTGCACAGGATAGTTACAGCCTGGGGAATTTTAGTTTGACACACCGGTATGTCGTAATTTGAATATTTACAAATGGCAACTTCGGCATCATACAAGAAATTACCAACTATATCAGTTACAGGTATAATTCTAACGTACCGTGGAAAACAAACAGTGTCATTATGATCTCACTACAGCTGTTATATTTTGAAAATGCCAATAACGCATGTCCAAAAAACATTACGATATAGCCAACAACTATATCAGTTGCAAGCAATCCGTGTCATTTCTGATGTCATATTAGATGTCAATTTTGAAAGTCATAATTTAAAAGTGCCAGTGACACATATCCAAAAACATGTACTATGATAGAACTGCTAATCTGTAATTCATCAATCTTATGCATGTCAATTCTAGGGATATAAAGTAAAGTGAGTGTGTCATACGTGTGTCAACGTATAGACCCCTTCATAGTCCCACTCTGCAGTTTCTCGTCAATTCACATTTTCAAGATATAGTGAGTTAGTAGCAGAGCAGCCTATATTCAAACCACTCGGTATGAAGATCTTACTCGCAACACAGTACAGGGTATGACATCATTGAGCCCACTCTTATCACTTTGAAGTCTGGAGACCCATTTCTGTTCCCTTATCAACAGGAAACTTGACATATCCGTGATGTGTCAAGGAATCAGTAGTTGTTCTAATATGGTCCACCTTAAATCATCAGGACCATGTTTCTTTTCTAAAAAGTGACTTGTTAATCTAGTTGATTGTTTTTTGCACCTGATTGTGCTTTTGTGCTCCCAAATTCTCAATCTCACTTTGCGAGTGGTCAAACCCACATATTTTAAAGCACAAGGACATGTAATCATATAGATTAACTTTTCACTATTGCAATTGGTAAACTTTTTCAGTTTTCTTGGCCTGTCTGTTCCTATGTTCACAGCTTTGGTGATTTCTGTTTGGGGATTCGCAGCGCAGGAGCCTGTGGTGACTGATGGGAATCCGTCCTCTTAAAAGCCTTTTTCTGAGTTGAATGAATCAGATTGATCCAGTTGTTCTCTCCTTTTATCTATCTTGCTCAATAGACCCGTTGATATTTGTGTTGTTTATTCATACATTGTTTGGGGAATATATCCATGTTAGGTCTTTAAACTTTTCCCTGAGGCCCTTCTATATATAGTAGTTTTTTTGTCCTTAGGATGTCTCATTCCAAATACTGAATCGTATATGTATGTATGTATGTTTTGCAACTGAAATCTATTTGCCAAATATTAATACTTTACCAACTACTGAAAGGTAGTAGTACGGTATTTGCACACTGGAAGGTGTACCTAAGAGACCCCTTCCCCATTTACATTTATGAATGCTGAAAAATATTTTTTTAAGAGGCAGTGGTCCCAGGGAATACTGCTTACTTATAAAAAAAAAAAGAAAAATAGTAGCCCTTTTTTTTTTTTTTACTGCATCCCATTCTACAACCCAAATAACATCACCCTACCCTGCAAGTGGCCCTCTGGGGTCAATAATGTTGACATCTCTTTAGCCCCCTCAGTCAGGGCAATCTGCTGGATCTCAGATTAAACATACCCAAGAACTTTGCAGCTCCCAGCCTGTCAATGAGTTCATCAGCTCAGGGGATGGGTTGAGCAATCAGTCTTGGTGACTGATTTGAGCCCCCTATAATCCACACAGAGCCTGAGTTTAGGTACCAGCACTACTGTGCTAGACCAGGGACTATTGAAGTGTTCAATCACCCCCAATTCCTGCATCTTGGAGACTTCCTTCTTAATGCTAGCTCTCACCTATTCGGATAACCTGTAAATGGTGTTCTTTACAGGCATGCTTTCTCCAGTATCAATATCATGGGGAGACAGATGTGTAAGCCCTGGGATTAGGGAGAACAGAGAGTCAAGCGGCTCAGTAACAATAATGGCAGTCCCTCTGCTGCTCTTGCGTCACGGTAGTGGAGATGTTGACACCCTCCACTGACCCATTCTGTTCCATGGAAAATAGGAGGTCAGGGTAAGGTTCACTCTCATCTTCCACCCCATTATGTCACCAGGAGCATGGTGAATTCAAACTTGAACATAAAAGACAATCAAATGGCACATGGGTTTATCATATTTACAGCTTTTGTTGAGCGCTCAGACTACTTAGCGCTATTATTCAGTGTGTTAATAAAAAGTCATACGCACCAAAAGTAAATACATTATTTTTTTCTTTGGTATTTTTATTAAATGCATCTATAAACCTTTTATATGATGTATCATTACCTTCTCTTTACAAGTAGATCAAAAATCATCTTATTTTTGTATTGAAACTTTTGCATCACCAAATTCGGTTATCCCCTTTTCCCACATCTTCATCACATACACGGGGCCACAGAATCCAAACAATGGCAAGTAAACCATTATTACACGTTTTTATTTACATTCCGCAACAACAGTATCACAAATTGTAAAAAAAAATAAAAAATGGTCCATAAAGAAAAGGCTTTCTGCAAATAAAAATACAGACTGCACAACCAAATAAATTAAATGTGAAACTATGCCAGAGATTTGTAGTGCACCTTTACAAGTAATAAGGTGTGCTTAAAAAAAACACAGCTGACAGTACTTTTCAATAAATATTTGAAATACAATAAAAAACAATATGTTTATAACCACTGCCAGGTTTCCTGTAAGTCAGTCCTCTCTAAGAGATATACGGGTGGAGCTACAGGTAGTCTCATAATGTGAAATCGGCAGGTAGCCCAGGATAGTTTGTACACACCCAAAAACTAATGTTTGTGTGCCTTCACACATTCCTCCATGACTCAGTCTTACCCTCGATACTGCAAACATTCTACTTCGGTCAAGGGGCAAAAGTAAACCTATTTCTTAGGTGGAACAGGTGAGGAAAACTCCCTAAATTGATGACAGTGTAGGGGGGGGAAGCATTTAGCTATCTGCAATTTTACTAATGCAGATACATTTTTACCTGCATAATTGTTCAGTATTTTCTGTTGCTTGTGCGGAATTGCCTTCACATTTTTCTAAAGGGGTATTCTGATATGATTTCCGCTAGAACTGCTGGGAACCTGCCACTGCTGCAGGAAACTGTTGGAGACCTTTTAGAGTTCCAAGCATAGACATAAACCTGCAGAAGTAGATTCATCTTTTTTTTTTCTCACTCAACCTGCTTCCCCATTAATTTCTCTAACAACCGTTGCACTTTTCATTTGGTTGTTGTGTACTGCCATATTGAATTGTGGCCCACTACACTTTTTTTTTTACTATTCTACTGAGGTAAGTGTAATGTCCCACTTTTCTTCCACTTGTCTGTTTTTCCCCCATTCTTTACTCCTAAAACTCAGTGCTGGGTTTGAAAACGGGCTACGATACACAGATTTATTTTAAGGTACCTAGAGATCATATAGTGCACAAGTCTCGAATAAACGAATCTTTGAAGATTCTCGAGGTTGGGAAGCAATTCTTTTCAGCGCATCTCATTGCACTTGATTCTAATAACGGATAGGTGTTCAAGAACAATATTACACTTCAAAAATATGTAAGACTCCATTTTACTCATCTCTCAAGTTTCTGTTCTTCAAACATCAAATTAACCTTACTATCCAAAATTGTTATCTCTTATTTTTTATTGCTGGGACAAAGGTACCCCATGCATGCCACCATCTAAGTCTTGACATTTTCATTAGTAGCATGCCTTTCTCCCTTTAACTTTGTGATGTTCAAACTTATTTTCTAGTATCAACTCTTGGGCTGACGTTTCCACAGATCCGAGTTCAAATTGTCATTGTTCCTTCGTTTGTTACATATCCAGTGTTCATTTGCAACTTGTCCGGCCACCATTGTGTCTCAATGGGGATAGAGCTGACCGTTTTCTATTTTTGTTCAAGGTGTGTAAAAAGAAAACCTTGGCCGAATCCTTTAATTCAGGACATGCAATCTATGTCTGAAATCTCATTTTTAAATTTCAAACAAGGTTTTGCCATTTAGAGGGCATCGGTGCATCATCCTTTAGCGAAGGTACAAAGCAGGCATAGCTTCTTCTCTGTGTAGTATAGGCTGCTGCAGATGGGTAATAAGTAACAGGATTTCTCCACTTCCATAGCAATCTGTTGAGTAATATCATACAAGTAGATCTGTAGATCACAGGTGGAGGAGAGTCTTGCTAATGTAAATATGAACTTAATTATTTTCCTATCCTGTATTGTGGTTTCCTCCTGCTGGATTCCTTCCGGGAGGAGAAAGTGCAGTTTCTTTAGGTGTTCGATCAGCTGGTGACTTTCGCTTCTAAGCTCCACTCTTATTCGTGAAGATGTCATGTGATGGTTGGTTATAGTCAGGATTGAACACTTGCACCAAAAAATCCTAAAAAGAAAAAAAGAGCCTGATTAAATAGATTGCAGCTGACTGATTTAAAGTACCGGCCTCTGTCCACGAACTCACCTTAAACAAATCATTTTTATCACTTTACCATTTTCCCACGGATACTTGTAAGTGTTGTTAAACGCTTTTTTGTTTTACTTGTCTTGAATTTCCCTCGCATGAAGAATATTTTTGTATATTTTAATTTACAAAGGAGTTCTTTAGCTGTATTCTTAGGTAGGAGGTCAGAGATTTCCAATGTGATATGTAATACCTGTTATTAATGTATATGGGAGTAATTTATTATTCTTTATATTGAATGATAGAGGGTAGATGTGAGTAGAAGCAAGGCACTAAAGATGTGAAGATGTTTCTAACTGAGGGAGGCAGGATAACTCAGCAAATAGCAGAGATGTTTTGCTTTTTCCTAATTGCTGGTAAGTCCCTGGCATACAGGGAAAGTAACATATTTTAGGAAGTTACCTAGACTGTGTTCGTTGAAAGTCGAATTCCATACAATTACCTGGCTTGTCTGCATTGCTCCATATCAGCAGACTCTACGGTTTGGAGAAAAGGGAAAAATATGTATGTTGTTTTTATTGTAGTCACAGGAATAATAATTATCTATGTAAATCAAGGCTCCCCTTCAACCAAAACCCTTAAAATGGGTAGACTTCAGACCCTTTCAGCACCACTTCTTATTTAGAAGTTTATGGCTGTTTGCAAAAGGGTTTCCAAACATGTGTAAATACCAACAAATTGATGTTGATACCAGTTATATTTCCCATTTCACTGACATCTTCTGGAATGCTCACTTATAGATATCATGAGTATAAAACAGTTGTGCACAGTCTATGGATATTCTGAAGTTGTGACATCTTGTGTGCATGCGACAGAGCTCTTATACCGAACCCCAGCTACTAGAGGGGTCAGATTCCCAGAGTAAAGATGGATTTCCACATGACAATAATGGAGAATTATCTTTTCGGCCTTCAGAAATAATGACTGCCTTTCACTAAAAATGTGTTTATTAAGTTCCTTAAATGCTGGCCATATCCCTCGCACGTTACAGATACTAGATATTTGCACATTTAAAATATGGCTACTCTTTGGAGGAATACAACAAAATCCTTGGGTCTAAGTTGTCTGCACAATGAAAGACTAAGACAAAAAGGCACTGACAAAATCACAACAGTCGTAGCTGAGGGATAAATCCCTTAAGGACGGAATCTCTCAACCACCTATGGTGGCATGCTTCATCATTTGGAATTTTCCTCCCAGATGACAACTTCGATCCTCTGAGAGTGCGACCCCCTCTCTCTGAGAGGGAGGAGCACAGGGATGTTTTGATTTCTACTCTGACTGGATTAGTAACTCCACCAAATGAAACTAGTAGTGTGGGTGAGGACGCAGAGCAAAGAATAAAGTAGCGTGAGTGAAGTGATGATAAAACTAGCTAGGGAGAATTAATGTAATGCTTTATTTGGAAGTGGTCACTGCCAGGATTAAAAACAGTGCACCTGCGGTATGGATTTAAACTGCATGTGTGAGGTGAACGATTGTGTCGACATGTTTCCACTGTACTGCCCCTTTCTCGGGCAAGGTTTTCTTCAGGACCTCAAAGATGCTGCTGCTAAATGAAAAGTGTGAACAAAAATGTGTATTGGGAGAACGAAAAATGAGGAACAAAGTATACTTGCGGTTCCTGTTCTATAGAAAGTATCAATACCTATTGAGGGCGGATACAAAGGAAAAGGTCAGTGGCCTTAAACAAACAGAAACAACAGACAACAGAGTTGACCGGTATAGCTGATGCCTATGGAATGTAACAGCTGTGTGTACTCACAAAGTAAAAAGCAGTATACTACTTAATGCTTACCTGTAACAACTAGGTATGTTACTTCACCTCAACCTTGTTACAGCTCAGGGGAGGGGGCACCGCTCTAAGAAAAAATATATAAATGTCTTTTGAGTGTGCTAGTGTCCATACACCAAGTTTACACAAACTATAAAAAGCCAAAGTCCAGAGGTAAGGAGGGCAGGCTGGAATCACAAGTGGAAGAAATATCTATTCAAGGGGTGGCCCAGAGACTGGTACAAAATGTCTGCTGGCAGATACGACACACCACCTACATAAGTCGACCTGCGTGAGTTGGTGCACAAAGTCAAGGCCAGTGGGAGGAAAACCAGGCGAAACCATGCCAGTGACTCTTAACTCACAGGTTGTCCCGGTGGCGCACCATGAACAGACCCTCCAGTTTATCGCGATTTCGTGATTCACGAATAAAATTGCGAAATCGGCAAATTACCGCGATGGGCGCGATAATAACCATATTGGCCGCGATATTTACAAAAAAGTGTCTACCGGGAGACAGCAAAACAAACAATGCCTTTTATTGGCTGTGCGCCGCACCCCCCACCCCCCCCCCCCCCGTCCCCCGCCCTCCCCACTTTCCCTGGACACACACAGACAGTCAGTTTTTGAGCTGCCAGCCACACCCGAGTACTTCACAAGTCATTAAAAGACCTTTCACTTGTTAATGAGGCTTTGTTTTTCACGCCCCCGCCTGTTATCCTCGGCTCTAGCAGGTGTCAGGGGCTTGCGGTGGTTTTCGGGTCGGTGTGTGTCATTGCACGAGAAGCCAACCCCCTGGGTCCTCCCATTAGGGGCATATTTTTCTTTTATGGCTGAAAGGGGGGGGCTGCATTCTTTTTATCCTTTCCCGGCCGGGCCCCCTGGTTACGACCTGTGAAGCGCCTCGTTGTGGGTGTCGTGAGTTTCACGGGGGCCCCGTCCGCAGTCTAGACTCGCAGCTGGGCTTCTAAGCCCTGGCACGGCCCTCCCTAGGAACAGGACTCATTTCCGTATCATTTGTACTCTGCGCCTGCCCCTCGGATCCCAGGCAGAAGAGCTTTGGGGGCAGAAACCAGACATGCAGGGGGGGGGGGGGTCAGGTGTGGGTGAGTGCCTGTCACTCAATCCCTGCATTGCATCCGCGCTGGGGTGGCCCTGATGGAGACAGGAATGTTCTCCCCGATTCTGGGTACACGGATGGAGGAAGCCTGTTGTCTTGTTTTGTCTTTATTTCACTTCTTAGGAGGGCACAGGTCCTAAAAAACAGAAGTGGGAGGGTCTAACCAAGTTAGGCAGCATAGCGCGTGGCATCACATTGAGTGACATCATTGAGCGCGACATGGCACGTCGCATCACAGGAAGTGGTATCAAGACCCATGACCTCACAGGAATTGACATCACAAAATGTGACACAAAATTTTAGTCCTCACACTTCTGTTTAGCCCAACTGGCAGATGAAGAATTGCAATTCCAAGGGATAACAGCCTTAACCTGTGGGCTGCTTCCTCTATTCCATATTCCAGATTGCCTAATCAAAGGGCTTCTTCGCCAACTTCACTGGCTCCCAGTGAACAAACAAATGGAATTCAAAGCACTCTGTTGCATGCACAAGATCTGCTCTTGCTCAGGAGGACAGTAAAAAAAGAACGACTCCATACCCAGTTCGCACCCTGCCCTCAAGCAGTAGATTCCTGTTCACAGTTCCAAGACTCAAATACACCTGCATGGGCAGACACTTCTTTTCTTGGTGCTAGGCTATGGAACTCCTTCCCAGAGTTCTTAAGATGCTGTGCTTCCCTTTCTATCTTTCGCACAGAACTGAAAACTGCCTCTTTTAGCTCCTCCTAGGCCGATCTTCCTGCTCTCAAAGCGATAGGAAACCCTGGTTGGGTAGCCATGCACTATACAAGAACTGTATTATAATAAAGATTTAATACATTAATTTTAGAAACTGAATGGCCAGAAAACAAAAGAACAGACTTGTTTTTATCAAGGTCTTAAGGAAGAACTAAAAGACACTGAAAGCTCAGATTCCTAACAGACCCACAGAAGTATCCGCCTTAATATACTTGCTATTAGAAATAGATTATCGACAAACTAAAAGAAAAAAATGAAATAAGGAGATAATTTTGTCCAAGTGTTTGTGTCTGTACTGTAGCACAGCTGGACACTTTGTAATGATCTACCCAAAGATACCAAACTTATTGCAGAAGGAAAAGGTTCTGCACATCAGTAAGAGGAGTTTGGCTGGTGGGAGTATTCATCGTGATCAAGGAACACTACCAGTTCAAAGACTTGGCCTTTGGCATAAAATCAGTACCAAGAGTATTCACAAAGTGTCTAGCAACGGTGCAGCACACTTAAGGAGACCGGGAATAAGTGTCTACCTCTAGCTGTACAACTAGCTGATAAGAGCAAATGAATACCAAAATTGCAAGCAGCAAATGCAACATCTCTTTTCTGTCCCCCCCCCCCCCCCCCCCGTCCTCTCCCTTTCCCTCTCTATTTGTCTCTCCGGACATTGGACACAGTTCTTCCTAGTCTCCCTGCTATGGCTCCTTCCTCCCCTCCTTTCCTCTGAATTCCCTCTACCACGTTTTTTAATGTACTTTACTACGCTATTGTAAGTGATGTAATTTGTAACGCAATGTTCCTCTGCTATAGCGCTCTGATACATACGGGCCTAGCCAGCGCTTTATAATTCTTTTGATGTACCTTCTAATGCAATGTTCCCCTGGTTAGGCTCTCTGATACCTCCAGGTCTAGATAACGCTATTTAACCCTCGCAAATTCAAATAAACTAAAACTGTTTTTTTTCTGAACAATGAGACCTGATCAACATGGCTGACAGGTGGAGCTGCTTGACAGCTAATGAGGAGTCTGGCCCTGGTTTTCCCCCTTGACCGTCACCTTCCCAGCCGGACATTGGGCATTGTTCCTCCTCGTCGCTCCGTTTTTGCTCCTTCCTCCCCCCTACGAATTATTGAAACATTGTTTGTGTACTGTACCTTTCTATGCTCTTGTATCTGATGTATCTTGTAACGCAATGATCCTAAATGTAAAATGCTCTGATACCCTCTTGGGTCAAGTTTGCGCTATGTAAAACTTTATTAATAAATAAAGTGGAATACTCTGCTAAAACAGTTTCCATTGATTTAAGGCTGAAAATGAATGCTTATGAGTAAAATAAAGTGCCGCTAAAATGCCGCTGAATTTCCATATTTGTGCTGCTAAATTTCCATATTTGTGCCGCTAAATTTGAGAATCCATGCCGCTATATCCTGGGGGGTCTGCATAAAGGGGAGTGCAACTGTCTTAAGTTCATACAACGACTCAATAAGGTGATTCTGGAAAACTAGCATGTCCAATGATTTTAACTGGGACTATGCAGCGTAATGGTACACTCACTCCTCCAGACAGAAGAGGGGGCCAAAAACAACTAACCGAAAACAGACGTGAAAAAACGGGGCCAGATGTTGTAACATGTATCAGAGTGGCTGTTCTACGCCGTACAACTGTAGAATCTTAACTGTGTGTGGCACCTGGAGCCAACAAAAAGTTCTGCGTATTTAACCCAGGCTGAAAATTGTACACTGTGACCGGGACCCCGTTACAAGGCAGACCCTCGGGGAGTCAGGCTGAGGAAATAAAGGGGGGTTAACAAGAAAGGGGTCTCTAACATGACATGCCATATTGAACCCCAGTATTATTATAACTGGGACTCCTGGTCACCCTACTTCTATGTACTCCTACATCAGCAAAGTCTAAAAGAGCAGATACTACTGTAGGTAAACTCGGGATCATTCCATTTGTCGACCTGCGGTGAATGAAATACCTGGAGGGGTCTCCTGAAATTCAACCCTTTGACCTGAGGGTGGCACACAGTTCTCAGCATCACACCTGTGTATACCCTATATTTCACCGCCTCCATGCAACCGCTGCCGATTCTAGCCAAACGGACTTACCCGACAAATGCCGAGACGCACGCAAGAGCAAATGTGCATTTAAGGACCAAAATGCACCGTCCACCGGCGGAGTCGCTCGCGCTCATATTGTCCTGCTGTGATCACTGACTTCTGTCGCTTCACCCCGCGCCGAATGATCTGTGTTCAAGCCTCCCGCAGGCCCATAATATATTTATGGGAGTGTTTGGAATTCCCCTATATATTTAACACGTTCTTTGATGTGAAAGGAAACTGAAACTTTGCTTAGTCACAGTCAAGAAGCAGTGAGGCAACCTCGTGCAATGATTATAATTGTGTTTGCATAACTGATTTCTGAGTGACAGTTTGTTAAATTGTGTACACATGAGACGTCATTCTGTAGTCTTCAGTGAAAGCTGTGTTTATTATATTTAATTCTACTATGAAAAAAGTGGGGGGATGGGCGGGGACTGGTGAGAAAGTATCTGGGGTCAGCCGACTCTATTCCTCCCCCCCCCTAATACTCTCCCCCCTCCCCCTCCCCCCTTTTGGATTGGTTTTCATCTTGAATTCTCGACATGTCTCGCTCTCATTTTTGCACCACCTCACCATTCTGTTTTCGTAGACGAGGTTTCAAGCTGCAGAGGGGAGAAAAGAAAGTTTTTTTACACTATGAAAATTCTCGACTCCGACTTTTATAAATTACAATGTTTTCTGACATACATTGTTTTGTGAAGACCCAGATTACCGCACAAATCGGAATGAAACTCAATTTGTTGTGCACGTATTTTTGATATTATTTCAAAAAGGAAACTTAATTGTGTAATTATTATAATAGCTATTCGGTTTGTGTCGATCGCGGCTATAGTTCAATTGGTGATCGCTTGATACGTGTTTTTTTTTGGGAGGGTCAATGGTCCCCTTGTATTGGGTCAGTATTTGCCGTTCCTAAGCACCGGCATTTATTTGTGAACACGTATGTACCAGAATGTACCACATGGTGGCGCCCTTGTATATTTCTTTATGTATTTTTATTAGTGAAGCATTTAGCTATTATGTTTCCAGTAGTCGAAGTGCGTTAAAAAAGTATTGTAACTGTAATTTGTACTTGTATAGCGCTTACTACCCCTGACGAGGCGTTGAAGCGCCACTCCAGCATCCAAAATAGCAGGTTGTTAGTAGATGAAAATATGTTTTTAGTTTCTTTGTACATTAGTTGTTAGGTTTGTGCTCTTGTTTTCTTGTGTGTTTAGTAGAGTTTAGAGTAGGGATATGAAAGTTTTATCTAATGTATTATCTATGGATGATTATCCAGGTCATGACAGCATTGTGTTTTTATTTTTTTTCTTTTAGCTCCTTTTTAAACCTCAACAATTTATCTAATTATGCATTTTTTTTTTAACATGTTTGTATCATTGAACTTCTTCCACTCTTTTATGATTTTTTAACGAGATCAAATAAAAGTATTTCTGAATGACTGACTGAGTAGGGATAGAATGTTGGGAATTGATTTGAAGCGGGGAATTAGAAAGTTGTTTTAGTAAGTAGTGGTCATGTGTGTCGGTTATTTGGAGTGAAGCGTAACAAGGAGGGGGAAGTTTGAGAAGGATGTTTGAGAGTTCATAGTCTGAAATGTTTTGGATGAGTCAGAGGGAGGAGGGATGGGAAAAAGGTTGAAAGGAGGATTTTTTTTATAACCTAAAATTAAATTGGCTTATACATACACACATTTATGTACATGACACTTAACAAAGTTGTGTTGGCTGGAGAAAAAACCCTTGTATATCAATAACCATATGTACATAACTGTGATGCTGCATGCAAAAGGGGCGGGGGCCAGTGAGCGGGGGGGCGGGTTTAGTGAGCGTGGGGGCAGGGCCAAAGGTCTGGCTAACAAAACACAATATGTACATTTTTTGATCTTTCATCTTCTGGAAGCTACATATAAAACAGTGCACATGAAAAAGATATAAGTAAAATTTTCCGAGGGAAATGTACTTGTTGGACTTAGCCCTTTTTGCAGGGTTATCCCAGAACTTTTTGCTTTCCTCCTGTATTTTTTCTGACCTGTTTTAGTTAGTTTTATGACTCTGTCCACTTTACCACTGCTGATCAGTGCTAAAGTGCATGTGCTCTCTCTTGTAAACTTGGTAAGAGGTGATCTGTGGCTTCCCTGGGCAGCGAACTGGGATGAGGAGTGAGCACAGCGGATTGCCGAAGTACCTCAGTAGATGCGGCGGCAGAGCACGACCTGATAGAAGCATCCGCTGACGAAGCATGTACACAGGAGGCTTGCTGTGTCTCCCTTAGTGAACTGTGCGGGGGTTGGAGCCTGTTGCCACTTTTATGGGGAACAGACCGGACTGTGTATAACTCCACTTTGGGGTCCCAGTGGAGGCAAACTGAATACAAGGTGTAACCAGGGTGCCCCGGGCGGGGTGTTGGAAGGGTGGGCCCTACGCCTGCACCACTACCGGGTGACTCTGAGCGAAGCGGCCTCTAGGACACAAGTGCGGTGCCTGCAGGAGATTGCACATACACTATGGCACAGGAGTCGGTGGCTGTTGCGCATTGTTTCCAGTGATTCTGGTGAAGACACATGGGTTACTTTTTCCCCGCCCGGCATGTGTGATAATCTAGCCAGTGACAACATTTAGACCAGGTGTAAAGCAGAACAAGTGATCACCTGCAGACTCTTACTATAGTTGACACACTACTGAACTTCTGGACATAGGGCAGTGACACAGAAAGCGGACCTCGCGAACATTGCAGCCCTGGAACTTGCTGACCGATATCTGCGCTGGCCCGATGCCGATTGCAGCGATGTGACTGGAACGTCGTAAAGAGAGACCTTCGCCCAGGGTCAATAAATCCAACTAGGAACCCCACTACTTGGAGACTGCCCATAGTACCCACTCCGTAATGGGTAAGCCTCGAGTGGGGTCGACTGCCGCCCGCACGCAACAGGCACCGCATACAATGGAGCCAGCTCAACCACCCGGAGACCTAGAGGCAGCTGGGTCCTCTATATTGAAGTCAAAAATCGATTCAGTACTTAAGGCAGTCACCAACATGAGTGAAACACTTTGGCAGACTAGAACATCACTAGAAAACCGCATAGACAGTCACGTCTGACTTCACGCTCCTACATGCGTATCACAAGAAATTGACCGGAAAAGTGACTGAGTTGACAGCGGAAACAGCGATAATTGCACCTATCACCAGGAAGCTCTCTGCAGAGATGGGTGAACTGAAGGCACAAGTGCAATCCCTAGAGAGCAAAGTGGATGATGCTGAAAGGCACTTCTGAAGAAACAATATCAGAGTGGTAGGGCTACCAGAATGTGTGAAGGGCAGGGATGCAGCTGGGGTTCTGGCGATTGGGGACTTATTCAATGAAGGTCAACTATTGCCTTTCAAGACACTAGCAGAGAACTCTTGTTTGCTGCAGGGCCTATTTTTACTGCATACTGTAGTACGCACAATGCACCACACATGAGGCAACATAGAACAGGAGCCGCCTACGCACCTAGGTGTACAATACTTGCACAAGCTGGGTGTAGGCTGACATCTTGTCAAATGGTTCGCGAGGGCACTGAGAGCACATACGGTGCCACAAATGAACTAATTGCGTGCTCTTCGGGAGGAAGACCTGCAGCGTCCTTGCACTGAGCATGAATGGTTGGTCCCACTTGAATTCCCAGCAGCTCGAGATTCCGACTCATTCAGTACTACATAGTACACAGGCCCTACCTCACACCAGCCAAAAACAAATATTTTTATCGTACTGATGCTGGCTGTCCGAGATGTGGTTCAGTGGGTGTTGATTTGCTTCATACGGTGTAGTCCTGCCGTACTGGAGTATGGTCACTATGACTGATGCAGTGCACAGACGGTGAGCTGTATTGGACCTGAGAGGTATGCATATTGGGCCTGTACCACAGGTCTAAGAAGCATAAAGTGTTGTCCCGTTATATAGATCTGGGTCTCATAGTGGCCAAAAGGCTCATCACGAAACGCTGGAAGTCAATTGATACCCCCACCCCCCGCAGAGAGGGCCTGGTTCCGGTCACTGCTGTGTTGGGCACATGCAGAGAGTATAGCGCTGTGTTGGGAGGATGCGATAGGCATTCGGAAGCAGCCACTTGCGGTGTGCTGGGATGCGATCCTAACGGATTTTCGTACTATATGGCAGGGCTGGAATGTCGAGCCCGCTACTTCACCTGACTTTACCGTGGGCCAAACCCGGTAGGCATAACTGAGTTACAGGACCTGTGTTGCTGGCCTGTTCAGAAGCGAGTTTACGGGGTCAGATGCAAAACCCCTCACTGACTATTGTCCAAGACAGTGCAGTGAGTAAGCTGTAATCATGACATAGTAGACATATGGTAAGACGTGGAGTAATACGATCAAAATAAGCCCATGCGTGCAAGCGAGCGAATACAGTTTGCAGTTACAGGACATAGGAAGTGCATCGTGGTATTATGTTTAACAAATTATAATTTCAAAATCGGGAGTCAATGTGTTGTTACAGTTGCTCATATTAATTTTATGTTGCAAACAATTTAACTCTCTATTTCCTAGATTGAAATATCTGCACTAAGGAGAACCAGCAGTTAAGCTCATGATGTATTGCTGTCTAAACTAAATGCGCTTTATTATTTGAAAAGCTCATACAGCTGTAATACTGGTGTCAAATTATAAATGTTTCGTAATAGTATCGCCAGAAGTGTAATGATATAATGCAAAATTAAAAATCAATAAAAAAGCATTTAAACAAAAATGAGCCCCAACTGGTATAGGGCTATGGGATCCCCAAAGAAGCGAATTGGCAGTACCCGGCATTGCGCCATTGGGTCACACAGCCTCAAGTCTGCATCCACGAGTTTGGGGCAAGAGTTTTCCCTGAAGGAGTGGGCGGACATCGTACACAGAGACCGGGCCTCATCGTGCAGTACCTCGGGGAAGGAGATGCTCCCTAATAATTGTGCACTATTGGTGTGTCGCCCAGTGGAAACCACGCAGCAGCGATCTTTGTTGGCGCAAAAGTGCCAGAGAGGCACACTGTCCCACATTCTCTGGCACTGCCCCAAGATAAGAACCTACTGGGACGCTGTCCTACCTTTGGTTGGCCACATATACCAGATAGAAATCCCCAGATTCCCTTGTTACATCCTGCAGGGGCTTCCAAACCCCCTCACCTACCCTCTCCGGTCCTGCAGGGGGAGGGCAATCACCCTGGCCCTGGGGGCAGCTTACACAACATGTTTTGATAAAGCCAAACCAAAGTTAGCATTAATCGCGAGGATTATAATGCACTTAAGAGTATATGGTATGGCTATATCACAGAACAGCTATAAGGTGATGGTTCCTATAGCTGCAGAGGGGCTCAGCTCATGCTAGGGCACCCTCTCACATAAAACCAAGTACTCTGCCTCCGGGATTGTCGAGGCCTTCCATAGCAGTAGCTTATAGGTGAATATGGGTCTATATGTAAAGGTAGATATAGGTATACTATATCTAAGTAAGGGGTGATTACACCATCTTACCCAAGCTGAGTGATCAGCCTGTGGTGTCAGTTTGGAGGGCCAGCTAGGGGTGGCATAATACATGCTGCAGCCCCTGATATGTCTTGGATGCACCTATGCCCTGGGTACCTATGGTACACTATACAGGGGCTCACAGAGGTGACCCAATACCCAATCTGGTATGTACCTAAAGTACATGGTATCACTTTATAGAGAGAACAACTAGGCTGTGGGTCTGATTAGCAGGCCCACAGGCACACTAAAGTCGAAAAACCAGAGAATCACAGTAAAAAGTGGGGGTGACCATAGGAAGCAGACCCTACTCTCCTACAAGCAGCACCTATGCGCACTGGGGGAAGGCGCCCCATGACCCCGCCCTGACGTCTTCCATGTACATGACATCAGCGAGGTATTGCGGTTCGGAAATAGCTGTCAAGAGGTCATCTGATACCATTATACGATCAATTCGAACATGCAACCCATGTGCCCCTGAATAAAATGAATATACTAGGTCATGCGGGTTTCTGTGTCTCCTTACGTCTGTTAAGTGCCATTGTGTAGCCCAGTTGGTTAATGTCTTCATGGCGGCGTATGTAGGTGCTCCGGGGGTGCGCCTTCGGATCGATCTAGTAAAACAACAAGAACACTGTTGTAGTCACCCCCCAGTATCTTCGGGACGCCATGCCATATGGCTAATTTACTCAACAGTACCTCCTGGAAAGCAACCTGGAGTTTGGTGCATCTATGGATACAATAACTACAGGTCAGCCAATCAGCTTACCCTGTACTATCACATAACGGCCTTCTACGTCGATTAGCGAATCTTCTATGCTAAACGGGGTCCCTGGTCCAACCCAAATTAGAGCGTCCCTAGCATATGCTGAGTAGCCCCTATCGTACAACTGGCCTCTCCATCTCCTCTGTAAATGTGCCACCTCAGGCCTTGGTAGGTGAGTCTCCTGAGGGAGAGCAATCTTAACATGGTGTCATTAGTAGGCTTGTTGTACTTACTTGTGTCTTGGACTTGGTTTGTCCTGCTTCCCGTCCCTTGGTCCTCTTGCTGACATGATGCAGAGCCTGTGTCCGGAGGTCCGGGTTGAGGGCTTTTTTGGTCAGAGATAGCGGTCTTTCTGTAGCTTGTGGTTTGTTTTAGATAATTCATAAATCGTCTAGCATAGAGGGCAGAGTGATGGGTTTTTCCATTACTGGGCTGCAGATGCAGCCTACTTGCATCAGCTGGGTGTCTTGTCTGGGCTCACTTAATCAAACTATTCAGTTCCACGAGCTTTGCATCTATTTCCAGAGACAACTACTGCTAAGGAGTTGAGAACTGAGATAGGAGGCACGGAATGTCTGGTGAAAGATTTGGAGTTGAATAAAGGCAGGCAGTACGTGTGAGACAGTAGTCTGGGTGAATGAGGTAAGATTGTGCCTGTGAGGTCTGCATGATGCACTGAGGATGAGAAGGTGATAGAACATTACAGGTGTGATGTGATGGGGTAAGCGGTGTGTGTCACACAGGAGGTACTCCTGCTAGCTCTTCTAGTTTAGTATCCAGTGGTCCATAGTCTGCATTGTGCCCAGCTCCACTTTCTTTACTCCATGCCATGGCCCCTTCCACTTCACCATCTCATTCTTCATAGCCCTCTTTTCCGTGTCTGATCCTCAACCCCAGCCATGACAATTAACCCATGCAGGCACAACCCCACAACAGTGATGTCTTGTGTGACACCCACACTTTAATTCATAGCGTGTTCCAGTGCAAGGCTGCCTTGAAATCTAACCAGATCTAGGTGTCTGTGTCCCACCCTTACTTGGAACTCTGAGAAGTGAACTGTGAAAGGGAAACTGTAAGCCCTGCATTTGTTGTGTTTAGCAAGTTCCATTTAGCACATAGAAACCTGCTGGGAGAGGTGCATGGGATAAGGACCCTCTGAATGCCAGAAGAAGGAAAAACTGGTGGGCAGGAAAAGGAAACACCGGATTATTTGGTGTGCAACTACTGTGAACTTCCCACAACAGATTTTGGGTGGAGAGTCAGCCATGTAACTATTGAGAAATGAGCGTGATGTTGCCAGGTGGTACAGCAACTGCAAAGTAATTTGTGTTGAAAGCCATACATTCTGCCTATTAGTAGGGGGACCTACCAGGTTGTTGAACTGTCTGTAGTTATATGTTTGTTAGAGGGTGGGGAAACATGTATTCCTTGAGGGTGAGTAGGCAGGGGGGTGTACATTTAAAAGTTTTGGTAAAAACAGAAAAAGTTGCGACACTGCTGATATTTGCAAAGACTTCCAGTCACGCTCCCCACTGTATCTTCATACATAACTTTAGTGCCTAAAGAGTTTAAAGGGATTGCGCAAATAGGGTGTCGGAGTGCCCAGCACTTTGATATATGTAAGGGAGTCTAGGCGAGGCTTTTCTCCACATAGATGAATGTTTTACTTGTGAAGAAATAGGGGAAATATGTGCAAATACACAGTATCATAATTTGAAGTGGAGTATCCTAGTAGGAGTACATTTGGAAAGTATAAAAGTGATGTAGATTTTCGAAGCCTACTAATTACATTTTTGTGGATCCTGAAACATGAAAAGTTTGTTTGGTCACAGACTTCATTTTCTTCTCTAGAATACGAAGATGGTGATCTGTCCTCTTGGATAAACAAAGAGAGATTTCAGGGATATCTTCAAGTAGATGGATTTACATTGTACGAGCTTGGAGATACAGGTAAGGCCCCATTTACTGCATTGATTTTTCAGCGATCAACCACTGTCATTCTCTTTGCTTGAAATAGCAAACATCTACACTTTTCTTTCTTTTAATTAGAATGGGATCAAATCTATTGTCTTGAATAACCTAATTCTATGAAATCAGTTTTAACTTAAGTTTCATCAAGCTGCTATTGAGCCTGTTACAAGTTCAAGGTGTTGTTCCATTTGTATACTTCTACTGAATTGCTACCATTGTTTTTTCTTATGTTGCTGATTTGGGAACCCCTGTTTTGCGTTGCTTGCATGCGTCTCCTCTTGGCTGAAAATAAATCTTGCTGTGTATGTGGTAAGCCAGGCAGAGAAAATATTGACCAATAATGCTTTCAAGACTAATTTGATGCATTGTGTACTTAAAATAGTGTATTCACAAGCATGCAAATGTACTGCTTGCTTTTTGGGTAAAGGAACTCACACCAAGACACTTCTGGTCTTTCCATTCCCTATGAAGTTGTACATTGCTTTGCTTGTCATGATCGAGGGTGTGTGCTTAGTCGATTCCCATATGTACAAACCCCTGCTGCATGCGAGGTTCGCGGTAGCTCTATAATTAAATATCTTTTCAGTCCAGTAATCCTGCCTCTGAATGTTCTCTTAGCACACACTGCACAACAAAAGCGGACAGTGGCCAACATATCTGCCTCCCACTATTCCTCGCAGACTCTCCACATGGAAAGGAGTGTACTGGTTGACTAACCCTTCTCACCTCCTATCGAAATGCCCCTTTCAGTAACTGAAGAGTTCGACTAGGAGAACATTATTACATTCGAATTTAGATATTTTGGTGCAACAGATGCCCTACTGATTGGTTCATGCCTATATTCTACTACTGATGGTAGAACCACTTTGTTTTATGATAGGAATTTAACCACTTACACTTTGTCATCGGTAGCAACAACCACACACAGCATTTTACCCTCCCAAAAATTCTAAAAACATAAAAGGTTTGCGCGGACCTTTGGCTCCAGCTACCAATGTTTCTCTATTTCGCTCACCCTAGTGCCTTGTATTTGCTAACTATAGTTGACAAGCTTTGTTCCTTGGGTTTGTAGAGGCAAATTGGCAGGTACAAGAGTAGAAACGATGAAGCATATACAGTACAAGCGTTTCTAATATCTGTGTGCCTCTCGAGGTGTCACTACCCCTTTTGCCCTTTTGTTACCGTCTTACCTTTCGAACCCTGACAAAAGACCTCTGTGTTGACACATTGGTAGCATGCGGTTCTGTTTGATTGGATCAACTATAAACCTCCCTATTGATCACACTCTTACACTCGCTGCCTAGTCTTACTTTAGCCTCTAGCGCTCAATCGTCTCTGGGGCCCATATTTATCAATGGTTTGTGTTATCCTTGCCCCATGCAAGGTGACGCAAATCCAAGAAAGAGATTTATCAAGCTATTCAAGGCCCCTTTGCATGGCCATGCGTGGCTTGGTAAATCTGGAGTAACGCAAGGCAGAGCAAGTCGCTGCCTTGCTTTATTCTGCCCTGAGAAGGTGTTTCAGGGGTGGAGCTTGAGTGTTCCCACACATCCACCCATGGATTTTGGCGCATTCCCAGATTTACCAAGACTGATCAATTGGAAATGCGTCAAAATGCTACGCTTTCCCAGGGGAGGCGCCACAAGGAGAAATAGCTTTATTTCTCCTCATTGTTTCCTTTTTCGAAGTGTGTTGCATTTTGCAGAACACATTAGAAAGATGAAAATGTGTCTGAGAATTGTTTTTGTGCAGGAAGGTGTCCTTTCCTGCACAAAAAGAATCACGCCTACAATGCAAGCACCCTTGCATCATGGTTCAAGGGAGCCTGCGTTGGCGCAAGGCAACGCATTGTGCGCCTGAGCAACGAGAGGGCAGGAATGTGCCCTATAATGTTACATGTGGGCTTTCCCTTTAATGCACGCAGTATGGTGTCTTGTTGCATTGCATGAAACCTTGATAAATCGGTTTCCTTGTGTTTTGTTGTCCGTGCACAGGTTATGGCATGCTGCCTTTATTAATGCACTAAAACAGTGGTTCTTAATCATTCTTCATCTGTAAGCACCCTTTAAATAACTACTGGATGCCAGAAAACACCACCTAAGCAGTTTCAGAAACCAGCACACATCAAACAAATCAACAGAAATATTTTGTTTACTTCCAAATCATTTTATTTACTTTAGAAACAAAACAATGCATATATAGAAATTGTAATTTTAATGAGAAGGTTGGAGCTTTTCAAAAGTCGTTTTATTAAAAAAATAAAACTAAACAGATCCCCTAGACTAGCATATCACGGTCTTCTTGCCGCCAAATACATATGCTTATTTTGTCAGTACATAACAATGCTTGAATTGGGTCCACCAATCATCAGTACTAGATTGTTTGCTGAACCAGCAATGCTCCCCACAAATCAAACTAAAGATACCAACTTCATATTTTGCCTTTAATTTTCAAATTCCTTCACATTTACAGAGCGTTTTAAAAATGCAATTTTTTTCTTTTTTATGTGTATATTTATATATTTTGTTCATATGCTAGTATTATTTATTTTTCTAAACAATCGTGGATCCTCTGGGTATGTATAACGGAGCCGAAGGGGTCTGCTGACCCCAGGTTAGGAACCGCAGCTCTAGCGAAACAACTGGAAAATAAACCCCCCCCCCAAACTAAAACTGCATTATTTAAAAGCTAGTAGAGCGTAAAAGCATAACTCATAATTATAATTGGGAATTAGCCCGCTCCCTGTATGTTACACAGTAAATAGTTAATAGGCTCTATCATTCTTATGTATTTATAGCATTTTATTGCTTTAGCATCTATTGTTTACTCTATTTACGCATTGACACATAGTCATTCAAGTCCAACTATAAACACATACAACAAATATTGAAATTAGGTAGAAAATACTACTTGTTCATTCATTCATAATAAGATAGTTAGTGACCGCCGACCAGTACTCTATTAGCAAACACTTATCAGCAGTTTTTCTGGCATAATTCCTTAATCTGTAGCAATGTTGTGCAGAGATAAACTGTGTTTTACACAGAATATGTTATCTGTGGCAAATATCAAACGTAGACCTTCTCTACTCCTTTTGCCTAGAGTCAGCAACCACTCTCCGTGCTGCTAGCCTTTAAAAACAAGCATTTGCAATGCAATAGGTCTCTCATTTACGCGAGTTTGAGCTATTGGCATTGTAAATGGCAATGCCTTTTTTATGTTTTGGTTTTTAAAACCTAAATAAAAGACATTGTCATTTACAATGCTAATAGCTCTCTCTGGCCTCCCATGCAAGCATGAGTTGTGTGCTGCAATTTAACAGAGCAGGAACCCAGTAACTTAACAACTGTTTATGCACAAACGTCAGCCTTTGAGTTGTCCTCAAGGCACTGGCTCACCTGGGCATAGGTAAGACACCAGCGAGAACTTTTCTCCCACACTTTTAATGTCTGATGTAGGCTTCCAAGTAGTGTTGACATGCCGCTTCAAGCCGCCTCCTTTTAATTAACATAGCAGTGATTTCTGGGAGCTGTAGTCTTTCTTTGCTTTAAATTGGTCCAACTGGATTAATGCACCATCTGAATGCTTTGTAAAATAAAAGCAAGGGACTGGATAGCAGTGTCCTGCCAACACTGAGCCATTAGCACGTCTGTTTCTGGAGTGCCACTAATTACAGAAACCCCAGGTAGACGATTCAGGGTTTTACCTTACCTGTGAGCATGTTTTTATTTCGCTGCACATATGTCAGTCCTCTTCCCCGTGTTCGGGTTGTGCTGATTAGTGACCACCCAAAAGTGGGACTGGATTCTGGCATTGTTGCCCCCTCTCTTAATGCTCTGCCACTTTTTGTCATGATTCATGCCTGCATCTTCATAAGTTTCGTATCCTGAAGAGATGTCAACAGAAGTCATCCAATCAGAGGGTGTGCAAGATAACATAGTTTTTTCATGCTCTCCAGTTCGTCATTTTTGTTTTAAAGTGGTTTGTGTTTTCAGCAGAGCTTTTATCAAAAGATGTGGTGGCTTCCAAGACCGCAGATTATATTTTATATATTGTCTGTATCAGATGCGCCCTTTTCTACAATTTTCCTGTGTTTGTTGTTTGGGAGATAGTTCCGCAGGTTTTGCGTTCATTTCGGAGAACTAACGCTTCGTGCTTTTTTCACATTGACATTAAAGCTCGTCCTGCTCTGTTTTTCAGTCCTGAGGCTTGCTAAATACACACAACTCTGTAGGAGGTGCACTAACACACGATAAGCAGGCAAGCCTGTGCCGATTGACCAGCATGAAGTGGGAGTGCCCCGCAATGTGTGAAGTATACACTGCCACCACCTACACAATAAAACAGACTTAACTGTAGACGTTGTAGAACCCAGTATAATGTGCTGCATGGCCAAACACTTAAAAGGTCCCAAAGGCGAGACCTATTGGCTATGGCAATGGTTGTTATTTGTGAAGTGAAAAAATGTTTAGAACTGAAACTAACTACAAAGGGCTTTGCGTACTGAAGGATTTCAGGAGAGCATGGGAGAAGGAGCACTATTTTTTTTCCGCGCGTCACTGGGAATATTTGAACGAAGCTTAGAAACTGGTGCAACATTAAAGGTTCTTTGGACCACAAACAATGGAAAACATCTAACTTGATAGATTACTTTAAAAAAAAACATTCCTGCATGATAGATCAATAATGGCTTATGTATATTCGACCTGCTGGTGGCAAGCCTACATACCTCTTCCAAAATATTATATTTGCATTGAACCCAAGGAGCGGATACACCTACTGGCCCACCAGCTTCCACGTCGTCAGAATGGCAACAGTCTGCAACCTCTGACTGGATCCCTCTGGTATGCATCCCTGCTCGGATTACAGCTGTCCGGAGCCTCTGCCCTTCTGAAGGATGAGACGTGAATGAGATGCGGTTAAAACGATGATGTGAATCGTGAAGCAAGAAGCCGACTTCTGGCCCCACGAGACCCGACCGAAGACCGGATGCTCCTATCTATTAGGCCGCATTTCTATAATAAGTATATCATCAGTTCCTTGCGCAGGAATTATGCAAATGTTATCCTTCACTCTACGGGATTTATACTTTTCAGCGCGATGGGCAGCGCGCTGACACGTTAACTTGAAACATGAGTGACATTTTGTCTTTATTCAAGGCTACACTGCTGTTCTGCACTTTGTGGTTCCCTGCAAAAATTGGCATTAAATTCATAATTGAAACATTCTCACTGCTGCATAAAACCAACCTTGAAACCCAGCCTTTTTACTATTGCACGACCTTGTGTGGACTACACAGTGCAGATTTCAGTATTTTCTAAGTACCCTCTGTGTTCTGGCTGCAGGGTGAGTCGTGGCGCACATTGCCAGCCAGTGAAGTCCCCTGCCCTCCCTTCTTGTCTCCCCCTGTACATGTCACTGGAAGTCCTAGATGCAGCCAGACGGGCAGAAATACCAGCCCTGGATTGAACCCTCTGCATTAAGAACAGTCCAGCAGCACCAGTTGGCCCAAGGACCACCTGCCCATGTAGGGCCTTCGCGCACTGACGACCGTGCAATATCACAAGGCGCTGACCGCGCCTGGTGGCAGAGAAAGGATAGACTGATTGTTCAAAGCGCCCCAAGTGGTCCGACAGGCAATTTCAAAAGGGAAACTGCCCAGGATGATGAAGTGGCGATACATGAAGGAGGGGGATGTGGAATGGGGGGGGGGGGGGGGGGGGGGGGTCTCGCGGAGCCCAGCGGCTCTGGAGATTTGTTGGGGGGGCGGGGCACCCCCTCCGGTCAGTATTGATGGACTGGGCCGCGGTTACCAACAGTGAACTTGCACAACGGCCTCCAGCCAGCAGCTGTTAGGCATGGAAACTGTCGGTGACCAGACTCTCCCAAAACTAACAAGCCTAACCTGCAACAAGCGTGACCGCGCTAATTAGACAAGGAATGCAGCAAGCTGTTTTTTTAAATCGCCACGCCCCATGAAGCGGGCGCCACGGCGATTTAAAAAAAAAAAGAAAAAAAAAAAAAAAAGCCCAAGTAGTCCCTAAAGGACACAAACCAAGCACTGCAGCGCAATATAACTGTACTTGGTCGGTGCTGCTTCCTATAAAAACGGAAGTGATGCATCGGACCAGCTACCAATAGGGAGGTCGGAAACCACAGTGAAGCCAATTGCAAGCTGGAAGCAAGCAGCAGGTGGGATTCCCCTCCCTATACAGATAACTAGAAGTCTCAGAGAGACAGCGCATGCGCGCTGCCTAGACGAGACCTAAAAGATTAAATTCCTCTCTTTTTGACAAGTCTTCCACTCACATTCTAGCATATCGCTTTGTGTCATAGGAGCTCAGCCCCAACTATTTCTTCCTTCAAGACTTCACCACTCTACAGACTGATTCACATCCTGCGCTCCTCAGTTACGTCACACACTCAATACAACATACTGCAATCTTTTGTTGGGCAGATTGGGTCCTGATTGCAGGCTTTCCCACCCCTTGCAATGCAGCTCTTCGAGATCATTCCTGTCTGAAGCTACCCAACGTCTTGATACATGATGTGCCATACACAAATAAATAAATACATCTTAAATGGGGAAAACACTGTATTTTATTGACCACCCACAGCCATTTTGAACTCCCCTATTCAAGCACATGCTTCATCTTGGTCAGACCACTCCATCATCTTCTCACTAATTGAAATTGGCTTGACACAGCTGATGCCCCACAGCATACTCGAGGGTCTCCAAAGATCTTAGCCTAGAGTGTTTCCGTTCACATTCTGCTCCATTTCTATATGTACACAATTGGTTGCTGTACCAGAATAACCTTCATCTCGCACTGAAGGTGTTTATGGTCCCTCAAGTAAGCATGCAGCAAAAAACAAGAAAAAAAGGCCATTGTTTTGTGCAGAGATAAAATAAAGTGCCCTATTCATGTTTAGGTGTAGAAAATGAGCATCTCTAATTAATTTAAAATACGTTATTTCACCCCAAGGGTGTAACATCAAGCAACCAAATGAATCACTTTTCAACAAATGTACATGATGCCTCATACCTATTTTTTACTTTTATTTTGAGCGGTCTCGTATTCCCTCTGATAATGTTCATCAGTACTTTTTAGTTGATATTGACAAAATCATTATCGCTGCTGATGACATGCTCTGTTAAAACGTATGTAAACACTACAGCCATATACAATCATTTCATCAGTCACAACTTTTTTTTTTATTTTGTCCTATCTGCAATTAATTTATAGGGTCCATGCCAAGGTGTTGCAGTACACCGCTCTGAGAACACTCTCAAAGGGGATGCATAAATGACTACTCTTCAGAAGGAAATTCCTCAGCCCCCTTTACAAGAGGCAAGATGAATCCCCCCCCCTTTTTTTTTTTAAATGAAAATGATTTGCCATGCCAAATACCATCCCATTCCTAGCATTCACTCACTAAAGTACTGCAATATTTAGCAAAAGAACAGAATTGCAAATATCTACAAGGGTGTCAGCTAGTTGACACCAGACACTCAGTATTTTGGCCTAGCCATGGGTCCAGGCTACTTTTGATGTTAGGGAAGTTTAACTCCAGGCAATGTTTGAAAAAGCATGAGCCCACATCAATCTGGTAGAGTTTGGTGCTTCATTTGACATGGTCATCCTCTCTGTCCTCTTTTAAAGGCTGTAGCTAAACTTTGTCAAATCTTGATTTTATTTTTTTCTTTCCATTTGAATCCATTCATCTCAAATTGTCCCTTTTTAATTTGGACCAATGAAAGGTCACAGTAGACTGCCACAACATTCATATTTATAATTCATTTTTTTCAGACCGAATCTTGCAAAATGTGCACACATCATTGGTTCTTACCAGGTGGAAAGGCACATGATTACCTATGATTATCTATTTTTAAAAAGTGTGTAAATTGACAAAGGATAGAATTGCTTCCCTCCCCTACAGCCAATCCTAGCTGGAAGAAAAATAGCCTTCACTTAAAAAAATAAATCTCCCAAGGGCCTTTGCAGTGACCCAGTCTCTTCTATTCACCTGCCCTCTCCCTGCATCCTTTCTCTGTAACAGATACAATACAGTAGCATAGGTGATATTTTGAATCTTTTATTCACACAGGGATGTTACATTCATAGAAAACAAATGCTCTTTCGGGACAAGGGAGTCCTCGCAGTACTCTCTACCCAACAGAGTACATGGGCGATGAGAACCAAAAACCATTTCAGTTACAGTATTTGATTATAGTAATCCTCTGCACCACAGGTTGCCCTAAAATCGCACAAATTACAATTACTTTAAAACGAAACTGCCTGGTTCTGTTTTCTTTTGGTAAGACCTTCAAATGCTTTCCACCTCGATTCTGTGTGTGGTTTAAAATAATTGGTTTGATTCATATACTTTTTTGGGAAACAGTCTCCTCCTCTCAGCAAGACTGCATCTATCTTCGGACAGCTATAACATTTTTGAGCTTACTCATCCGTGCACACTTTGACAGCACCCCCTTATTGGACAAAAAACGTTCAGTTTACGTACTATGGAACACACTCTGTTTAGCTCGGCAACAGTTGGAAATATTTGACATCCATGATAAGTCCCCAAGACTTCCTTGTCAGGCAAAATATTTGTCCACCCTATTTTATCATTCACTGCATTGTTCTCTTGAGCAGTGCTTAGTAGGTGGTTAGTGCTGCAAAACTGGTAAATAACAAGGGAGGCATTTGCGTTGTAGAGTTATTGAATGGCGATTACCTTTACATATCTGTAAAAGGGAAAGCATTGGGCAATGAAACATTGAAAGGGAGCCAGTTTGCCAAAGTTGGAAATGTCCTGTTCATAACATCTTTATGCTTTTCGTTTCAGGGAAGCTTGTAGCTGTTGCAATAATTGATGATAAAAACACATCAGTCGAACATCTCAGGTACAGTAGTTTTGACATATCTCTTTTACGGGTGACATTTTCTTGCAAATTATAAATATTGGTTTCCTCCTTGTTTTGATTTGGGAGTTTACTAATGGACTTGAAATATAATTTGTTTGTTTGTTACTGCAAGAATGACAAATTACCCTGGTCATATGTGAATAAGAATGCCATACTAATGCCCCACCTCCCTTTGTAAACCATTGTGTTCCCGGGACCTGGGGGGGCTTTGATGCTCCCCCCCCTCATAAACAAACAAAGCCCGTGGGGGGGGGGCCTCCGGGGCTGCGGCAAAGCCCAGGGGTGGCTGACCCTGGGGCAGTGTGGGGGTGATTGGCGGCACTCCACACATTTTTTTTACATGCCCCGGGACTTGGCCCACCCTGGGGCTAATTAATAACAGAGTGCGGAAGCCCGCGCTTATTTTTTTTTATTTTTGCAGCCGGATTCGGAACCCTCTTAGAAGGCCTAGGGGGTCAGGGGGTTCCTACCCTGCCCCCTTATCTTATTTTACTTATTTGTTTCCCTGGTTTCTTGTACCTCGGTTCTACCGAGGCACAAGGTGGCTGCCAACACTTCCTGGTTTAAAGTGTTGACAGCCAATTAGCATGCAGCTCATGATCGGCAGGGTGCGTGGATCCTCCGTGCCTCTATATATCAATTTTATTTTTTGATTTTCTCAGCAACTACTGAACGGATTTACATCATTTAAGAAAAAGAGTGCTTTCTGAAACACGCACTACCTTTTTGACAAATTTGGTGTAATTCCGTTCAGCAGTTCGAGCTGTAGCCGTGTCTAAAGTTTCCTATGGGAATTAACCTTGAGAAAACACGTTTTGAGACCCCCCTTTTTTCTCGGCCCCCGCTTGCCGAATCACCCCTACTTTCAAGATAGGAGCTGACCGGCGCGCCCCACTAGTTTTGAAAATTTTGTGAAGATTTGTTAACCGGCGCCAAAGTTATTGGAAAAAGAAAAAACGCTTTTTTAATAGAAACACGGTCCTAACTATAACTACCTACTGGCGACCGCCAGTAGGTAATATATACCGTTATCAAACACAAAACTACTAGCTATCTGTTTTCTTTTCTAATGAAGTGACAGATTGACCTTTTTGTTGAAAACTAAACCTTGTACTTTTGAACTATCTGGTTGTAGGTTAAATCATGCAGATATTTTTTAATGACTGCATGGACAACTAGATGTTTTTACTTTTAGGCATGGAGTAAGATTAACTAATTACTACCTTTAGAGTAGCCCAAATAACATCAGAAATTGTCTAATCTTCATTAGCTTTATAAAAATCCTGAATTTTCTTTATGAATAAACTTGGAATCACTTAATAGGTGTTGGCAAAATGACTACCCCTTCTTCCAGCTACTGCCCACTCAAACTACTCCGTTTTCAAAGACAATCTAGCACGTTTTAATTCTATAAACTGGATCAATTAGAGATTTGTCTGTTCTCAGTTAATAATACTGGGTAACAGAATAAATCAGTAAGTGAATACTGATGATGGCAGAAAGAGTAAATGTCATAGATTTTCTTATTTATGTTTTTATAGGCCACTATGAATCTTTTAGACCGTAAGTAGCTTTGATCTCATTGATGGATTACTTTACCTGAATAATTCAGAGTCCTCAATGAGAAAATGTGGTATCCATCTTGGGATATAGGTGTTCAAACTACTATATAAAGTGTCCTTCTCTCAGTCCACCTATTCTTTTGAGATGTTTGCTAAATTTGTGGCTCAAACTCGTACTTAAAAAATAGTCACTCATCAACCTCTTATAGTCTTTCTGGAGTTGAAAATCAAGTTGATAATCTCATAAATAGAAACAATTGGCCACACAAAAAAAGACGTTAACACACAATCGTTTTGAATATTTTCTCATTTTTAAAAGAAATGTGCCTCCTGCAGGAAGGTCCATTTCGAAGTTTTAATGTTTATTGTATATAAGATTCCACTTTAAATAATAAACTCTTTTCGTGTTGTATGATTGTAATTTCAGTGTAAGTTGGTACTTTTATCTCTAACATTAATCACATCAAATGAAAGTTCCATATTTTTAGGTCTGGCTTGACAGCACAGCTGTCTGGATTACGTTTTGTTACCAGGTCCTTAAAACCTGCAGAAAATATTCTTTGGCTCCACCCAGATTAGTATTATTCGGTCTCCTCCTGCTATTGGCTATTTGGCATAAGTTCAAGTTCAAGTTTGGCATTTATATAGCGCACTACACACCCATAGGGTCTCAAGGCGCTTGAGGGAGGTGGGGAGTTACTTATCAAATAGCCAGGTTTTGAGTTGTTTTTTGAAGGAGAGGTGGTTTTGAGTAAGTCGGTGGTGGGTGGGGAGGGAGTTCCAGGTTTTGGCAGCAAGATAGGAGAAGGATCTTCCCCCTATGGAGGATCTGTGGATGCGTGGTATTGTGGCAAGGGCTTGGTTGGACGAACGGAGATTCCGGGTGGGGGTGTAGAAGGAGAGGCGTGTGTTGAGGCATTCGGGTCCTAGATCGTATTGTGCTTTGTGTGTGTGGGTGAGGAGACAGAACGTTATTCTTTTGCTGACGGGGAGCCAGTGGAGGTCTTTTAGATGATTGGAGATGTGAGCTCTGCGGGGGACGTCTAGAATGAGTCTGGCTGAGGCATTTTGGATACGTTGGAGCTTTTTCTGTAGCTTGGTGGTGGTTCCGGCATAAAGGGTTTCCGTAATCTAGTCTGCTAGTGACCAGTGCGTGAGTGACTGTTTTTCTTGTTTCGGTGGGGATCCATCGGAAGATCTTTTTGAGCATACGTAGGATGTTGAAGCATGAGGAGGAGATTGCGTTGATTTGTCTGGTCATCGATAGGGAGGAGTCTAGGATGAAACCCAGATTACGTGCGTGGTCCGTAGGTTTGGGGGCGTTTCCCAGAGCCGGTGGCCACCATGAGTCATCCCAAGCGGAGGGGGATGATCCTAATATTAGGACTTCCGTTTTGTCCGAGTTCAGTTTAAGGCAACTGTTCCTCATCCATTCGGCCACTTCTTTCATTCCTTCTTGTAGATTGGTTTTGGCGGTGTTTGAGTCTTTGGTGAGGGAGAGGATCAGCTGGGTGTCGTCTGCGTAGGAGATGATGTTGAGGTTGTGTTTGCGAACGATGGATGCGAGGGGGCTCATGTATACGTTGAAGAGTGTGGGACTGAGTGAAGATCCTTGTGGTACGCCTCAAATGACTTCGGTGGCCTCTGATCTAAAAGGGGGGAGGCGGACTCTCTGGGTTCTTCCGGCGAGGGATGAGATGATCCAGTCCAGTGCTTTTCCTTGAATTCTGATGTTTCTGAGGCGGTGTATAAGGGTGCTATGAAAGACTGTGTCGAAAGCTGCAGAGAGGTCAAGTAGGATGAGGGCGACTGTTTCTCCATTGTCTAATAGTTTGCGGATGTCGTCTGTTGCTGCGATGAGGACGGTCTCGGTGCTGTGTTTGGCACGGAATCCGGATTGTGATATGTCGAGGGATTTGTTGGATTCGAGGAAGGTGGCGAGTTGACTGTTGACAGCTTTCTCGATGACTTTGGCAGGGAATGGGAGGAGCGAGATAGGTCGGTAGTTTTTAAGTTCGGTGGGGTCTGCTGTGGGTTTCTTCAAGAGGGCGCTGAGTTCGGCGTGTTTCCATCTTTCCGGGAAGGTAGCGGAGTTGAAGGAACTATTGATGATGTCGCGAAGGTCGGGAGCGATGATGGAGTCTGCTTTGTTGAAGATGTGGTGGGGTCATGGGTCGGTTGGCGATCCTGAGTGGATGGAGTTCATCAGGCGGATGGTGTCTTCAGTGGTAACTGGTTTCCAGGTACAATGGTTGTTAGGAGGGGGATTAGGTTCTGAGGTGGGTGGGGTGGACTTGTCACCTGGCTGTATTGTGAAGCTGTTGTGTATGTCGGCGATTTTCTTGTGGAAGAATGAAGCTATGGAGTCGCAGAGGTACTGGGAGGGAGTGATGTCATTGGTGCCGGCTGAAGGGTTGGTGAATTCTTTTACTATGTTGAACAGTTCCTTACTGCTGTGGGCGTTTTTGTTGAGTCGATCTTTGAATGCTGTTTTTTTAGTGGAGCGTATTAGTTGATGGTGTTTACGGGTGGCGTTTTTGAAAGTGGATGGGTTTCTTTTCCAGGTTTTCTCGAGGGTGCGGCATGTCTTCTTGGATTTTTTAAGTTCATCATTGAACCAGGGGGCTTTCTTGATGTTTAATTTGGTAGGGTTGCTTTTCAGTGGTGCTAATTCATCAGCGCTGCGGGTGATCCATTGTGCAAGGTTGGTAGCTGCTTGGTTTGGGTCTGAAGAATAGGTAGGAGGGTAATGTTGGAGCGTTGTGAAAAGCTGGTTAGTGATGATTTTGTTCCAGTTTCTGCGGGGGATTTGTTGAGGGTGGTTGTGGGACATAGTCTTTTTGTAATTGAAGTGCACGCAGCTGTGGTCTGTCCAAATGGGAGCTGTGGCGTGGTTGAAGGAGATGTATTTGCTGGATGTAAAGATTGGGTCGAGCGTGTGTCCTGCACAGTGGGTGGGGGTGTTGACAAGTTCTTTGAGTCCAAGATTTGCGAGGTTGTCCAATAGGGTGGTACTGTTGTTGTTGTTCTTCTTCTTTTCCAGGTGGAAGTTGAGGTCGCCAAGTAGAATGTAGTCCTCGGAGGGGAGGGCGTGTGGGCTGATGAAGTCTGTGATGTCTTCACTGAATTGTGTGCGGGGACCTGGTGGTCTGTAGATGAGGGTTCCTCTGAGTGTGGTCTTGGGGTCGATGTGGATCTGGTAGTGGAGGTGTTCAGCGGATGCGATGTTGTCGTCGGAACTGGTCGATATGCGAATGGTGTTCTTATGAACAATGGCAATGCCTCCTCCTATTTGGTTGGTGCGGTCCTTACGAATAATCTTATAGCCGTCAGGGATGGCTATGGCGATGTCGGGTGTTGAAGAGGCGTTCATCCAGGTTTCTGTGAGGAAGGCGACGTCCGGTGAAGTAGTGTCGAGTAAATCCCAAAGTTGAGTGGCGTGACTGTGGACTGAGCGGGTGTTGAGAAGGATACATTTCAGTTGGTTGGTGTCAGGAGTCTGTTTGATGTTGGTGGGTTTGGTGAGGGTCCTGATGCAGGCAAACTTGCAGGAGGTGCAGGAGAAGGGTCCATGGGTGAGGCCAGGTGTGGCTTGGTAGCAGGTTGGTCGTCGACAGGGGTTCAGGGCTGTGAGGGTAGAGGCGTCGTAAGAGATGAAGGAGGATTGGGTTTTGCGGTGGCCAGGGGGTCTGGCGCTGGGCGCGGTCCAGGCGCGGATGGGCGTAGACGGGCTTACCTTTGGCGCACCTTCGGCGCGACCGCTGCGTGTGGACGCTGCGCGTAGGTCCATCTGTCTTAAATGTAGAGTGGAGGGGGGGCGGAGCGTGGGCGGGTCAGCTGGGAGGCGGGAGCGGGGAGGAGACCAGGGCCACGAGACAACAAACAACCAAATGGCAGGAAGCGAAACTGGGGCACAAAGACAAAAATGCTTTTCAAATCAATGAAATTACACAGCAGTGCAGCGCAATTAATTTAAATACTAATACAGGCAACTTGGCTAAAATGCGAAGGCAGATAACGATACCAGGCGCTTTGTCCGCGTTGCAGCGCTCTGAGATTGCAGGCGATGTCGCCGAGGCAGCCAATCCAATTTAGCTTCATTCTGCCTTCCAGCATGTGCTTTCACTGGCATGCACGAGGGACTATTTTACAACTGAAAATTGCACTGAGTCATCATTTTGTGTGTTACATTCAATTAAACATCTCCTCTACGCTATCTGTACAGAAAGCAATCTTTTTTATTTAATTTTTTCCAGCATTGGTGAAGCCAATATTGCGGGCATTATTGTGACTAACACAAGTTATGTAAACAACACAAGTAAACTGCATTTATGCATGCCTGTGTTTATGTTCACTGGAACATTATAGGTAGACCTTTTTGCCTTTGGCAATGCCTGTTTAAACAAGTTAAGCAGTTACTTATTATCTTAATTTTGGCTGGTGGTAGAAAATAGATTTGGACAGCTACCATCTTTATGGGGCAAATTAATTGACTAATCTGTCTTTTTATGCCTGCTCTATAAAAAATTCAGACCTCTGACAAAAGAGCAGAAATTCCCAGGTTTTCGGAACAACTTGTTGCCAAAGTTAATCTTAAAGATTAAATGTAGTTATGGAGATCAAAAGAGCCCTAGCTTTGTTTTTTTTCCTTTTTTGGGTGAAAAGATAAATGCTATGCCATTGTGCTTCTGTAGAGAAGTCTTTGTAACGACTGTATAAAAAACATAGATGCCTTCTACCCTTTCATGTTTGCCAATAATCAGAAGAATTCTTTTCCTTCGGAGGTTCTCTAAATTGTCTGTCCCACTCCCATGGCTTGCTATATCCAATCAAGTTTCTACACCTTAAGGCTGTATCTAGGAGATGCCTTTTTATCTCCGCCACTTGTGCATCTATATCTTCCAGCCATTCGTCCACATTCAACAGACTGATCCACTAAATTGAATCTAGTTGTATTTCACAGTGTGATTCCTTCGGTGTTACTAATGGGATTCAAAGAAATGAGCCACCGTTGGAGTACTAATTGTAGAGCAACAGGTTGCAGCCTAATCTTTCGCTGATTTATTACCGATTAACTTGGATTTCAAATTCTCAGGAAACCTTTCCCAAGGAAGGGTATTGGGTAATATGCATGTTGTTTCTGTTCTCCACTGTGAACTGTTTCTCAATAGTAGAAGTACACATGACTGTTGCTTGCTGAAGTTCCTTTGTTACCTTCCTCTTTGGCTTTATTTGCTTTATGTCCCACCTTTAGTCACTGTTTACCAATAGTAGTGACTTGCTTAATTTGTTTTAAATATCTCTGGGACTTTTGGGAATATCTGCAATAAATAACAATTTCCCAAGTGCTATTTTTTAAACAATCTGACTAGGTTTTTCCATAACTTAATATAGTAATGTATAATTTCTAGTCTAAATGAAAATAAATATATATTTTTTTTAAGGCTCAGGAATCATAACATGCAACACTGAACGTATTTAGTGAAAACTATAACGTGTAACATAAGATATTGTTCCTTTTGTTCCTTTCCGATTAATTTGTTCTCTTGCATGCATTTCCATCACTGCTCATGTAGAAGTGTATGTCCTGGACAGCCCATGTATTTTGTTTTTATTGTGACGGTCTCACACCTGAGTTTCTTTATTCTAGCCTTTGGTAGGTATGATGGAATATTATCAAACTGGAAATCAACCTGTATTATTACGATCACCGTGCCACTTTCTGCCTGCCAGCCACGGCAAGAATTTTTCTCAACTGTTAATATGTTCTCTTGATTTTTGTGTCGGAAGGATGAGGTTTCTTTAATCACGATGTCTAACTTGTTACCATTGTATCCTTTAATAAGGTCAAATTCACTAGTTTATTTTAGATCTGCGTGGTTGCCTGTGGCTCCTTGGATTTTTTTAGCAGATTATCGGCATGCACAGCTACTCCTTCCCCCGTGACATATCTAAAAAGAGGTATCTTTTTGGATGTAGTAATCATAGCAGATTATGTGAGTAATGTTCAGCACCTGTTTATGGTTTTTATTGTTTGCGTTTCCCTGTAAGTATATATATATATAGGAAAGTAGGATCTTTCTGCATGTGTACTTCCACTTTTTGCCTGGTGCTAAGCTAGGTTTTGACTAGTCTGACTGGGATCCTGATAATCAGGAACCCAAGCAATCTGCTTTCTCCCTAAACTGTTATGTTTATGTACATGTACTTCGGTACACTCCAGGTTGGACATTGGATATCCTTGTCAGTCCCTAGTATATGATACCCATGGCATAGGTACCCCAGAGGCCTCCCATGGGCTGAAGCATGTATTATGCCACCTATGAGAGGCCATGCAAAATGGAACTATAGGCCTGTGTAAGATGGTGCGTGCACCACTTACTTTAGATATATGTTCCCTATATCTAAAGGGTAACTGCACTTAAAACCTATAAGTCACCCCTATAGCAGGCCTTACCAATCCTGAAGGCATGGTGCTTGGTTCTAAGTGAGAGGGTGTCCTAGCACGAGCTGGACACCCCTGCAGCCTACGGAGTCCATTCTACCGGGTTGTCATTGATACAGCCATATAAGACATATAGAGTGGCATTATGCAACAGCGTACTGGCTAAGTCTAAAGTGGGTGAATCAAACCCTATTGTGTTTGGTATCAAACATGTTGGAATCATAACCCCACACCGATAACTGGTGTGGAAGTTATGATTCCTACCCCTCAGAAGCGAGCTTCATGGGGTCCATGGTGTTCCCGGTACCAGGCTTCTAGTCCCGGACAGCACAAAATGGATGCTGCCAACCAGAGACACATTTCTACCCTCCTGCTGCTGAGCCAAGCTCGAGCAGGGGAAGGCAGAACATAGGGCATCCTGTCACAGGGAGGTGTGACCACCTCCCAGACAGGATTTAGTGTATTAGACCTGGGTGGGTGTGCTTGCCAGCAACTAAAAGTCTGCATGTGCGACACATTTGGTGTCCCTGTGCATAGTCCAGTTCAAACCAGTACTGGGAGCTGTTGGCTCCTACTCTGGTGCGAAACTGGACATCGAAGTGGGGGAACAGCCATTACAACGCGGGTTTTACCACGCATGCCTTTACATCGCATGCGTTACAATGCATGCGATGCTACAACACGTGGTAAAATCACGCATACCATTACATCGCATGTGCTATTACAACGCATGCGATGTAATGGCGGGGGTGGCTATGCAAGTCGTTGTGAGGAAACTTAGGCTGTTTCCTCACAACTACGAGAACCAAGCAGGAAGGAGGAAGCAGGATCTGATGGCGACGCTGGAGAGGAGATAGGTAAGGGGGTTTGCGCATGGGGTGGAGGTTACTTTGTAGTGTTTAGGGTACTGTATAAGTAGTGTGGTAATGTTTGTGTTGTGTGTGTTTTATTTAAAAACGTTTTAGTGCGTGTTGTAGTGTTGTCGTGTTTGTTTAGTGTAGTGTATTAGAGTTTAGGGTAGTGTAGTAGTGTTTATGTAGTGTACTGATTTAGGTTTTAGGGTAGGGTAGTGTTTGTTTAGTGTATTAGGGTTTAGGGTGGTGTAGTAGTGTTTATGTATTGTATTGATTTAGATTTTAGGGTAGTGTAGTGTAGTGTTGTGGTGTTTGTGTGGTGTAGTGTATTAGGGTTTAGGGTAGTGTTGTAGTGTTTATGTAGTGTAGTGATTTAGGTTTTAGTGTAGTGTTGTAGTGTTTGTTTAGTGTAATGTATTAGGGTTTAGGGTAGTGTAGTAGTGTTTATGAAGTGTAGTGATTTAGGTTTTAGTGTAGTGTTTGTTTAGTGTAGTGATATAGGGGTTAGGGTAGTGTAGTAGTGTTTGTGTAGCGATTTAGGTTTTAGGGTAGTGTAGTAGTGTTTTAGGGTTTAGGGTAGTGTAGTGTTTTAGGGTTTAGGGAAGTGTGTTTTAGGGTTTAGTGTAGTGTAGTAGTGTTTATGTAGTGTAGTGATTTTGGTTTTAGTGTCGTTTTTGTTTAGTGTAGTGTATTAGGGTTTAGGGTAGTGTAGTAGTGTTTGTGTAGTACTTTCGGCTCTAGGGTAGTGTAGTGTTTCAGGGTTTAGGGTAGTGTTGATGTTTTAGGGTTTAGGGTAGTAGTGTTTATGTAGTGTAGTTATTTAGGCTTTAGGGTAGTGTAGTAGTGTTTGTGTAGTGAGTTAGAGTAGGGGTAGTGTTGTACTGGGGTAGTGTTTTTTGGGTTAGGGGTAGTGTAAGGGTGGGAGTAGTCTCTGGTGCAGGGGTAGTGTGGTAGTGTTTTTGGGTTAGGGGTAGTGTAGGGGTGGGAGTAGTGTTGTGTAGGTGTAGGGGTAGGGATTTTACTTACCTTGCAACATTTTACTGCGAGTATGGCTTAACCACGCATGCCTTTGGGTTGTAATGGCATGCGTGGTAAAGGCATACTCGTTGTAAAAGTATGCAATGTAATGGTATGTGATGTCATTGACATTGCCTAGTAATACCTGCGCTGTAATGGCACGCGTGGTATTATTATGCGATGTGTTGACATACATCTTCGGAGTGAACGCCCCACTATTCAGACCCTACCCTGGTAGGGTCCCTTGAATCTCTCCAACCCTCTCTCTTGGGAACAAAAGGGGTTACCTGGCTGTAGGACCCAAAATTCAACATGGACAAGATTCTGAACCAGAAATCACTGACCTTCGACCGTCTGGACACTCTAGACTTCATTTGGACCCGGCCTTGTCTCTCTCTCTTTTTGCCCAAAGCATAGTCTGTGCCCATGAACCATACAGGCTATGTGCAGGACCTGTGGAGCATCAAGGACAACCGAAGATATCTCCCTTGGGGTGAAGGAGCCACTCCCCTGCATCTGCAGGCACCACATCATGACTGCTGCTCCTGAGCTCCTACAACTCGAGGTCTGAGCTGCCCTCTTACAAAGTTTGAGGCCAGAATGCCTCGTGGGGGCTGCAATACCCGTACCCCCGTGCACAGCGCTCATTTGCAAGTGCATATGCTTGTTCCCATTTCCCGAACAAGTGCACAGGGTTCCGAGTAGCTCCTACCTCTGCTACAATTTCCTACCAAGAACTCCGGCCTCCTCGCACCAAGTACTCCACGGGCTGTCGTTTAGTGAAATTGCTTGAGGTCCTCGCCTGACTCCTGTGAATCAGGCCTGTGAATCCACTTGAGGGTCAACTTTGCTTGTCGTGGGCTCTCCTGATTGCTCCAGGCTTGCCCTAACTTCCCTGTGTTTGATGAGTTTCCTGCACCTTTCTAGTCCGAACCGTAACCTTTCTTGACCTTCTGCGTGGGTTGCCTTTGCCAAAGCTTGTTGGTGCTCCCGCCGGACATCGACCCCTCAGTACTCAACATCCTTCGTAGAACAGCTCTTATCCTGCTCTTGGTCGTCCTCGACATCTCCTGGTCCCCGTAGCTGCAGAGTCAAGGACCCCCTCGACGCACCTGAAGCACTCGACATTGGTGGGCATTCGTCTACCGAGCCCCTGGTCACTCTTGAGTGACCCGGACTCTGTCCTTTCTGCTTTCAGGTACTCTTCAACCAGAATTCACCTTTGGATTTCAGCTGACTCTTTTCTTTCTTCCAGCAGTGGCTCTTCTTTGAAGTCCTCCATTGAAATCGACTGCAGTTTCCGACACTTCAGACCTATGCACCCAGCTCCTCTGGGATAGGTAACTCTAGTACTACGGTATCCACAGGCACAATGGCTCTCCAACCTCCCAACTCCCATGGTGTTTTTTTGAAGTCCACTGGGAAGGGTCCTTAAACTCTAAAATTTCAACCGTGACTTTCCCATAGAATTGTACGGAGCACGCGGTCGGGTTCCCACCCTGCACCCGTCCTCCGTGGGGTCCCTACTTACTCACCTTGGGTGGTTCCTTGGGGTCCCAGCAATTCTACGTCCTCTAGAAACTGTCTTGACTCGAGTTGTGGTTGTTATACCACTATTTTGGTATATGGTTTGGTCCCCCCCTCAGGAGCCCACTGTGTATTAGTGCTATTTACTATCATTTCTGTGCTGAAGTATTATGTGTTTTGTGATTATCTCCTCATTAGTATATTGGTAGTTATCTAGTTAATTTTAGATCTCATGTTTATGGATGTTCTTTAAATCTCCGGTTTATCCCCGTTCCCCTCGGCACTCAGATTGATTTATTGTGCCTTTTATTAGGGCACAGTTCCAAGGGACCAACAGTAGTAGGACATGTAAATATATGCTGCAGCGTGACGTGTTACTCACACTATCTCATATTTCCATATGTGATTCAAAATGGTGTGTATTCTCAAAATCCTTGGCCATGCAAGTTGGTTGGCCTATGTAAGAGAGGATGAAGCACATGTGAAACATTTGAGTTCGGTGTAATTCCCAAGTAAAAGTTATATTTGCCTGTTTGTTTGTTTTTTAGGCTAAAGTCCATTGTTCAGGAAGTTGCCAAAGATTACAGGGACCATTTTCACAGGTATGTATTGTACAACCAGGAGATTAATGTTTCACACACCCCCCCCCCCCCCCACCCCCAAGTTGTAATTCCCCAGGCCTGCCCCCTCCCTCTAAGTCATCCTCTTTTTAGGCTGATTTTCATTCGAAAGGTTCAATGAATCTGACACTGTGTTTGTCCAGTAGATGGTAGTAGGCAAAAGCTGATTCTTACATTTTATTAGACTATGAACAGGCATTCTGTGTTAAATTCACAACAGGAAAGCCAATAGGCGCTTTTCCTGCACCATTGAGCCATTTAGATTGTGAAGCATACTTACAATTGTGTGAAGGAATGCAAAATATCTTGATCTTCTTAAACCAGCCATTGTACAGGTGTAAATAGCACACCTATGCTGAGGAATGCGGCTAGTATGACTAATTCAACGATGACAGCCGCATACTGTGATGTTACGAGAAACGAAACTATTCAAAGAAAGACTTGGCCAAAACGACAGCCTGAACATGTGGTTGAAGGCCTGTATCCGATCTTTTCTCCTTGTCTGAACTGCCTGAAGAAAAAAGTGCTCCAGAACTTTTAAGACCCCTCACCTTCCAGATGTCCCAATACCCACCTTAAAAAAAAACCCCACTATGTATAAGATGTGCATGAACATTTCTGACCCCACCCGAAACAAACTACACTTCCAAAATCAGAGAAATTCACATGATGCAAAAATAGTAAATAAATGATTCACAACGAGACCGGTTTGAGTAGGAAATGTCTTGCAGTGATTTGGTTCCCAAACGGCCGATTTCTGATGTATCATTTGGCTTGGGCAAAGGTTTGTGTAATTTTCACTGCAAAAATATACGACTTTTGTACACGCTTTCTCACTCCACATCTTATGCTCCCTGCTTTTCTGTCTGTATCTCTCATAATGATCGCAAAATGTTCGAAGCAAATGCTATGAAATGTAATCTGATAATGTGCAGAGTTGAGTAGTACTTGCTAAATTTATGTATGTGGAAGAAAGAATAATGTGTGCTAAAATGCAGCTATTTAAGGTAATGTGTAATTTTTGTTAGGCTTCTCAAAGTACTGTGGAGGTGAATGAATAATTTTTCTCTGGGTTTGCTTTGTTTTACAGAGACTTTCAGTTTGGACATATGGATGGAAGTGAATATATTAACAGTTTGTTGATGGAGTAAGTGAACCAATTTATTTGCTAATGGGCGTGGTTTCTCAGTTCTAAGGTCTTGGACCATATTAGAATACGTAGATGACAGCAGTCAGAACTGTAGGGCTGCTCAGTACAAGCGGGTTTCAATATGAGCTTACTTGCCTAATCTGACTATAGTACTCCAGCTTTAATTTTTCAATGAAGTCCCACTGGTGACCTAAGAAAATGTTTCACATTATTCAGTTCCGATAATGTTAGAACAAACGACATGGCTCAAAGTTGTACACTGCCCTACCATCCAACTTGGATAGGCACACTTTCAGAAAAGCACTTTGGGGACAAGTTAAGGTGGGTTCCGGATGAAAATCATTGAGTCTACTACACACGTGCAAGTCATGCTTCTGTGGGCAACTGAGTTCACGATTTGGCAGATTGATATTGTTCCGTGTCAAACAAAAAGGCCGTAACCACTGTTTCGCATGTGCTTAGTTGAACTGTACATCCGTGATTCCAGAAGAGTGAAGGCTATGGTCCGTAGATACTCCCTGTCACGGGTAATAATTAAGAAGTATTTTCCTCTCTGGCCGAGATGGTATGCACCTGTTTGAATTTGTATGATGGATTCAAATCCACACACAAACCTCCAGACCATGTTGTCGCTCACACTGGCCAATGGGGTCTTAAATGAGTCAAAGCTCAAGGTCCTGGCACTCATGGTAGTCAGTCCTCCACAAAGAGTCAGGGGTCACCTTTGTATTTTTCGCTTAGGCTGAACATGGGCAGACAAGGTGTTACCACAGTAGAGCATAACAGATTTATGCCTCACTGTTTTATGTTCTTTAGTGAAGAAAACAACTTGGGGTGGGGTTGGGGGGCACATAGTGTTAATAATCACAAGGCGTATTTATTTTGATTTTCTCTCACTGTATGTAACCCCTTAGGTCCTGGTTATCTAGCTTGTTTATAAATGCTGCCTATGAAACAAGGGTGTAGCATTAACCATACATGCAGTTCTGCTGAGTACGATTTGGTATTTATTACCATTACTGAAGGTGGGGAGGGGCTCATGACCATCATGATGCTTTGCCACTTGTGAAAAATGGCCAATCCTCACACTCCTCAATGTTAATATGCAGCATATTTCACACTTGGTATCTGAATGTTAGATCTGGGAGTCTCTAGTTGGCAGAGGTAGGTACCAATGTCCAAATAGGAACCCTTGCTTCTAGTCGGGGTAAGGGGGATACACTCTTTAGATAACCCCTGCTCACCCCCTTGGTAGCTTGGCACGAGCAGTCGGGCTTATCAAAGGCAATGTGCTAAGTATTTATACCAACACTCACAGTAACACAGTGAAAACACCACAAACTGACTCCACAACAGTTTAGAAAAATAAAGGTATTTAATCTAAACTACACAAGACCAAAACGACAAAAATCCAACATACACAGTTCAAGAATAGGGTTTCAAATGAGCTTTTAAGGTTGCTCTAAAATAATCCACAGTTGCGTCACGTTTTAGCCAACAGTACCATTAGATGTGACAAAAGTTCCAAGTGAAAGCTGTAGCGTTGAAAAGCAAGCGATGCGTCACTCCTGAGACCCTGGGGAGGCGATGCGACAACCCCGCTGGATGCAGCGGGCGTGTTGCGGGGACTCCGGTCTGTATGGGGAGGGATGCGATACTTTGCGTGGATTCCGGTGCACAGGTTTCGGTTGATGCGGCTCGCAAAAGGGATGAGGCGAATATCTTTGGGGCGGCGACGATCTCCAGTGCTGCGGTGATGCGCGGCTCAGCGACTATCTTCTCCTCTCGCTGTCCCTCGATGCGATGGCTCTGCGACGACTGACAGCGACGTGATGCGGTCCGCAAGCAAGCGGTGCGACCATCTCACCCAATGACGACAGGCTCTTCGACGATACTCGCAGCGATGGTAATCTTCCCGCACCGGACTGGTGCATCCCGCAAACAAAGGATGCGATGACTCTGGCAGCAGGCGCTGTGACTATCTCGGCCTTCGTAACGACGGGGATTTCCTTGCACTGACGGGGATGCGCTCCGCAAGCGAGCAATGCGTGAAAACTTGCAGAAAGTCTTTAAAACCTTGGTTTCCAGCTTCCCAACACAGGTACAACTTCCAGAGGCACCACAACTGGCCTGAGCACTCTAGGAAGGACAGAACTCTCTCAGCAGAATTCAGGGAAGCTGGGGTTGAAGTCCTTTTGTTCCTGGGACTTCTTAACAGGGAGCCAGCTTTTCTTCAGGCCCTTGGAGATTCCTTCAAGCAAGGGGACACAGCACAAAGCAAAGTCCTTCCCCACTCCTTGGCAGCAAAGCAACTGTAGGTCAGCCGAGCAAAGCAACAGCAGGACAGTCTTCCTTCTTCAGTCTCCCAGCTTTCTCCTTGGCAGAGGTTCCTTCTTGATTCCAGGATCTAATTTTCTGTAGTCTGGGTTCCTGTACTTATACCCCAAAAAGTATTTGTTCCCTTTGTGCAGGAGGGCTCTGAGCCCGGTCTGAACCAGTTCTGGGGCACTCTGTTTTCATGATTCCTTCTCTCCTTTCACAGTGCAGGGCAGAGACATCAGACGCACCACAGGGGGTGGAGTCCACACTGTGGGGGGCAGGTAACAGTCCTATTCAGATCCCAGGTGCAACTCCTCCTTCCCATCTAGATGCCGATCTCTCTATTCACCACTGCGCGGACTCATTCTGTCTCCTGTAATCCTCCAGCCCTGTCACTCACAAACCAGACAGTCAATTCACAAACATCCAAAGGCACACAGAAAGGTCGGACAAGAAAGCAACCACTTTCTAAAAGTGCTGCTTTCAAACACAGGATTTAAAAACCACCTTTCCCAAAAGATGTGTTATTAAAGTCTGAGTTCAGGGATACCAGACTTTTATGTCCTATCTTTCCCCTATGGGAAGATATGCAGGTAACCAGTGTACACAGCATTCCCCATGATAGCCTATGGGCAAGATAGCCTTACAATAGTGAAAAACGAAAATGGCTGTAATTCACGACCAGAGCATGTCACCTGCACTAGTACATGCTCTACCTTTCACATACACTGCACCCTGCCCAGGGGGGTACCTTGGGCCTTTCATAGGGGTGTCCAATGTGTACAGAAAGGGAAGGGGTAGGCCTGGTCAGTGGAGACACTGGCCAGGTTAACATGGCAGTTCACAGACTGCACACAGGCACTGCCGTGGCAGGCCTAAAGACACCATTTTAGGGCTACTCATGTGGGTGGCACAATCAGTGCTGCAGGCCCACTAGAAGCATTTGTTTCACCAGCCCTAGCACACTCAGTGCACTTTACTAGGGACTTCTTGGGGATACAAATATGCCAATCATGGATAACCAATTAAAATAACAATTTACACAGAGAGCATATGCACTTTTACACTGATCAGCAGTGGTAAAGTGCCCAGAGTCCTATTGTCAACAACCCCAGGTCAGGAAAAACAAGGGAGGAAGAAGCAAAAGGTTTGGGGATAACCCTGCAAAAAGGGCCACTTTCAACACTGGATATGTGATATATATGTAACAAGTAGAAAAAAACAAGGTCAATAGAATAGACACACACTGGGCAGCGCAGCTCTCCAAAGTCATACAGGCAACTTTCCTCCCAACACAAACTCAGCAATTCCTTGTTTATACTCTTTGCATACATTTTCTTCTCGGTTCCTGAAACAAAGTTGTCCTGATCAGTAGAGTTTCACTGGCATTATCTTGCATTTATCCAATGGCTCTGATTTTTGTAACTCTATTATATTCATATTCCCTTTTAGTTATGCCGTACAATTTCATTTTTGCTAATAATTTAGATAAGCTTGCCACTTAATCTTGTATCAAAACAGTGATAAAGCTTTGCAGAGTGATTTGAGGGCTGTCATTGTGATAAAATACCTAGTTCATGGAGAACTATGAGATGTTGACCATATCTCACAATTCCTTGTGAATTATATAGGTTTTTATAGCACTGCACTTTGTTCAATAAAAGCACTCATGCATGTCATGTATACATATATGGTAATGAGGCAACAGTTGGGTCGGTGTAGTTCTATTTAGGTCAGATTTTCCATTCAAAAGGTATTTTTGGTTTCCTAATTACTTTAGTGCCATTCAATGGATCTGCATGAAACTTACTAATTTAAGCATTCGTCTACTTCAGTTTGATATGGCTAATTCTTTGGAGATACGTCAAGCATGGGTATATCAAGTGGCAGTTCCTAATTTTTTCCCCACAGTGTTTTTTGTCCCATACAGAAAAAACATCTGAACAATTACACCAAACATGCCTTGAATGTAAAACTTTACACTAACAAGTGTTTTGCTTGACTTGGTGTAAATCCATTCAGTAGTTTCTGAGAAATTATTGGTTGTTTTTTTGGGTGTCCTTGAAAGTGTTAAATAGATATAGATATCTGGACCCTTAGAACGCAGGTATACACCAACTCTGGTTCGTGGACCTTCCACTGACCTAGCTTCAAACAATTTTCAGTGATATATATGCGATGGGGTCAGTGATGTACTTAAACGTGTCATGAGTGATGTTGTGAGCAGTGCATGACGGGGATGTGAGTTATGGTTAGTTTATTCTAGTTCACCATCATTTCCTTTTAAGCCTATTTTCTATTATTTGATACACATATTCATATAAATTGTTTGCCTTCCTTCTATATTTAAATAAACCATTCCTCTTCTTTTTTCAGCCTCTATGGGCTCAGTGTTTCCAAATTTAATATGCAGCACGATTCAAGTTTCCTCAACATTAGAGTTCGTTTGCCACCTCTGATCTGTTCCACTCTGTTGATCACGAAAGCTGGCAGAAGTTTGTAAATTCCATCCGCTTTCTCTCCAAAAGTGCTGCTACTGTATTACTCCATAAGCTCCTTGAAAGGTAGACTCCATGTAATGTTGCTGGTTGTCAGAATTTCAGGGTTTTTTCTACTCTGGCAAAGGTAACTCGCCAAGATCCTATGGTAGATGTTTTGCAACCAAGTGGATCTTCATATTTTGGTTTTAGAAATTGCTTAACCACAGGTTTAACACTTTTTTAAGGGGCGTAGATGAGTTAGTGTTATTTGTAGTCATCATACCTGTTTTACTTTAAGAAAAGCTTGAATGGATGGGAGGCTCAATTTGCTAAACGTTTAAATAGATTTCCTTTGGCTACTGTAAGGAATATAGACACCCTACACTTGGATGGTGGAGCTCCTCAGTGACCAAATAAATGAGCCATGTTTTAATACATGGGAAATAGTTATACATGGAGTAAGGTAACAGTCTATCTGAAAGAGACTATTCGTTATAAATTCCTTAATTTAGAATTACCCCCAGGCATCAGACTGGATCCGGAGACTTCTTCAGCAGTACCCCTGCGCGTCGGTAGGTGGCGTCGGTCGACTTTGCGTTCGTCATTGGCACAGTGATCGCCGGAATGACGTCGCTTTATCTAATTAGACCCCACCCATGTGCGCTGACATCAGTTATTTCTTTTTCTGCGCCAGCCAGCACAGATCCGGAGAGAGCAGTAACCTTACTAATTTTTTGACTAGTGTTATTCGACATTTTGTCGACATCATTTTCGACGCAGGGATGTCACATCGGCGAACAGGCTTTAAGCGTGGTGACTTATCACAAGCTGATGTCAGTCACGGATCCGCACCTCATGTGCCTTTGATGCCTGGAGCGTGACCACGACCCGAAGTGGTGCTTCGACTGTCGGGCCATGAACCTGATAAAAACAGTCATCGGTGTAGAACAAGGCACATGACGTATTCTCAACACATTCAGAGGTGCAGAAACCACAATAGCGCAAAACTAACACTAGTCACCACCTGTGACTGTCCCTAGGCCAACTGGCCTCTCTAGGGCTAGGACTCCCTGTGTCCCAAATGTCAGGTTTCCTAAACGTGGCAGCTGCCCACAAAGTGCTGGGCAGCTGTTGTGGAGAATGGGGCCGTTGTGGGAGCCTCCCTGGGCTCAAGAACAAGGTAAATGGAATGGCACAAAGAGCTTCAGCGCTCTAAACAATGCAAATGCCCCCAGAGCCTCTCTGGACTCTCTAAGAGCAAATGGTGCCCTCACGAGCCTCGTGGGCTCTTGAAACACCGAATGCCCCTTTCCGTTGGAGCCTCTCTGGGCCCGTGAAGCAAGTAGCCCCTGAAGCCCTCTGGGACTTCACAACAACTGCCCTGGCGATGGAGGGGAGGGGCGGGCACCGACAACGTGCTCCGACGCCCTCCTCTTCCCAAATGGACACCGAGCCCCCCTCACCGGACTCAGGACGCTGCAGCTCTCTTCTCTGGGGCTGCTCCTTGGCTTGGTGCGGCGGGCGGCTCTGCACGAGAGCTCCGCTCCTCGGGGGCTCTCTCTCCTACAGGCCGGTCACCACGGGGCTCTCCCTCCCTCCTGGGAGCCCCGTGGAAGGTGCCGGTTGCAGGCTTCTTCCCTCACCGGAGCGCGGGGTGGCCTCCCGTCCGCTTCCGGTCGCCTCTATGTCCTGCCCCCGGCCTGCCTGTCTTCCGGGTCGCGGCTGCGGGGGCGGGACGTCCGTCGGGCCGCACAGAGATTGGCTGGCCGCCCAACCACTTCCGGGTTGTCGCGGGCAGCGCGGCGGTCCGTTTCAGGCAGGCAGGCGGGGAATGAAGATACCGAGGGGTGGGCTCCCACGCGTAAAAGTTCACAATCAACGGCAAGGTCCCTGGCAGGGTGGGCACCTGCCAGGGGACAAAATACTCAAAAATAAGCGAGGTGGCACTCGCTTGGGGCGGACAATGCCGGGTGGGCACCGGCCTCGGCAGACAAAGCGCTCCCAGCGCTAGAGGGGTGACCCCAGCGCTCCTAAGCGCTGCAAGTCAAATAAATATTTACAACAAGGGGTGGTGAGGGACAGAGTCTCTGAATTAAGCAGAAAGCTCTCACCCAGTCAAGAGATCAGGGCTAGATCCAACACCGTTTTTTAGCTCACTGCACCATCCCAGTTTCAGAACCTGGCTGTATGCAAATTAGTCTGTTCCTGTCCCAGTGCATGATGGGAACAGGGCAAACCAAACTACAGAAGCCAATGCTTACACTGGGAAGGAAACAAGCTCCCGGGGACCGGTTTCTGGCATTACAGCCGTCTTCGGCCCGGTTTGCTTGAATCCTGATGGTGCAATGAGCAAGGGTCTCACATCTGAGAATACCCTTCCACGCTTAGGGTGGACAAAAATATTTACAACAAGGGGTGGTGAGGGACAGAGTCTCTGAATTAAGCAGAAAGCTCTCACCCAGTCAAGAGATCAGGGCTAGATCTAACACCGTTTTTTAGCTCACTGCACCATCCCAGTTTCAGAACCTGGCTGTATGCAAATTAGTCTGTTCCTGTCCCAGTGCATGATGGGAACAGGGCAAACCAAACTACAGAAGCCAATTCTTACACTGGGAAGGAAACAAGCTCCCGGGGACCGGTTTCTGGCATTACAGCCGTCTTCGGCCCGGTTTGCTTGAATCCTGATGGTGCAATGCGCAAGGGTCTCACATCTGAGAATACCCTTCCACGCTTAGGGTGGACAAAAATATTTACAACAAGGGGTGGTGAGGGACAGAGTCTCTGAATTAAGCAGAAAGCTCTCACCCAGTCAAGAGATCAGGGCTAGTCAAATAAAAGCGCTCTCAGCGCTAGGAGGGAAAAGCCAAGCGCTCCTAGCGCTATAAATCATGAAAGCATCCAGCAAAGTCCTTGTAGGCAGGCTGGGGGGCAAGGCTGGGCCCAGAGCCAGCACACTGGGTCTCCAGGCAGGGAGACAGTCCAAGTGGCGGTCCTCTGGCCCAGCGACAGCAGCAGCAGCCCCCTCAGGATCCTGGAAGAGAACAGTTTCTGTGGGGACACAGCCAGCCCCATTTTTATACACCACATTCCTTTGTCTAAGGTGCAGGGTGGGGGAGAAACCAGTTGCAGCTGGTTCTTGAGTACTCTGTTTACCTCAACCACCCTCTCTATTCACTGGCAGGGCTAGGGTCATCAGTCGCACCACAGGGGGCGGAGCCAGCATTGTCTGGGGAAACCCAGCCTCATTCAGGCCACAGGTACACTCCTCCCCAGCCATCAGCATGCTAATCTCCCACTCACCACCGGGCAGACCCATCCAGCCTTCCTGGAGCCAGGCTCACCAGCCAGCTCCAGCCAATCACACGCCAGGCATATTTTATATTAATATTCCAACTCCTAGAAGTGGCACTTCTACATATGACACACTCATGCAACACACACCATTGCGAAGCATTCACTCTCACGAGTTCACATATCAGATTCGAACCTGTACACCCCACGCATCAGGAACTACCAGGGACACATACATTCCCCATGCATTCCTATGGGAGGGCAGGCCTATCTCATCACATGCACTCAGAGTGCGCACGCACTTTCCACTGGGACACAGTGAAAGTGCGTAGAGCCCAAAAATCACCATCACCAGGTCACAATTACAAGCAAGAAGTCTAGGGGTGAACCTGCCAGAAGGGCCAAGTCCAACACAACCCCCTTCCAGCCAAAACGCAGGGGAGAACAATCACCACCGTGATGGACTTCCCTGCTTGGGGCGATAGAACACGGACGCGGGCCCGCAACTGCAGGGACACCCTCCTGTTCTACGCCACGGTGAACCCATGGGATTCCTTCTCAACACACTGTCTGGACCAACTGGGCTACCCCACTGGTACTCCCGAGCTGTCCGCGGCCAGGACCAGGCCCTGGGCCACCCAGGTGCCACCGGTCCTTGCCTATTCACAGAGTAGGGGGGTAGTAACCCCTGGTACATAGTAGCCATTCTCCACTCTTCCTGTCTGCAAGACAGGACTAGACTGCCACTGGTTCTCCAGCCTAGGGCCTACAACCTCAGGCGGACCACGAGTCTCGGGGAAGGCTCTCCTCCCCCTACCTCTTCTTCTACGGTTCCTCCTCCTCCTGCGAGGGGTACCCTTACAACGCCACTCCAACCCAGGGCTTATCCACTCAGGTTGTACCGGGGTCAGAGGTGGGCTCTCACACCCTCTGCACCCCCTTCCAGAGGTCTGCCCTCTCCCAACTGGAGAGGTTCCTCTGGAAGAACCGGTCAGGACACTGGTTACAGTCGTCCTACCCTTCAGGTCAGGCTGATCCTGAACCTGGCCTTCCAACCTCCGGTCTAAAACCTTTGGCGGAACAATTGCCTGGCACTCCAGGACTTCTGGGGACTCACACGCCATCCCCCTGAGGCTGACACATGACCCATGTGTTGTGAGACTGTCTGTCTGGCGCAGATCTCCCGTCCCCTGTCCAGCTGACAGTGCGTAGAGATCCCCAGCACAGAAGTGGCGCCACCCGGGTCCCCCCAAGAAGATCTAGCCCAACTGGCTAGTCCCTGGTCCACTGGTGCATCCACTGTGAAACTCATCCCCCAATCACTCCTCACTTCGGACTTCTGTGCACTCCCCCCTGGAGTAGCACTGCCGGACACTGGAACCCCTGGAGCTCTAGTTACAGATGCTCCAGGTTCCCTAGACACTAGGAGATCCTCCTCAAGTGTATTAACAGGACAGCCTAGGTCCCCAACCTGGTGTTCCCTCAAGAAACAACCCAGGTTCTGAGATAGGGCTTCGGGCCTCTGGGGACTCTCAGCCTCCCACTGACTCCTGCTCCACTGAGCCAGGAAGTCAGCCTCTCCACCCCTCTCGCTATACTGGGACCTAGCTGGGCTACACTGAGCCTCTTCCACCACGCTGGGCTGGAAGATACCTGTACCACTACTGTTGGACTCACTCTCCAATGTCTCTACAGAACCTCTGGCCCTCTCCCAGCTGTCTGCTTCCTCTGCAAGCTCCTCTGAACTAGGAGACCCATATTCCAACACGTGTTGGCACAACTCCGCACAACAAACACTGAGCAACTGCTCTTTGATAATCATTCCGTGCAATACATCAAAATCATCTTCCGTGCGAACTTGCACCCAATCAGTGTCCCATTACATTCATCCTCAAACTCTTCCCAAGACTGGTGAGACAGTCTCCTAAGGTTCCTGAACTTCAACCGATACTCCTCTTCTCAGGAAACCGGTACCAGACTGGGGGAACTGGGACTGGGATTTCCTACACTGAGATTTAAAGAGCTGCCACCACTGGACTCAACCCTCCCTGGGGAGCCCAGAAAATCAACACTGCGCGCAGGGGATAGTCTACCCTCCAGAGCTAATTTGCCTCTGGTGGAGGCCCTCTCAGCCTCCTCTATCCTTTCCTGCGCCAAGACCCTCTGAGTCTCTAGCTGTTGCTTTCTAACGCCCAGCTGTGCCATAGCCTGTGCATGCTCTAGCCTGAGCTTTTCTAAAGCCAGCTGGTGCTCCCTTTCTCTCCTCCTATCTTCCAGCTCCTCTGGGGACAGGTAAAGGGATGAGGCGCTGCCTCCTACGCTGGACCCAGCAAGGGACTCCCTATCTATGGGGTCCTCACTATCTGCTGGCGTCCCTGTGCTATCATTTTCTTCCTCCTCCTCACTCTTCAGGGCTTCCCACAGACCCACCACCCTCCTGGTGTGAAGCCCGGGCCCTTTCCTCACTGCGCTCAAGATCCCACTGACCCTTTTGCCACAGGATCAGGCTGCTCCTAAGTTCGGACTGAGTGTCTGACTCATCCACCCCTATGCCTCTCTCTTCACAGAACCTTACCAACTCTCCCATACTGTATCTAAACAGATCACAGAAATCAAAAGCCGGCTCCATTCTGGCGGACGTTCTAGAGAAAAGATTACACAGGGAACCTAGGGGTCTGAGCTTAACACAGGAGTACACACTTCACAAAGGTTCAGCAAGTTCCCTCTCCCAGAGAACTCGCACTCACTTGCCTAGTGCCACACACCATTCATTCACACACAACCCCCCCTCGGACTGGTAAGGCAGTTTCTACCACCCCTGATTCCTCAACCTGACCACATGTGACACAGGTACCAAACTCTGGGCGCGGGGCAGGGGAATAAATGTTCTTGACACAATTGCACAATGATACCTTCAGGAGAAGAAAATAATGGAACTTCAAAAACAATAATCCCCTAAAATGTGGTCATCTAAAATGCAGAGTTTTGTAGTGCGGCGAGTTGCTACTTGTGGTACAACGCAAACACAAATCCTTATCCTCACCGCTGCGTCCAATGTTAGAAATGGGATCCCTGGCTGGCCAGGGCTTTGCCAAAGTCAGTCAGAGACCACCACTCCTAAGTCAGGGCAAGGGAGTTACACGCCAAGATAACCCCTGCTCACCCTCTAGGTAACGTGGCGCGAGCAGCAAGGCTAAACTTGGAGGCGATATGAGTTAAGTATTTGCGCACGCACCCCAGCAACAACACCCAAGGCCCACCACAAAGGAAACTCCACACAAGGTTATATATAAAAATAGCCTTTGTATTACACCAAAACACATAAGATAAACACACACTTTACAATGTGCCAACAGGCACGGGCAGAATTTACAGGGGATATGTACAAGACAGGGCCACATGGACCACTGTCAGGAATCAGCACTTTCAGCACATAGAATTAAAACCGTAGCACAAAAATAACATATAGCACACAACCAGTCACTACTGGTACCAGGTGAGCACCACCTATGCAATCCTCACTATCCTAGGAGATCACACAAGAAACCTGGGCCTCGCTAGTACCACCTGTACTAGCTAGAAGGAAACCACCTAAGTATCGCTATACCTGTAGGGGTCTAAGGAAGGAAACGCATGATGCATCACAATACATTCAGTGGTGTAAAAGGAGGAAACACATTCAGAGGTGCAAATAACACATGATGCATAAAATACATTCAGCGGTGTAAGAGCAAGGCACATGACGTATTCTCAACACATTCAGAGGTGCAGAAACCACAATAGCGCAAAACTAACACTAGTCACCACCAGTGACTGTCCCTAGGCCAACTGGCCTCTCTAGAGCTAGGACGCCCTGTGTCCCAAATGTCAGGGGGCCTAAACGTGGCAGCTGCCCACAAAGTGCTGGGCAGCTGTTGTGGAGAATGGGGCCGTCGTGGGAGCCTCCCTGGGCTCAAGAACAAGGTAAATGGAATGGCACAAAGAGCTTCAGCGCTCTAAACAATGCAAATGCCCCCAGAGCCTCTCTGGACTCTCTAAGAGCAAATGGTGCCCTCACGAGCCTCGTGGGCTCTTGAAACACTGAATGCCCCTTTCCGTTGGAGCCTCTCTGGGCCCGTGAAGCAAGTAGCCCCTGAAGCCCTCTGGGACTTCACAACAACTGCCCTGGCGATGTAGGGGAGGGGCGGGCACCGACAACGTGCCCCGACGCCCTCCTCTTCCCAAATGGACACCGAGTCCCACTCACCGGACTCAGGACGCTGCAGCTCTCTTCTCTGGGGCTGCTCCTTGGCTTGGTGCGGCGGGCGGCTCTGCACGAGAGCTCCCGCTCCTCGGGGGCTCTCTCTCCTACAGGCCGGTCACCACGGGGCTCTCCCTCCCTCCTGGGAGCCCCGTGGAAGGTGCCGGTTGCAGGCTTCTTCCCTCACCGGAGCGCGGGGTGGCCTCCCGTCCGCTTCCGGTCGCCTCTGTCCTGCCCCCGGCCTGCCTGACTTCCGGGTCGCGGCTGCGGGGGCGGGACGTCCGTCGGGCCGCACAGAGATTGGCTGGCCGCCCAACCACTTCCGGGTCGTCGCGGGCAGCGCGGCGGCCCGTTTCAGGCAGGCAGGCGGGGAATGAAGATACCGAGGGGTGGGCTCCCTCGCGTAAAAGGTCACAATTAACGGCAAGGTCCCTGGCAGGGTGGGCACCTGCCAGGGGACAAAATACTCAAAAATAAGTGAGGTGGCACTCGCTTGGGGCGGACAATGCCGGGTGGGCACCGGCCTCTGCAGACCAAGCGCTCCCAGTGCTAGAGGGGTGACCCCAGCGCTCCTAAGCGCTGCAAGTCAAATAAAAGCGCTCTCAGCGCTAGGAGGGAAAAGTCAAGCGCTCCTAGCGCTATAAATCAGGAAAGGATCCAGCAAAGTCCTTGTAGGCAGGCAGGGGGGCAAGGCTGGGCCCAGAGCCAGCACACTGGGTCTCCAGGCAGGGAGACAGTCCAAGTGGCGGTCCTCTGGCCCAGCGACAGCAGCAGCAGCCCCCTCAGGATCCTGGAAGAGAGCAGTTTCTGTGGGGACACAGCCCCACTTTTTATACACCACATTCCTTTGTCTAAGGTGCAGGGTGGGGGAGAAACCAGTTGCAGCTGGTTCTTGAGTACTCTGTTTACCTCAACCACCCTCTCTATTCACTGGCAGGGCTAGGGTCATCAGTCGCACCACAGGGGGCGGAGCCAGCATTGTCTGGGGAAACCCAGCCTTATTCAGGCCACATGTACACTCCTCCCCAGCCATCAGCATGCTAATCTCCCACTCACCACCGGGCAGACCATCCAGCCTTCCTGGAGCCAGGCTCACCAGCCAGCTCCAGCCAATCACTTGCCAGGCATATTTTATATTAATATGCCAACTCCTAGAAGTGGCACTTCTACATATGACACACTCATGCAACACACACCATTGCGAAGCATTCACTCTCACGAGTTCGCACATATCAGATTCGAACCGGTACACCCCACGCATCAGGAACTACCAGGGACACATACATTCCCCATGCATTCCTATGGGAGGGCAGGCCTATCTCATCACATGCACTCAGAGTGCGCACGCACTTTCCACTGGGACACAGTGAAAGTGCGCAGAGCCCATAAATCACCATCACCGGGTCACCATTACAAGCAAGAAGTCCAGGGGTGAACCTGCCAGAAGGGCCAAGTCCAACAGTGTTAAATAGATATAGATATTTGGACCCTTAGAATGCAGGTATACACCAACTCTGGTTCGTGGACCTTCCACTGACCTAGCGTCAAACAATTTTCAGTGATATATATGCGATGGGGTCAGTGATGTACTTAAACGTGTCATGAGTGATGTTGTGAGCAGTGCATGACGGGGATGTGAGTTATGGTTAGTTTATTCTCGTTCACCATCATTCCCTTTTAAGCCTATTTTCTATTATTTTATACACATATTCATATAAATTGTTTGCCTTCCTTCTATATTTAAATAAACCATTCCTCTTCTTTATTCAGCCTCTATGGGCTCAGTGTTTCCAAATTTAATATGCAGCACGATTCAAGTTTCCTCAACATTAGAGTTCGTTTGCCACCTCTGATCTGTTCCACTCTGTTGATCACGAAAGCTGGCAGAAGTTTGTAAATTCCATCCGCTTTCTCTCCAAAAGTGCTGCTACTGTATTACTCCATAAGCTCCTTGAAAGGTAGACTCCATGTAATGTTGCTGGTTTTCAGAATTTCAGGGTTTTTTCTACTCTGGCAAAGGTAACTCGCCAAGATCCTATGGTAGATGTTTTGCAACCAAGTGGATCTTCATATTTTGGTTTTAGAAATTGCTTAACCACAGGTTTAACACTTTTTTAAGGGGCGTAGATGAGTTAGTGTTAATTTGTAGTCATCATACCTGTTTTACTTTAAGAAAAGCTTGAATGGATGGGAGGCTCAGTTTGCTAAACGTTTAAATAGATTTCCTTTGGCTACTGTAAGGAATATAGACACCCTACACTTGGATGGTGGAGCTCCTCAGTGACCAAATAAATGAGCCATGTTGTTTTAATACATGGGAAATAGTTATACATGGAGTAAGGTAACAGTGTATCTGAAAGAGACTATTCGTTATAAATTCCTTAATTTAGAATTACCCCCAGGCATCAGACTGGATCCGGAGACTTCTTCAGCAGTACCCCTGCGCGTCGGTAGGTGGCGTCGGTCGACTTCGCGTTCGTCATTGGCACAGTGACCGCCGGAATGACGTCGCTTTATCTAATTAGACCCCACCCATGTGCGCTGACATCAGTTATTTCTTTTTCTGCGCCAGCCAGCACAGATCCGGAGAGAGCAGTTAACCTTACTCATTTTTTGACTAGTGTTATTCGACTTTTTGTCGACATCATTTTCGAGCCATTCGGCTCCTGGTGCACGCAGGGATGTCACATCGGCGAACAGGCTTTAAGCGTGGTGACTCTTATCACAAGCTGATGTCAGTCACGGATCCGCACCTCGTGTGCCTTTGGTGCCTGGAGCGCGACCACGACCCGAAGTGGTGCTTCGACTGTCGGGCCATGAACCTGAAGTCTTGTGGGAGCAGTCCCGAAAGCTTCTGGAGGCCTGGCAGTCAGCTCAGTGCCACTCAAGGTCCCGGTCAAGAATGAGGTCGCGGAACTGGTCGGGGAATCACCACCATCACTTCTCATCCAAGTCTTCGGGTAAGATGAAGTCGTAGAAGCACTGTCGCTCTTAGCCTTCTCCAGGTCTGTCGGCCGATGCTGGATGCGGAAGGTCGTCGTCTTTTGGCTCTGCCCCCAGAACCTACTGGGACTGCTCTGAGTTTTCCTCCTTTCCCTGTAGCCGGGGTGTCCTCTGCCCAGTTTCCTGCTTTTTACAAAGACCTCCCCTCCATCTTTGGGCAGCCTGATGCTGCTGGCACGCCTTCAGGTCCTGCAGACTCGGCTGGGGGCTCTGGCCTTTAATGCCGGCGGCTCTGGCCTCAGCGCTGCAGGGCCTCCAGGGATCCAGGCCTGGAACCAGAGCGGTGCCGATCGACCTCACAACGCCTCCTCCTGCACCGATTCCATAGATGACGCCTCCACCACCTCCGACACCAGTCGTGACCCTGGCCGGCGTTGACCCCGGCCTCCCTCTCTTCTTCGACATGGAGCCGGACCAATGTTGACTGATGCCGTTGCTGACCGGTACTTTTGTGCCACTGTTCTCACCTGGCGTTCCCTATTGCCCTGAGTGGCAGCCAAAGGAAGGTGAGGAGGCCTCAGAGGTGTATGTTAACCCTTTGGCAGACCAGCTGGAGGAGCTGGACTGGAGAGAGGAGTTGGGGGAAGCCAGTGGTCTAGATCCCTCCCCAGAACTTGGCATGATTTATCCCCCTACTGTGGCCACGGAGGAGGGCGCCTCCTATGCTGTGGTGTTGCGTACAGCTGCTGAGGCCTTGGGCTTCCTACGGTGGCAGTCGGGAAGAACCTCCTGACTGAGGTGTTTCAGCCGCAGCATCCTCTTCGAAATCCCGGCTGCCTTTCAATGAGGCCCTCGCAGACATCCTTCTAGGCACTTGGTCCAGGCCTAGCACAGGGGCTCTTGTGGATAGGATGATTACCCGACGTTACCGCCCAGACCTGGGGGACCCCATTGTTCTCTCCCAACACCCTACCCCGAGAGCTTGGTGTCCAAGCCTTAACATCTAAAGACGTGTTCCCTACTGCTTCCCCAGATAGGGAATCCAAGAAGCTGGATTTTCTTGGGAAGATGTTTTCTTCCACCAGCTTAGGACTCCGGTCAGTGAACACTGCATGTCTCTTGGGGTGTTACACCCACTCTGTGTGGGGTACAGTTGCGCAGGTGCTGCCGCAGTGTCCAGAAGAGCCCCGGGTCACACACTCCCTTTGCAGTTGCAGAGGGGAGAGATGCAGCAAAGTTCACCATCCGGTGTCGTCTTGACACTGCTGACTCGCTGGGTAGAATGATTTATATGTCAGTAGCCCTAGGACTACCCCTGGCTGAGATCCACTGGCTTTTCTGGGGCTGTCCAAATAACTTTTGGACATGCCTTGTGATGGCCGTCGTTTGTTAGGCTACAATGCGGATTATGCGCTCAAGCGCTTCAAAGATTCTAGAGCTATGGCCAGATCCTTGGGCCTTGCTACCACTTCTCGTCCTGTGCAGTCTGCCTTTACTGGCTACGGAAGGGGAGCCCCACCACGTTCCACCCAGGGCTACGAGCCTCTGCATGGCCGGGGACTTGGGACCCAACGCTGGGGCCCAGCGGGCGGGCCAGTCTACCAGTGCCCCCTCTGCAGCAGCCTCTAGGCCTTCCTAGTCCGTCACTTCAAGGCCACCAGTTGCCAGTGGGCGGCAGGATTCGCCATCACCTCACCCATTGTCACATCACATCAGACAGGTGGGTTTTGCAGATAGTCTGAGAGGGCTACTCCCTTCCCTTCGAGATTACCCCTCCCTCCATGCCACAAACACTCCATTGCATGTCGGAGGATCTTTTGGCCCTTCTCCGTCAGGAAGTTACGGCTCTCCTCGCCAAGGGAGCTATCAAGCGAGTCTCTGTCCCAGAAGTAGGTCATGGTTGTTACTCCTGCTACTTCCTGATGCCAAAGAAGGACAAGGAAATGTTCAAACTGTTGACATTAGCTCAGGTCCTGTCTGCCTTCGACCCTGGAGACTGGATAGTAGTGTTGACTTGCAGGATGCTTATTTCCACATCCCCATCCTGCCAACTCACAGGCGTTACCTACGGTAGTCAAAACAACAAATTTCCTTTTCCAAACTTTTTAGGCCGGAATCCTTACGGGTCACTATATAAGTTAGGGACAGATGGACTAGTGTGTAATGAGTATTTGTGCAGGTTACCAAATTTACAAAACTACTTGGATGAATTCTTATATACAAAGGTTAAGTTACACACAACCCAATGTCAAAATATACTATTTATTATTCACTGTTAAATTGCTGATACATTTCTAGAGTCCATTAATGTGGTTAAAAACACATGGTCACATTATTTATAAAAACATTTTTGCTAAAAATTCAAGAATCACAAAACTTATGTGCACAAATTATTACACTTAAAACACAAAATGTATAAATTGTCGACGTGGCGTTTCGGTGATCTACAATATCTGCACCTTCTTCAGGACATTCATGTTCAATTTAAAAACACATCTATTGGGTCTTGAAAAGTCCTCCAATAATCTGTGTGGATAAAAATCTTAGAAGCTTGCTGGTTAAGTCAAGCCCTGCCTTTGAGTATTTACTTCCACGTGGAGTTATAATGTTCTTATGGCATATTGTTATCTTTTCTTTTGTTATATTGCTTTCATTCAACTCTTTATGTATCTTCTTGGTTCTTTTGCCCAAAAAAAGCTGTATTTTTCGCTGATGGCCTTCAAGGGAATGTGGGGAGGACGTGTTTTTCTTGTAGAAACCATAGACTTCCTCTTTTAAGTCTTTAATTTATTCCACAATTTTAATAATTCTTCTCTGTGGTTCCCTTCATTTAATTGGGAAATTCCATTAGTTTGGAGTTTTATTTATTCCAAGTTGGTGGAAGAAGAATCCTGAACCGTGTCCTCCCTTCTGCCTTCTCGCTCTACGGTAGGCCAAAGCATTTTCAATTTACCGTGCTCCCCTTTGGCCTTACCAGCGACCCTCTGGTGTTCACAAAAGTGATGGTGGTGGTCACAGGTCATCTGCACAGATCAGGAGTTCCAGGCTACTCCCTACCTCGACGACTGGTTGTTGAAGGCGGACCCGCCCCAGTCTGTCATCTCCCACCTCCAGACTATGGCGGACCTCATGCATTTGCTGGGGTTCACTATCAGTGTGCCAAAGTCACACCTGGTTCCCTCTCAGAAGATCCATTTCATCTCAGCTGCTCTGGATACAGCCCAGTTTCGGGCTTATCCTCCCGAGCAGCGAGTCCTGGATATTCGGGCTATGATACTAATGTTTCAACCTCTGTCCCAGATTTCGGTGAGAATGACTCTAAGGCTGCTGGGCTCATGGCCTCCTGCATCCTGCTGGTGGATCATGCCAGGTGGCATATGTGGGCTCTGCAGTGGGACCTGAAGTTCCAGTGAGCGCAGCATCAGGGGAATCTTTCTGATGTTGTCCAGATCTCAGAGGGCACTGCACACCGATTGCAGTAGTGGCTAACGAACCATGATTGGGTCACCGGCAGATTCCTCTCCCTTCCCCAACCAGACTCCACGGTGGTGACAGATGCATCACTTCTGGGCTCGGGATGGCCACATGGGAGAGGCGGAGATCAGAAGCGTCTGGTCTCCGGCAGAGTCTGGGCTCCACATTAACCTTCTTGAGCTCCGGGCGATCCGTCTTCCACTGAAAGCATTCCTTCCTTCTGTCAAGGGCAGAGCGGTGCAGGTGTTCAGACAACACCACAGCCATGTGATACTGCAACAAAAAGGGCGGGGTGGGGTCGTTGACCCTATGTCAAGAGGCTCGCCACCTCTAGACGTGGCTGGAATCAGGGCATGTCCCTGGTGGTTCATCACCTGGCAGGTTCCCTGAATGCCAGGGCCGAGTAACTCAGCCGCCGGTGCATGATGGATCACAAATGGCGTCTTCACTCCGAAGTGGTGCAAGGTCTCTTTAAGCAGTGGGGAGAGCCTTGGTTAGATCTGTTCGCCACCAAAGAAAAAGCACAATGTCATCAGTTATACGCATTGGAATTTGCAAAGCGGCACTTGCTCTGCGACGCTTTTCGCCGCAAGTGGAATTGCGGTCTTCAATACCCCTTTCAGCCTATACCATTTCTGCCCAGATTACTGAAGATCAAGCGCGACCTGGCACAATTCATCCTTGTGGACCCCGGACTGGGCATGAAGTGTCTGGTATCCGAGCTCTTGAACATGGCCATTGATCCTCTGATCAGACTGCCTCTTTGGGAGGATCTTCTGTCACAGCAGCAGGGAACTGTCCTCCAACTGAACCTGTCCAGTCTCCACCTCCTTGCGTGGAGATTGAGCGGAGACAGTTGACCGCTTTCGACCGTCCACCCGAAGTCTGTAACGTCATCTTGGCAGCCAGGCGACCCTCCACTAAAATGGTACACGCCTGTAGATGTAACAAATTTGAGGCATGGTGCACAGCAAAGGCTGTGGATCCCCTTTCTGACCCTCTTTCAGAGGTTATCCTCTTCATTCTTTCTTTGGCCTAGCAGGGCTCTGCTCTGGGCACCCTTAAAGGCTATCTTTTGGCCATTTCGGCCTTTCTTCGCCACGTTGTTCAGCCTTCTCTTTTCAAGTCTCCTATCGTAAATAGATTTCTTAAGGGCATTACTCACCTCTTTCCTCCTATTCCTTTCGTAATGCCCCAGTGGGATTTGAATCTGGTCTTAACTTACCTTATGTGTGCTCCTTTCGAGCCACTGCATAATTGTCTTCTCAGACTCTTGACTTTAAAGACTGCTTTTCTGGTTGCATCACCTCTGCCCGCAGGGTGAGTGAGCTTCACACTCTTTCTTCTAAACCTCCTTTCCTTGCTGTTCATCCTGTCAAGGTTGTCCTTCGAACTACACCTTCATTTCTGGTTCTCTTTTCACATAGGACAGACCATCACTTTGCCCACCTTCTTCCCGCCCACATCCTTCTGAAGAGGAGGGAGAGGCTCCACCGTCTGGATCCAAAATGTGCGCTATCATTTTATCTGGCTCGCTCAAAACAATTCCGGGTGGATGATCAGCTATTTGTTGGTTTTGTGGGTGCCAAGAAAGGTTGTGCCATGCATAAACTAAGCATCTCTCGATGGGTCGTTCTTTGCATTAATATTTGTTATTCCTGGGCAAAAAAGCAGCCTCCAGTAGGGTTGCGTGCCCATGCCACCAGGGCGATGGCAGCCACTACTGCTTTGGGATGTGGAGTCCCCCTCGGTCACATCTGCCAGGCAACCAAGTGTGCATCATTGCAGACCTCCATTACTACCTGGATAGCCAAGTCCAGAGAGACGGCTTCTTTTGCCGTTCAGTGCTCCAGGACTTTCTGGTGTGAACTTGCTTTGCAGACCCACCTCCAGGGTTGGTATTGCTCAAGTATCTATTATAATGTAAGGAATCTATAACTAATAGTCTCTTTCAGATGAACAAGTTAATTACCTTTTGTAACGATATGAACAAGTGAATTACCTTTGGTAACGATATATCTGTAAGAGACATATATTTGTTATAGATTCTTTACCGCCCCACCCATCCTCCCCATGCTGCGAACTGTCTACTAGAGCAGGGAACTCTCTTTCAGGGCCCTTGTTTTGTGCACCAGTGGTCAGTGTCTTGCATGGCTCTGCGCTTCTGGCGTGGAATGTCGTGTAAAGAACTGACTTCAGCGTGCGGGCGGCTTCTAAGTAGATACTGCGATGTAATTCCGGCAATCACGACGCCAACGACAAATGAAGAGTCGCCCGTCCCCACCTACAGACACGCAGTGGTACTGCTGAAGAAAAATTCTCCGGATCCAGTCTGATGCCTGGGGGTTTTTCTAAGGTAAGCAATCTCTAACTAATATCTTTCTCTTACAAATATATCATTACTGAAGGTAAGTAACTTGTTTATTAGTATATTACAAAGTAGGAAAAGTAGGTAAATCAGGATGCTTGACAGAGCATGCATGTGTTGCTTTGAGCCTAAGAAATCAATGATAAAGAATCAGAAATGAAGATAAGTGGTAGTTAATGAAGCTGTTAGATCCTCATCACCTTCCTTGTCCCAATCCTTGCTCAGACATGTACCAAAGCGTCATGACTTTTGTTACAATTTACCTCCAACCACACAGTCATGCCAGCTGACGGAAGGGCCACACCTCATCTATGTAAGAGAGGAAAGGGCAGTATTCGAGAGAGAGAACAAGGCTACCCATCCTAAGCCAGACAACAAGATTTATGGATCAGGGAACAAGACCGGACCCCACCAAGCCAGGCAGGCACCAAGAACCGCAATCTTTAGAAGCATAGGACCATCTCCCATAGGATAATCAGTGCACCCATTGAAACTCTATTGCAAACAGCTATGCAGAGAGCACACATGGCGACATACACCATCCAGATCCAAGCCACTGAAACGACCAGCCATGAATTATTTTGCCGTGAGAGGTCTTGCGTATCTCGCAACTGAATTGAAAAGAAAAATGTTTAAAGCAGTTACCTGGGAACTGCCGGCTGGTGCCGCTCCCTATTCTCTTCATCTAACATCTTCCTGTCCGGTCCTGGCAGCAGGAAGCACTTGTCTCCCACGTTCACTGAGCCAATCGCAACTCTGCAATGCAGCATTGTGATTGGTCTGAACGCAGTGGTTCGGCGCTCAAACGGGGACAGTGAGCCTGTGCATGTTCCCCAACCAGACTGTACATTTCAAGCCTGGTGGGGAACATGCAAAGTGTACATGACTGTTTGGCCAGCCCAAGAGGGCCTGCCAAACAGCCATGCACACGTAGGAAGAGTAAACCACTCCTCCCCGCTCTGGTCAGCCCTGCCCGCAGGAAAAAGAGCTGCTGACTGAATTAGGAAAAATAAAATGATAACAATACGTTATTGTCATGTATTTTTCCTTTTGAGCAGTGGGGCGACGCTCCTCCACCTTAGCGAAGGAGCCACCACTGATAAGGACATAACTTCAGGAGGGTTATATGGGGTGCGGCAACATCATAATATTTTTTGTCGAATCTTGACCTGGCATTATCAGCCGTCTACAGCAACAGTGGCATCAAATCATTATCACTGTAGACTAGGTATATGTGAGCAAGTTAGTTTTATAGAGAGAGCGATTAGATAACTGAAGTGTCTGGCTTTGTTCTATGAGTCTATGAACGAGCCGAGCCATGAAAAGAGCTCGTAAGTAAATTGTGCAACAAAACTCCTGTAAAAACAATTTGCTTCAAATACATTTTTTATGCCGTTTTTTTAAACACATGAAAGCGTTTCACCTTAGTACTTCAGATTGCATCACTACATTGTAAAGCATTTGTTCAAAGTGGAAGTTATAACTGGGAGCTATTCATGTCCCTTGCTGCTGTGACGACAATTCTACTAGCAAAATCAGAGACAAGACACTTGTCATGTAGCACCCTGTATGAGGCCTAGATTATTATAGGTGGAGCAATATTATAGTTGTTTAAATCAAACATGAGTATTTTGCTTCCGTCCTGAACTCATGCAATGCAAGTTACTCTCCTATGTGGTAATAAAATAAGAGGTTGTGAAATAAAATATTGGCAGAAGATCACCCAATTTGTTCAAACGAGGAAGCCCAGGTTGATCCCTGATATTCTGATTTTCCATTGTACAATTTAGTTCATAGATAGGAATGTTTTTCTCTTTACCGTTTTACAGCAAAGGTCGTTACTGTGTCGTTACTTCTTCGTGCATGAGGTTAAAACGTGGGGGCAGGCAGATGTCCCATGAAAGCTCAGCGTGGTTCAGGCTCAGAGGTTCAAGAGGTTTCAGTAACATGCCACCTCTAAGACTGGGCCTTTATAGCAGAGTGGTCTATGAAGATATGTGTGATTCGCAGGCAGTGCGGAGGGCCCTGCACCTCCGCCTGGGACTGCACCTGGCGGCTTCTGCCCTAGGAAGCCCACCCACCCGACTGACCACGCTCGAAACCTCAGAATAATCCTCGAATCCTCCCTCTCCATGAACCGCCAGATCAACACCGTCGCCTCCACTTGTTTCAACTACCTTCGCATCCTCTGTAAGACCTTCTAATGGATCCCGCCGACTGCAGAAAATCCATCACCCATGCACTCATTACCAGCATTCTAGACTACGGCAACGCCCTCTACGCCGGAACCAACAAAACTCTGCTACGCAAGCTCCAAACCATCCAGAACGCGGCAGCAAGGCCCGTCCTAGGGACACCGCGCCACGAACATATGACCCAACACCTACGAAGCCTTCACTTGCTGCCCGTCGAGAAGAGGGTCACCTTAAAACTCCTCACCCACGCCTACAAATTCGTCGCCATCGGACCCAAATACCATAACGACCGAGTAGGTTTCCACGTACCTAAGAGACACCTCCGCCGACCTTGCCCTGGCAGAGGTCCCCCACATCCACAGAAGCAGAGCCGGCGGGAGAGCTTTCTCCTACATCGCAGCCAAAACCTGGAACGAGCTCCCGGTCAACATCAGACGGTCTCCAACCCTCCACACGTTCAGGAAGAGCCACAAGACCTGGCTCTTCGACTGACCCGGAGCTGTCCTTCCCCCCCCCCCCCTCCCCACCCCCACCCAGCGCCTTGAGTAGCGCGCTCTATAAACCACTGATTGATTGATTACGCCTCTACCATTCAATCCTCATCAGTTCGCCACCATCAGGGTTTTAAGTTCCCCAGGTCTCACATGTGATAGTAATTAAAAACTGTATTTGAAATGGCGGTAAAAACCACAAGGTGATCCATAACAGTGATGCAGTCTCTGTTTACATTTCTTTTTAACTTCATTGTGCATTCCCTAAGAGTATTGTTTATTTCCCATATGTAGTGTTTCTGTAGTTTTTCGTGGACTATATGACTCTTTCATGAACTGAGTCGCCTCTAGGCTTATGGGTGAGTTTTGGTTTAGGGTGAGTGTTCATGATGGGACACTAGTGAGGGCTCTGGAGAGGAGTCTGAAGGTGGTGGATGTTTATTACAGTGCCTGCCAGTGTGTCATAGAGGTGCTCATATTACAATCACGAGCAATCCCTGCCCACTCTACAGAGCGCACAGATATAAGTGCCAATTGTGATTTTATGGCAAAGAGTTTGAAGGAGGTAATTAAACCTACTACATCTGTGGACCGAATGCGATCAAAACCATATCATCTGAAGGGGTAGCTCAGATCTTAACACCTGCTTGAAGCCAAGCAATGGACAATTGTACATCCCAATAGAACCAAACATATTGCAATGTCCTCAAGAACACTAATCCACACCCAATCTTAATATCTTTAAATGTGTTATATAATTTCTATATTCTCTCTCACAAGTAAGAAAGCAATAGGGGTCACCAGTTCCTTGCTGTGGAGATCACCACAGTGTATAAGAACTTTATGGTCCAGGTAGTTTTAAACTTTCCTTTCCTTGAGTTTTAAAGTCATTGTACATTGATGGGTATTCTGCGGTATTTTTCACTATTTTGCAGTTTTCCCCTAGCCTATGTTCCTATATTCCTTTCTTATTCCAAGCGATGCTCGCTGCTGGGACTAAGCTACTAAATGGCTTACTGCTACTGCCTTTCATACTCCGGGTTATCTGATAATTAGGTATGGGCTTATGCTTTGCTCTCCTTGGTATCTGCCCTACATTGCTGTGAGGAGGAACTGAAATAAAGTGGATAGCATCATCCTGACTCTTTCACTCAGGCCCTGCACTGACTGACATTACTTTTTCAAATAACTGAAAACTCATGCCCCAACCCTGGCCATTACCACTGCCCGATGGCCCCAGTCCACCCTGTCCTTTTCAGTTGGGTACACCTCGTTGCTTATTGGGAAATCTCACTTGCACCCCCTACCTTTATTGCCTAAACTATGCTCCTGCGCACACACCGAAGGGAATGTAACCCACATGTCATCTCATTTTGCCCAGCCCTTCCTCACAGTAATGCTCCAAACCAATACCAGATCGAATAAGAAGGCATCAAATTTTCTAGAACAGAGGTTTTCCTTGCCCCGTGCTATGCTGCTTTGCTTCACCTCCTACAGTTTGCTGCCTCCTTTTACTGGCCGGTCTAGCCGACTTTCAAAATAGTTTCCCACCAATCTCCCTTTCAAAAGTGCTTGTTGCCTTGCCCTCTTGGTGGTGACAGCAGAAGCAGTTAGCACCACTTTCCCAAGACTCTGTAGCTGTGTTGTGTAGTGATCGCACAATAGGCCTATGAGGTGTAAATATGTGATTATTTTGCTGCAGAACCCTTATGTTAAATGTTATGCGTATTTGTAAAGCTCACTATCACCCGCGAGGGTATCCTGGCTCTGAGCAGGTGTTTTGTGTAGCCCAAGCCTTAGGTTCATGGAAATCACTAATCCGAATTGTCGCGCTTCTATTTCTCCCGCTTTCAGTAGATGCAATATTTTGATATTCCACAAGATGTCAGTGTTTGCAAACTTTAAGAAAATAATTGGCCAGTATTAAAACGTGCACCTTGCATTGAAAAGCTCGGACGTGAGGAGAGTTGCTGTTCAAAACTAAAGTGAATCATGGCTTGTCCCAGATTGTGTGTCTAGGGAATTTAGACACTATTCTCTCTTTCGCTGCCATGCACCTATACTAATTCCAGGTTTTAACGTGTTGATATTTACACAATGAGATACATACAGGACACAGCTCGTGATTGTACATACTATTATCATATATTGTAGTACAACAAAAAATCGGTTTGGGCTGAAACTTCACCTGCCCACCGTGTGGCCCTAGTATTTTTCGAAAAAAATCCTTACTTATTTGGGTCGACCGAAAAAACCCAAATCTCTTCATGAAATTACTCAATTTTGAGGCGCACAATATAATTCTTACACAAAGAGTCCGGAATTAATCAAATAGAATTCGTAATGCTTGTATTCCGCTTTTGTTAAAGCAAAAGACAGCAAGTACCTCACTTAAGCTTACATAACTGACAGCAGGAAAACGTGTACTATTTCCATAACACACAAGTTGCCAGACTGGAATTTTCGATACCTTCACTGCTGTTCAAGGCAAGCTTCATGCGTGTTTTTGTGGCTGTTGATCCGGTATTCCTACTTGTTTGGCCTAAAAGATGAACACTGATTTGAACATTATATTATTGTGCCTGTTGTTGAGTTATGATGAGCTTCTGTCAACCACCATTAACTGTTCGCCGAGCAAGTTAAGCGAGGAAAATGTGTACTTGGCCCAATGTGCAGAGCCATCATTTGACGGACACCAGCGGTAATAAAAAATCAACACCACTGTTGGCAGCACAGTGGACCCTGCCTGCCCTGTGGCCCCCCGCTGGGGTCGCACGGTGTAATTTTAGGTTTGGGGGCTGATTGCTTATCTTGTGGTGTAGCAGACTAGCAGACTTGTCTGATGTCACACGGAGTATGTTTTCCCTTGAAGAGGTACTTGCCTTACTGACTGGTTGTGTTTTGGGGGAAAATGTCTTTGGAGGAGGGTCCGCCGGGTCTAATGTGTAACTGCTGTTGTGATTGAGAATCTCGAATATTGACACTCAAAACGTACTCTCTCCCAAATACGCAACACACAGTTAAGCTATTTGAGACTTGCTCTAAATAGAAGGAACTTTTCCCAGAAATATGCAGCAAAATGTGCTCTATCTAATTGCAAACAAAAACCCTTCATGTGTTCGCTGCTTGTGTTTCAATTAGACAAGGTAAATCTTAGTCCTATTCAGTCAAAAGCTTGAGTGTCATTCTTGTGTATGGGGAATGCCCCAATAAGCAAAATGCAGCTAGCGGTTTACCTTGCATCGTTCCTTCAGTGTTTACCGGAGCTCTAGCCTGTTTTGGAAAATACGAAAAATGCTCATTTCATCAAGCCCAGGCACACATTACACGTTCAGATAAAGAGGCCTTGTAGCTCACCGATACTGCCTGTACTGAGACCACTGACCCTCTCCTCTGACCGGATGTCCTACAGTGATAAATTCCCTCTTCATCACCGGTGACAGCAGATGACAGTTTGAGCAAGCAATTGAAACAGGTGTGCACACGAATCTGTGGGTTGGACCTATCGTGTATGGTTCATAGTTTAAGCAACGGTGTAACATCTAATCAACGATATTTTGGCATCCGAAATTAATATATGTTGCCAGAAATGCGCGGTATACAACTTTCATTCCAACATCTTCACCCACCTGCGTAGAGTCCATTTCATTGGCGAGTAAATTGTTATTAGCAGGGAACCAAACTGCTGCCCTAACCCGCTGAGCGCTAAGTAGACTTTGCAGCGTGACATGTGAACTTAAAGTTCATCTTGTTAAAACACATGGGACTCTATTTTCAGAAAATAATTTGTATGTCTATGTAGTTAAATGCAAGTTTTTTTCCCATGTGGCGCGTGTGCCGCTGGGCTCACGTCTAGAGCCTTCGACGGGGAATGTGGCCGCTGAACCAGGTGTGCACGGCAGTTCGCACGTGCGTCCGATGCACCTGACGGGAATCCCCTGGCGCAGCCGCGCCTGGGTAATCCACCACTGCCCGCGACTGGTTGCCCTAGCAACCCTGGCAGGGCCTCCGGTTTCACGCGCAACGTAACTGTCGTTACATGACGTCCGTCCAGTAAAAAGCGTTTTAATCAAATCTAATCAGCGGTGTATTAAGTTCTTCACTGCAATCCGCACGCTTCTACCCCAGGAGGTTTGAAGCAGAAATGAGAGGTTACTCTGTTAAATTGTATTCGTAATAATGCGACTCCCCTGTGAATAAGGTGAAGAGCAGGCTGGTTGAACAACAAAAGGAAGTTTGCACCAAATGTGCTCTGGGGCCTAGCTATTAGTGGGGCAGCCAATGCAGTTGGCACCAGGGCCCAAAGGCGGGATAATGGAACCCAATGTGCCCTGAACCGGTCGCACTTGTTGTAGAACCCGCCCTTTCGGAGTTTTTCAAACAAATTCTGCCTGTGGCTTGTCTGTTTACTCTTCAGAGGGTGGGGCGCAGAGGCAGTAAAGGGTCAGAGAGAAATGGAGAATAGAGGGGAAATGGATGGAAGAAAATGAGAGGGTGAAAAATAGAAAACGGAGAGGAAAATGTAACAGAATTGGGAAAAGAGAAAAAGACGAGCGAAAGGGGCAAGGGATGAGGAAAGAGAAGGGGGCAACAATAAAGCTCTCGGGGATACGAGAGGAAGGAGATGAGGATGAGTGCGCGACAGAGAAGGCAGAGACAGGAAGGTTATAAGGATGTGAGTGTGAAATGGTAGAAGGAAATGGATGGAGATTGAGAAGGAAATGCACACCTGCAAGCAGGGGCAGAGATATCATTAATGCAGCAGGCATCGTCGCACCAGTGTCCAGCTTTGTGAGCGTATCGCTGCACCCCCACTAGATTAGCATTTATTTGCACTTCTATTGTTTGCATTATGGCCTTGACTCCCAGGCTACACCACTGAATGTGTTGTCGCTGGCAGCGGGACGTTGCTGGTGACTGCTGTCGTGAAAAAGGGCTGCAGTGCGCCTTGTGCATACCTTGCTTTTAGTGAGTGTGGTACCCAAAGGGAGACAAGTACCTGCAGTGAGATACGGCCCATCGGCAGCATCATGGCCTGTTCCAGAGGCTTTCAGACCTTTACACCTATGTAAGAGGTGGGTGAGCCAACAAATGTACAGGGAGTGCCGAACCAAAAGGTCTGGCTCGGGTCTTAGAGCACGAGGCTACCTTGATAATGTTTGCTGTGTAAATCGCACAACAAAAATCACGGAACATTTCTATACAGCGTGAACTGGACCAGATTGCATTGGAGCGCTTTGTATGATCACCAGTTACATGGCACAAGTCACATTCTAGGCTTACACCGGCATGGGGAGATTAAGTGATTCGCCCAGAATCACAGGATGTTAAGCTGACGTCGAGATAAGAAACTAGTTTCCCAGATCCCCAGTCTTCAGCTCCTGCCATAACGAGACAATCTGGGAGGTAGAGAGAGGCAGGCAGCAGCCTCATGAAAGCTCGGCTCGTTAAGGGCTCCAGGTTCCAACAGAATCTCGAGCTGAGCCAGAGCCTGGCTCGAAATTTTCGTGGCTCACACACCTCCAATCAATGTCTTGGTTTTCAAGTATTGAAAATTAAAGCCCCGTGCCTGTGAAAGACGTTCTTAATGCTAGGCGCGGGATCGGTATATGCTCTGTCAGTGGTATTCATGTCCACAGCTGAGCCGATCTCTTACTGTACACTGGATTATTTTGTGTGCAACTGAAACCTGGCTCCGTAGACCTCTTGCGTACAAACAGAAACCATGTACACACAAAGTAATCTGAACACAGGCTTTTGAGTTTTATATAGCGCTTACTTGACCTGAAGGTATCGGAGCTCTTTACGTGGCACCAGTTGCATTACAGACGTACATATTCATTTTTTGTTAGGCACGGGGAGATGTTATTTGCACAAAATCACAGGATGTTGAAAGTCCCTGCTGAGACTCGAACCTGGTTACCCAACTTTCAGGTCGGCCACTTTAGCCGTTCGGCCACATCCCGGCTCAGCTTGGTGCACTTGAACGTCACCTCGGCTGCTGTGGTTAAATTCAGTGCCAGCTTAAGTGAAACACGGCTTTGCCAGTTATCTACTTGAGCTGGCACCAGGGTTTAAACCGCACTTTGCCCCTTTTCCCGGGCTTTCACACAGCAACCTGTCTTCAGTCCGAGTGGTTCCCAGTGAAGGCGAAACGGAACTGTTGATATATGCTGTATGCTACTCATGATCCACTCTTAGTGTGTCATTTCAGTAGCCCCTCATCTCTGTTTACAGTTTCGGTGGTGGGTTATGCCACTTGTTCAAGGGTTAATCTGGCACCTCCTACACCCTTTCTATGATATTGGGTGCCCCTCGGGCAATGGTGTGGCAGGTTCGCTCAGGATGTTTAGGGATACTTGGACCAGTCCAATTCTTGGAATTAAACGGAGCTGGAAAACACGATATATTGAGGGTGTGATTTTTACATCACAATGAATGCTCTGCGAGGGGGGAGTAAAGTCAGATTTCAGTTTTCGCTGTGTCGGGTTCGGGACCCCGGTGGTGGATGTCCGAGTTAAATAATTCATTTGGTTTCCAGAAACCTGTTTAATGTTTTGCCATTTAAATTATGGGTGGGTGAAGAGGGCTGTTTCCTAATATTTTTTTTCTTTCACCAGCTTAACGAAGCTAAAGAAGTTTATTAAATAGTACGTGAGGCAGAGGCGCAACTAGAGCCACGTTTCGGGGGAGCGGCTAAGAACTTTCGATGGGGGCTGAATCTTTAAGCAATTGGCAGAGTGGAGCTGCAGGGGCTCTTAGAAGGGGCGAAACAACAACAAAGCCTCGTTAACGTGCAAATGGCCTTTTAAAAACCTGTGAAGTGCTCGAGTGTGGCTGTGTGTGTGCCCGGGAAGCTGTCTCATCCCGGACTGCCACACACGAAAAGGGGGGGGGGGAGGAGGAGGGGGGGGGTGACAGAAGCCCTTTGAGTCCAATGGGCGTTGCGCACCCCACGTGAGGTGTCCTCCGGAATAGTTGGTTAGTTTTGTAGCGTAAAACAGCTGTGTCCTGTCTATTTTCAGTGAGAATGAAAAATCACAACAATGCTCCTTTGCGACAACCTTTGTCTACAAATTAATTCTGAGCATCCGTTATAAAGATGATATGCTGATGTTTTAACTGAACTTGTCAAAAATCTCTGCCGGATTCATCCTGGTCGTCTCTATTTACATGCCCCGGGGTCATTTTCAAATCCCACTTAATGAGAATGGAAGGAGCTGGCCTTCGTTTTTCAAAATGTTCCTCACTTCCTGGCAGTACATTGTGTATTTTCAGTGCTTGATTGACAAATAATCAGAATCAGACTGGCATGCTGTAATTTGTAAGTCCTAAATACGATTTACTTAGATTTCCAGGTTTAGAGGGTTGGCAAAAAATCCTACGACTATGCATGTAAAGCCGCACAAATTATTTCTGCGTGTAGTCCAAAGCCTTAGTGGATTTTGTGCCAACGGAAAAACTGGTTGTTACATTTAAGATGGAAATTATATATATATTTTTTTAAATCTCCATAGAGAAAATATGTATCCCTGTAGAAAACCCCCATTCCTACTATCCGATTAAACAGGCAGGCGTAATTCCCACCAAATTTAGACACGTATGCTAAGTTTTACTGGCACTACTTTCCCTGCATAAATTGGGTGTACAAGCTATTGGGGATCTTTAGGAATACCCACAAAGTACGAATTTGAATATGTTCACTGTTTTTCTGTTATTCACTCTCTCATGCATCAAAACTTTATATGGAGTGTCTGCTTTGGCCCTGACGGGACGCAGAACACAGGGAAACTAAAGTCTGGAATAATTGAATTATTAACCCCAACTGTGATTTCACAATTTGACTGTTGGGTACACCAACATCCTAATCTTCTCACTGAATTTGCAGCCCAAGTTGGTCCTTTGTTTTTATTACGATTTAAGCTATGTGGTGGGTCTCCTTTTTGACTTACCAACAGTTGTAGGATCTCCTTTAAAATGTTGGGATTTTAGCCTGATACATGAAGATTGGTGCTTCTCCCTCGGTATACTACAGAGATCCACGCATAAAACGGGGCCTAAATAAGAGAGGACACAATTGTTATAGTGTGTATTTTGTTATTTGTTGTTGTTTTCAGTTTTTTCTCTGCCACGGTTTGTTCAGTTTATACTTTTCAATGTTCCAAATGTCATCATTGTTTAACTGTATGAGCTCCCTTACTATTTTTGTTATTCTTTTGTCTTATTGAATTTTTATTGAACATTATTTTTGAGATTATCTATGTACAATGTTATTGTGCAATTAAGCCAGCACAGTTTTTCCTTTTCTTGCACATTTCTTTTTCTTTTTACACCAATTTTACTATAGTTTGTTATTTTAGCTCATGAACCATTGTTTGGAATATAGTTTGTTTGGTCCATAGTCCTAGTTAGTACAGCAAAAATGCACCGAGGTGCATGTACTTATGCCGAACCTCAACCTGGGAATCTGTATTTCTGAATCTGCATTGGGAGATCACGGTTTGCACACCTAGGTTGAACTATGGTTTATGAATGAGTCCTTATGCTTCTTTGATTCAATATTATTTATCAATCCAGCTGCCTGAGCCTGGTCAGAAATATTACCCTACTCGTGAGAGCTGAGGAATGCATGGAAGCGGCTATGCGTCGCCACCCTTTACCTCGTGCAGTGCTGTATATAACACTGGCACATTTGCTGTTTGCGTTTCTCACAGCGATGGATGCTGTGTTTTCTCAGGTGAACAAATCTAAAATACAGACTCCGAAAACAAAGCAAGCATTGGCAAAACCAATAGAGCTAGATTGCATTTGGAGTTATAAGTAAAATGTTAAAAATCCTGCTACATTGTAAACAAAAGGATTGCTTTCTGTATGCAATGCAATACTTCAATTTGTGACCGTTCAGAGTACGTTTGTTATGGAAAAATGATCCCTGCTGCATTGCAAAGCACGAACCCCATAGGAGGCGGAATGTTGAACCAAACTTTCAATAGGATGTGGTCAGAGAGCAAACGTATTCTGGGAGGGGCCAATATCCACTTTGTACGTATTTTAGAAAATAGGCAACAATAAGTCTTGCAGATAGCTGTGCTATAACGTTTACAGAGCATTCTTGTTCAGGGATAGAACGGATAAAAACAAAAAAGATAGTACAAGCCCAGAAAACTGCTCTAGCCATCCGCATTAATTAAAAAAAACTGAATGAGGATATAAGGGTTGTAGTTCTTTCTTGTCCGAGTGAAGATATAACGTTTTCTTCTTCATTTTATGGTGGTGTTATCCTTCCCTGCATACTCCTTTTCCCTTTATGTCCACAATTAATCTGACGTTTGTGTACAAATAATGTATTATCATGGTGTTATATCAGTTTGGGTATTTAATACAGCTGCACACATCCGCTGTAAAGCATATGCCCCTTTCTCAGCAAGTGACCATTCTTTCAGGACAGGAACAAATGGAGGAGTCCACTACTTTCAATTTGCTCTCACATTGAACAACCCAAAAAAGTAATCCCAAGTTTAATGACCCAACCCAGTGGCGGCTGGCTAGTATTTAGAGCAGTGGCGGTTCTTCTATGGGGGCGTTTGGGCGCCGCCCCCCCTGCTTTCTCACCGTGCGAGAAGGCAGAACAAATGCTAGTTGTCATATTATATAAGTTATATAATATGATAACTAGCATTTGTTTGTGCCTTCTCGCAGGGCGAGAAAGCAGAACTTCCAGAACTTCCGCGAGAAAGCAGAACTTCCAGAACTTCCGTGTTTACAGTGGGAGTGTTACTCGAGGGCAGGGGGAGTGGCATGGGGGAGTGGCTTGCCCACTGTTCTTAATACTGACTGTATGGGCTGCCTGAGGCCGCCCAAACAGACAGTATTACCAACAGTGGGAAAGCCACTCCCCCAAGCCACTCCCCCTACCCTCGAGTAACTCTGGTCTGTTCTCTCTGTATGCTGCAGCATACAGAGAGAAAATTACGTAGCCTGGGGCAGCCGGCCGCACCAATCAAGAACGCGGTGGGGGAGAGGGAGGGCTGCCTGCCGTGCCGCGCCGCCTCCCTGATGACGTGCTGCAGCGCAGGACAGGACTTGAAAACGAGGAGGCGGGAATCGGGATGGAGTCTCTGGACCGATTGGTAAGTAAGTTTATACTATTTTATTTTAAAATATATTGGTTGTCGTTTGTTTCCAAACCCCTCCGGCCTCCCCCCTCATCCCCTCAGGACCCCATTTCCAACCCCCCCGTAATGCCGGCGAATTAGAGCCCGCCATTAAAGGCTGTTCACCCACAGGGTCCTACAGTCTACAAGTATGGGGTCCTAGCCTGGCTCTACAGTTCTCGCACCCACTACAGAGATCTAGTAGCTGTGAAAAGGTCACAGGCATGAATCGGCACCGGTAAGAGCCCACAATTCGGCTTGAGCAAGCAGCGATTCTGATCGGTTGGTCAGCTTAAGTGTCTTAAGTGCAGCAATTCCACATACACTGCAGAGGCCGCGCGGAAAACACATGTATCACCGGCCTACGGAGGCGCCCGGGGGCGAAAGGAGGAGGCAGGGGAGCATGAGTCGGGGGGCTGCTGAGGCGAGACTAGAGGGTAGAGTGCAGGGAGATCCCGGAGTAGAAGGTGGAATGAAGAGAGGAGAATCAGAAGGGGTGGGGAGCGGTGGGACGGGAGGAGGCGAGCGCCTAGAGGTGATGGCATTCGTTAAGCGCTATATCAAAGCGTCGACATTCATTCATTCGACGAGGAGAAGCAGGGGAGATGGGATCAAGATGGGGAGGTGATGGTGCGGTGGGCGGATGGGGAAAGAGCAAATGATGGTGCGAGGACATATGAAGGAAGCCGGAGAGCTGAGGTGTTGTTTTGAATAAAGCTAGCCCTGGTACGTCCTAGCCGAGAGGCACCGCGTTGCTTTATAATCAAAGTGCAGCCACAAGTCGTTGGCCTCGCAACACTCCATCCGATCACCTGTTTCCAAGGCTTGCCTGCGCCCAGGCCTGGCCCCTCCGCGGTCCACCTGAAAAGGCCAATTAGATGTCTGTACCCGGTACAAGGTGTTTAGGAAGCAGTGATTCCCGTGGCTCGTTCCTTGGATGTGTTTCACAGCTCCGCAGCTTCTACTGCAGCCAGATTCAAGCCTCTCTCTCTCGTTATCTTCTTCTCATCCTTGTCTCTGACTCCACAATTCCGACAGTGGCCGGCTCTTTCTGCTCCTTCGTGCACGCCTGCTGCAGACTGCAATCATGAGGACGCTTCTTCAGTAAAATACAGGTTCCCTGACAGAAAAATGCCAACAAAAATCTAATACAGGACAATGGTCAGATTTAACTGGTTGTTGGAAGAATACACGGGTGGGTGAGATTTTTGGGGCACCCGTTTCAGTTTTAGAAAGCATACATGTCTGACGATAGTAGGCGGTGTGTGCATCTCCTGGCGGCTGGCAGGGGCGGATGAATATTCAAGCACTGGTCAGGGCTAGTGCTTTAATGGAAATAGACAAGTACTGGTACTCACTATCCAAAGTATCTGTTTGCTCCTGAAAAGTCATATAATCTCCCATTAAATGTATTGTAGCAGTGTTGAAAAGTGTGGGTTCTCTCTGTTTCATATTAAAGAAGTGCAGGTATTCAGAACCGAACAGTACCTGCCTACAAAATGCACTAGTGAGGGGTACTCCCTAAATGTGTTATCCCTGAAATGTGCCTTTTTATTCATTGTCTTATTTGGGTGAGCCTCAGAGGGGGTATTAGAGCTCGAAACAGTGTGGCAGAGCTGTGAGCTGGCGAGGTGTGAAACGGGAATGGACCTGGAAGTAGTAATTTTTGTTTATGGGTGATCAGTCATCCAGGAAGTCACTCTGTGAAGAATTGTGTTGTCCCTGACAGCCTGCCCTGAATTTCCAGTTTGCATAGCTGTTGGCTTAGAGGCCGACTGCGAGCTGCAGAGATGAGGCTGTGCAGGGAACTTGCAGAGTAAGTATTTGTAGAATATTTTTGCATGTAGCTGTGTGGTTGTTGGTAGTGGTACCAAACATATGTGTTTTTTATGTCCGCTCATTCTAGTGATTTTACAGAAGTGTAGTTTAATCTTCCCTGCAAGTAATTGGGGTGTTAGTTGATGGGGGTGGATACCCACCTCGATTAATAACGACAACCCTTGTCAGTGTGAACCTCTAAAGTCACTGAATTAACACCCTCGTAGACATGCTTAACTTAGAGGTGATGTGTCCCATGAACACTGCCAACATAAGGTGAGGTGTGCATGCGGCACTCACATGAACACTGCACACATAAGGTGCTATGTGTATGCGGCATTGCTGCACTTTTCGCCACAGCAGTCTCCATTTAACCTCCATCCCCTGGCTCTTGATATTTACCCTCCGTCCTCTGGCTCTGGTTATTTAACCATTGTCCTCTGTTTATTTAACCTCCATTCCCTGGCTGTGGTTATTTAACCTCCCCGTCCTCTGGTTATTTAACTATTTTTCTCTGGCTGTGGTAATTTACCATCTTTCCTCTGACTCTTTCTCAAATTTGCTTGAAAATGCACTATTTGCCCCACTCTTTTTCAAAATGTTCTCGGGTGCTTCGGGCTCGCTCGCTACGCTCACCGCAGTGTAGTACGACAATTGTTTTACGCCCTACCACTTTCAAATGTCACCAGCCGCCACTGATTTAGAGTGGTGAGGCAGATGGTACTAAAATAATTTAAAAACAATGTCACTTACCTTCCTGGTTTGCCGCACAACGTCCTCCTCAAAGCTCCGGGACCCAGGAAACTGCACTACACAATCCTGGTGCTGCTCTCACAGCATGAGATAAGTGTCCGGATTGGAAGGAGCAGCCTTGCTCAGCAATCTTAAGAGCCCTGGAGGTCTGTGCTTTCTCTAACCCAGCTGTCTAAAAATGTCTGGCTGGCTGCCACAAGCTGTCCGGCCAAAGGAACATGCGCACTTTAAACATAAGTGCACAGCTCCCTGTTGCCACTCAGCAGCAATTGCCCCGCCCTGATACTTTGTTCAGGACTGCTTGCTGAAAATTACCATGGTAATAAATAGACTTAATTACTATTCTTTTGTCAGCTCTGGGGTCATTTTTAGAGGAGCGACGCTCCTCTGCTCTCGTGGAGGAGCTGCTCTTGCCCCAACAGCAGTATTAAATTTGCAGTTTATTAAACCATTAGGGTCTCTTCCTCTGGAAATATAAAGTACAGTGTATTTTGTCATGCTGTAGCTTAGCTGGACTTTGGTTGCATAGGACCCGGATCCCCCAGCATGCTCCCCGCTCCCTCCTGATAACCTGATACCCACATTAAATCATCAACAGAGATTTGCGTGGGTGTAAAAACGGCCATGTTTATTAATTGACATTTCATAAACATGACAATGCATTTTAAATTCATTATTCACAGTTATATCAACATATTTTTATTATTTATATCAACATAATTTTATTATCGACTTTCCTTATCTTCTTCAGCAAGATTCTAATCCTCCAGCACTAAGGGGCCATCCAGCTCGCATCTTCCCTGCCGAGCATCCACGCAAGGTGCAACGCACCTGCGCCAATGAGGATTGGGCCCCAAACCTCTGATCCTTGTCCGTTCTCACCAGGGGCCCGCCCTCCGACCACCAGGCTGCCCAGGGACCCAGGAGGCTCGTAACCTGTCGCCCTAGCCTCCCCAGCCGGGGTCATATTTTCCACCGGAGAGCTTACCGTCTCCCCCCCCCTCAGTGCTGGCCTAGGGAGTACGCAAGGCGGACTTCCGTCCATTCCGTCGGTCAATTATACTGTTGCAAGGTCTTTCTACCGCAATACGCCCCTCTAAACTACTGAGCTAAAGGGACGGGTGGGTGGGAGTTAAACTGGAAAAGGCGGGAAATGGGGGGGGACGCTTCCGCGTCCAGCAACCGGTCCGGTGTGAGAGAGGGCGAAGAGACTGAGGTCCTAGCCCCAGGGACCTAAATAGGTCCCCAGTCCCCGCCCTCTGCCCCACCGGAAACGCGTCACCAGATACCCCGGAAGGACTTACGCGGCCGACCACCCCATTGGGCTGACCAGCCGCCAGGAACTCTAGCTGAGGTAGGGGCGGGGGCCGGGGGGCCGGGTCCTAAGTGCGCGCTCGTTTAGGCTTGCGCTTGTCATAGGACCCGGATCCCCCAGCATGCTCCCCGCTCCCTCCTGATAACCTGATACCCACATTAAATCATCAACAGAGATTTGCATGGGTGTAAAAACGGCCATGTTTATTAATTGACATTTCATAAACCCGACAATGCATTTTAAATTCATTATTCACAGTTATATCAACATATTTTTATTATTTATATCAACATAATTTTATTATCGACTTTCCTTATCTTCTTCAGCAAGATTCTAATCCTCCAGCACTAAGGGGCCATCCAGCTCGCATCTTCCCTGCCGAGCATCCACGCAAGGTGCAACGCACCTGCGCCAATGAGGATTGGGCCCCAAACCTCTGATCCTTGTCCGTTCTCACCAGGGGCCCGCCCTCCGACCACCAGGCTGCCCAGGGACCCAGGAGGCTCGTAACCTGTCGCCCTAGCCTCCCCAGCCGGGGTCATATTTTCCACCGGAGAGCTTACCGTCTCCCCCCCTCAGTGCTGGCCTAGGGAGTACGCAAGGCGGACTTCCGTCCATTTCGTCAGTCAATTATACTGTTGCAAGGTCTTTCTACCGCCACAAAGGTGACCAGGGCCCACAGGTCCGTCACCTTCCCCACCAGCGCTCTAAATGAAAGACCTACAGTCTCTAATCCCAGTAACCGTAGAAATGCCTGCTAACTGTACTCCATCTTTGTGATACATCACCTCACTGTAGCCCATTAGGTGTGGAATGTGTGACAGGCGGCCCTTCGCTGAGCACAACCCGCCCATTCCCCCTTGAGCCGTCTCCCTCGAGACATTCCAGGCTCTTGGCCGCGCTCCGGGCCCTTCCTTGTGATACCTCAACTCACCAAAAACCATTCGGTGCGGAAAGTGACGCAAGTGGCCCTTCTCTGAGCGCAACTTGGCCCATTCCCCCATGGGTTGCTTCAAGGAAATCCTCACAGCTCCTGGCTGCACTTCCAGGGCATACTCATTCAGCAGCGCCTCTTTGACCGCCAGGCTCTCCGGTAACTCTTCCGCCTTGAAATGGCACACTAATGCACAGGAGAGAAATAGACATTCAGTCAGTCATGACCAAATCACAACCATTCTTTACCCGTCACCCAGGCTTGATATGCGGCAAAAAGCTGAACACCAGCCCCCAATTTCATCCGGGTGTCGGATGCTGGTCCCGCCTAGCCGCCAGAGCAACCGCCCCAATTCTAACAGAGTGTCCCGGGGCCGTCGGCTCATTAGTGCAAATTTGTGCGCCCCCGCAGACAGAAGCCCGTGCTGGAGTGGAGTGCTAGGTTCTCCTGACCCTCAAACGGCAAGGACTGGCTTGTGTAACTCAAACCTGAAAGATGCGCTACTATAATCGTACCATTGGTTGTCCAGTTCTATGTATATATGCGCAGTGATATCATAACTGACTCCACCAGGCACCGTATAATCACTCAGGATGCCCCCAGGCAGTGAGGCAGAGTCGTCGTGCCCGACCCCTTTTGGGCACTGAGGCATAGTATTCATACACTGGTCCAAAGGTAAGTGAGACCCCCGCGATATCTGAAGTCGCTACCCTTGGCTTGCCAGACCAGAGCTCTAAACACTGTGTTATGGATGCAGCTGACCACCAGGTATGCAGCCGTGTTGTCATCATACAGGACTAAGCCAGGCACAATAGTATCACACAGGACCCCACCGGGCCTTGAGGCGCTGTGCTATCGTAACGGACTCTTCCCAGGCATACTGTCAATACCGCGGGTTCTGTCCATGCCACACAGACATGCAGTAAACTGACACCACCCGGCACAGTATTATCATATAGCCTTGGGATTCCCCCAGGCACCTTGTGGATTGCACGGCTCTGTTGTGTAAAACAACCCCCCACGGGTTCGGTCGGACACAGTATTGTGTTACAATCATTACCATGCAAGTCATGACCCGACCTTGTACCCACTATGATCACGGCGGGTTCCGCCGGCTACAGTTGTAAAGGTGATACATAGCTTTACTATGCTAACTATGACCTCACAGGATCGGTCAGACCCAGCGCAATAGTCGGTACATGCCTCTAGCATAACGAACCTGAGAGTTCAGTCAGACCCAACAATATTGTACGAGGGCCCTAAGGAACTATTAAATGAAAGCAATACCGCGTATACTATGATTGCATGGGGTTCATTCGAGCAAAGCCCAGCAGTGCAAACGCACCGATGTGGGAATCTCTCTGAAACGTTTTTTAAAAAAGAGTAAAGGGGAGAGGAGGGGGCAGTATTGTTAGACCCAACTCTGCGGTCACTGGAGTTCCCTGCCGTGCCAACCTATGTCTCTAGAAATGTGAGTTTCGTTGCCCGCTTAAGTTACTCAAGACAAATAGGTAGTGCCATATATTTGTGCAACATATTCTACCCACCCACACGCGTGGTAAGAGAGCTGCCGCTCACTGTATTTAACCCTAGTTCGATTTATAGTACTAACCAGGCGCTTTTGAAAACTGAAGAAGTTTTCTCTCGCAGTCGTGTTTGACCTAAGGGTAATGCAAGGGCCTATCCCGCTACGGTGCTAACCAGGCGCTATTTGAAACAGTGTTAACCAGGCGCTATTTGAAAACTGAAGACGTTATTCTCTTGTAGTTGTGCTTGACCTAAGGGTAATGCCGGGCCTATCCCGCTATGGGGGTCCTATTAATGACTCTTGACTGGGGCATTTTCCCGGATTTTATGACTAGGAGTAGAGCCGTCCTGTCCATGTCGCACTCTTCCCACTTAAAAATCACACCCCCAGTTGTCCTTCACTTATTCGGGTTGCCAATCGCACACCCATCATTCCCAAGCAAGGGGTTTTTCGTGCACTTTGTTCTCTCCCCAGCCGCGTCGGGAAAGCCCTTCACCGCCACAAACGAGTGTCAATCGGGCATAGTGTCATCCCTCAAGGCAGGTATAACAGTCACTGTAATACCCCTAAATGCGATTTATAGGGCCCTGTCCGAAGGTTAAGGGGACTAGGGACAGTATTGTTTTACTAAAGTGGTCTCTGGTATGCCCTTTTTTGCCATTAAACTCGCGCCGGGCACTTTCCCACCGGCAGAAAGCTGTGAAATGGTGTCGCAACATTCCTCGTTTCATTTATCAAACATCTAAGCATCGCGCTACAGGTTCCGCCTGTTGGCGGAGGCATAAGTTGCCAGCCTTTAAACGACCCCGTAAGTTCGCAAGTAAGTGAGTAGGGGAATGTGGCTTGCTCAGGAAGCATATAGACGATATTCTAGTGTGTTAAATTATTTCCTATGTTCTAATTCGTGCCACCGCAGTTTAAACAACGCTTCCAACCAGAAGGTACATTTTCATCTTTCACCCTCACCAAGGGTAGACATGCTGAACCAGCCCTCCCGGCACTATAACCATGCCAATTTAGCGTGCCGATCCGGCTGTGCACGAGTGTAACAGGCACCTCATTATCATTGCAATACCTCATATGCCTCATAACATTAGTGCATCACATCACCATCACCATATGTGTGTACAAAGGCCCCCTAACCCTTGACTAAGCCCCCAGTCCAGGCTGGTTTAAAGTGCGTCAGTTATCGTGTTGTATATCTGAATGCAACTTCCATCCCTCTAAGGCAGACACCGCTGCAGGAAACACAGGAATGTAGTGCTTATGTTAAGCCCCCCTATAACTACCCACAAGCTAATCAAGCGCCTTGGGCTGGAGTCTCGGTCACTTGCACATAAATGCTCTCGTACAGTCTTGCGCAGGCTCGCTTTACCTCTCACACACAGCAGCCTTGTTAAATGTATCTTCGAATCCGTCTAGTTTAGGGACTAAGATTGCCTTTCGATGTGTTCTGGCGACTTTTGCCAGATATTACAAAATCGCCTGCCAGTCCCGGCTTCTTAGCGCCCGCTCGGTGTGAATGGGGTGGTTTAATACATCACAGCAGCGCCACATCACACTAGTTAGGCTTTTATTTCCGTAATTTGCATTGACACTCTGAGTATTGTATTGTATTTATATTGCGCTTACTACCCCTGACGAGTGTCGAAGCGCGGAGTAGACATTTCCGAAAATTAGTCAATTTCATAACATAGAGGGGACCTATATGTAAAACATTCAGATAGCTTAAATGAAGGCAAGGGCGGAGGCAGGCACATTAGGGAATCTTTAAACCCCATCTGTCTGCGCTCACAGGCTGGAGTAAGCAGGGACTTAGTAACTGTTGTTGATCCCTTCTTTTTAAAGTAAACTGAAAGTACACAGGCACCGTGATTGTTTGTGACTGGGAATCTGTGCTGCATTGACTCCTCGTGCTGGGGAAGACTTCCGGGAGAAGGAATCATTTTTACAAATATCTTAGTGTTGTATTTCTGCATCAAACATGGACATGAGTGCCGGGTTCGCAGAGAATGGTAGTGTCAGGGTACACTTGTCTGTAAGTGTGGGTGCTATGTACGGCACACATGCAGCTGGGCATAATGTAGTATTCGTTCTATTACGAGTTATGAAGCGCCGCCAGAAACATTGCGGCGCTCCCATCCCTGACTGCTAAAATTGCCCGAGTTAGAGAAAGTTCCCCCCGCAGGAGATGCTGTCGCCAGCCCACGATGGAGGGAGATCCCCGCACCCGGTCCCTACCCCCGCCCGTCCACGTCGCCCAGGAAGGAGCCCGCGAGCCCGGGGGCCCTGCTGGCAGCCGCAGACCATCGAAGCCAACCCCAAGCCCCGCACCACATACCACTGCTCCGCGGCTGCAACCAGGCCCCCGATCACACTCGACTCCCTACCTGGCGAGATGGACGGCCTTCGACCCCGACGTTCTTCTCCTCCTCGCCCCTCTCCATGGACTCTGCTGTGCCGATTCGCCGCCACACGAGGATCCCCCGACCTCCGCTTCAATTCGCTTGGGGGGGGGGGGGGGGTTAAACTTAAGAAAGGCGTGAAGTAAGTTAAACTGGAAAAGGCGGGAAATGGGGGGGGACGCTTCCGCGTCCAGCAACCGGTCCGGTGTGAGAGAGGGCGAAGAGACTGAGGTCCTAGCCCCAGGGACCTAAATAGGTCCCCAGTCCCCGCCCTCTGCCCCACCGGAAACGCGTCACCAGATACCCCGGAAGGACTTAAGCGGCCGACCACCCCATTGGGCTGACCAGCCGCCAGGAACTCTAGCTGAGGTAGGGGCGGGGGCCGGGGGGCCGGGTCCTAAGTGCGAGCTCGTTTAGGCTTGCGCTTGTCAAAGTAACAGTATAAGCAAAGGAATGGTTTATATTTTCTGTACTATGTACAGTGAAGTAATTTTTTTTGTTTTAAATGTGAATCTTGCTATAGTTTATTTATTTGTCATCCCAAAAGAGCATCGCCAATTAGAAAATCGCAAAATTTGTGATTCTCTATTTTGCGATTCCTTAAACGCAATGTATAAAGCACAGAAAAAGTGGCATTTGGCCTTAAGGAATCGCAAATTACCACTAACTTTAAGTTGGTGGTAATTTGAGATTTCTTTGAAAAATACACTTTTTGGCATTTTTTAAAGTGCCATGTAGCACACATACATGCCCTTAGGGCATGTATGTGCACACCTACATATTTCAGGGGGGCAACAGTGTGTCCTTTTGACACCCTGGCACCCTTGAAATTGCATTCTCAATTTGCAATTCTCTGATTGTGAATCGCAAATTGAGAATGTCTTCCCTTCATTCCTATGGGCCTTCTAGCCCATAGGAATGAATGGGAAGGTATTCTTTAAATGCGATTTGCAATTTTCTCACCGCAATTAAGGAATGCCAAGGATTTGCAAAATATTTGCGGAAAATTTATTACATCCCGTTTTGCGACTCTCAAATAGCAATTCTCTCAAAATCGCTATTTGAGAATCGCAAAAACGGTATTTGATACATATGCCCCCTAGTGACATCTACTTCGCAATATTTTCAGGTGGTGTTCCATCACTTGGAAAAAAAATGACTGCTGAATAAAAGAGGAAATGTAGAAAGTGCAAATGCACAGTTCTTTCAGGTTTACTCTGGCAATGGTGCACAAAGACATATATAGGCATGACCACAAACGTACAACTTTCTGTGCATGCTGCTGTTGAATTTAGTTTGTTCCCAAAACATATGGCATGTATACAAGTCATAGACGCAAGAATAAGCTGCGCAGATTTGTATCTGAATTTAGCCATTGCTAGTCATTGCTATGCAGTGGTACGGTCTGCTGTTACCACCAAATACCAAATGTTTTTGATTGTACTTTTCTTTCTCTAGCGCATCAATTTTATTTGCATAAAGGATTTAGCAGGGAAATATCTATTTTCTTAATAATCTAGAGTAATTCATTCAAGATAAAGCCAGGCACTAGGTACAATCACAAGAAACCTTGTCATCCTTCGCTTGCTGAGAATATGAAACGATTTTTATGGTGTGTGCGTGTGTGTATATTTTTTGTACTATCTAATATGAAACCACCTTCTGTTTTGGGGGGAATGTTTCTAAACTGTGCTATGTACTTTTGTAGTGAGGTGGAGATGCCCAGTATTGTTGTCCTGAACACTTCAAACCAACAGTATTATCTGCCACAGAAACATATTGAGAGTACTGAGGAGATGATCGCCTTCATTAATAGCATCTTAGAGGGTACAGCAGACGTAAGTAGTAGTAAGCTCTTTTTTATAATTCTATATCTTCCGGCATTTATTGGTGACTGGTAATAAATGCAAAAAATGTTCTGTGGTTAAGCTCATTTGTACTCCATTTGTCTGTGAAAATGTGTCGTGATTATAGCAAGAAAGTATTGCGAATGTTTATTTGTAGGGCTCTGTTTTTTAAAGCCAGCGTTATTGGGGATTGCATCCATAATTATCTGCTTGTCAGCTAGTGCATTAATGCCTGGGTCATAAAGACTTTAATTCCAGGCAAGGGTCCACAGTAAACTTTAGCAGGCTTAGATAATCTCCACCGGAAGCAGCACGAAAGGTAGGATGCCCAAAGCTTTCACGAGAAAAACTGGGGTTCCTTTGCGCAGTGCCAGCCAGGGACGTTTAATGGAGCAGGCACAAGAATTACATTAGAAAATAATAATCTTTCAATGAAAGTAGTGACGTTTTTGACTTCTGAGTTGCATTTTATGAACATTTTAATATAATTTACACTATGAGGGCTATTTTATATTCAAGACAGTAGTGTTTTGGGAGGCAAGGCAATTAAGTACTGGTGAAAATCATTTTAGTCACAGTTGTGATATTTTTAGTCACAAGTGTAATATTTTTAGTTACAATTGTTAATGAGTGCCATTTTTGAGAAAAATGTGAGGAGATCCATGTTTTATAAGATTGCCATGAAGATAAACTTTTGAAGTTAAAATAACCCTGTAAGATCCTGGTTGTTAATAAGAATGCAGCTGACACAGGATTGAGTAGAGATGGAGCTCAGGTTTATTGGAGATAAAAGGAGACACATCCAGATCTCATCCAAGCTCGAAGTAATAACCACCACAGCTTGAAAACATACATTCTAGTAGCTGTGGTAACCACATGGAATTTATGACGTCATACAGTGTAGATCAGAGAGTGAAGGATGCTACACATCTTCCCCCCCATAAAAAAACCAAAATGAAAACTATAGCAAAAGAAGAAGAAAACATGAATTATAAAACAATAGATAAACAACAATACTTTCATTAAGATACATAGTCTTTTAAATGAGAAGGTTTCTTGATAGATCTGGAAGAGCGTCGAAACACTCTAGGAACCTCATGATCAGTGTCAAACCGGGAATCATCAACATTTGTCCTAAGTTCAGGAGCAGGAGGTCGATGATTTCCAGATAAAACACAAATTCTATTTAAGTTCTATATTCTGTGGTCTAGGGTTCTCACAGCATTTTTAAAGACTTTTATCACTTTTATTGGTTCAGAGAATTTGATTTTTTTACCAGGAAGCTTAACAACTACCATGTCACCAACCTTCACAGGCGTTGCTTTAACAGCATGTTTGGAATCGAAGTAGAGCTTTCTGTTGGAAGAGTTCAGAATCTCTTTCTCACGCCAATTAAGTTCATCATTTAAATCACTATCTTTAGAACAATTAGCAATTTCATCACTCAAATCCCTCACCCATGTTGGTTCTAACAACGTACAAGGTGACCTTCCTCTAAAGAGGACAAAGGGTGATTTACCAGTGGAGGAGTGAATCTGTAATTCTCCACTTTTTTAAGAACTTGTTCTTTCCAATTGAGACCTGCCCCTTTAGCCCAAGAGATGGTGTCTTTGAGTACTTTGTTAAATCTCTCCACCATTCCATTGGTTTCTGGGTGATAAAGGGCACATTTGTTATGATTTATACCACACCTAAGTAAGAAAGACTCCATTTCCCTGGAAACCAATTGAACCCCATTATCGGTGAGGATGGATTGTGGAAAGCCTTCCCTTGCAAATAGGGTCTCTAGGAATCTTATAACACAGCTAGTCTCAATATTAGATGTGAAGTGTATCTCAGGCCATCTGGAAAATAAATCCATTAATACAAAAATGAAAATCTGCTGACCATCAGTGTAAATGGGACCAAGGATATCAAATGAGACCTCTTTCCACGGCCCACTAGGGAGATCCCTAATGATCATAGGTTGCACTCTTACAACTTTGGATTTATCACTCAAATTACAAACCACACAATCTCTAATGACACGCTCAATGTGCAAATCCATGCCTGGCCACCAGTAGGATGAGCAAACTCTTTCCTTAGTTTTTGTCATACCAGAGTGTGACTCATGAGCCAGATCAATGATGTTCTTACGTAGTTCAGAAGGAGGAACCAATCTAGTCCCACAAACCAAAAGATCATTACAAACAGCTAATTCATCTTTCACTCCCCAGAATTTGGCACACTCAGCAGATCCCTGTTTCTTAGAATGCCAACCCTTCTCCAAGAGAGTCATCACACCAGAGAGAACAGGATCGGATGATAATTTAGAACGCCACTCAGATTCATCAATGACCTCAACAGATACAGGGCAAACCTGATATTTATCTTCTTCATAGTCATCTTCTAAAGGTTCGTCCTGTGAAACATCAACCAGCCTTGACAAGGTGTCAGCCACACAATTCTGAACCCCTGGTGTATATTTTATTGTGAAATCAAATTCTTGAAGTGCAATAACCCATCTGGTTATTCTGCTGGACACTAAATCAATACCCTTTTTGGCGAAAATCTCACATAAAGGCTTGTGATCAGTTTTGATTATGAACTTGCTTCCCCACAAACATTTCTTGAATTTCTTGACAGACCAAAACACAGCCAGAGCCTCCCGTTCAATAACGGAATAACGAGTCTCAGGGTCCTTAAGACCACGTGAGGCAAACATAATGGTCTCTAAGACTCCGTTATTCTCTTGTTGGAGGACGGCACCAAGTCCCTTGAGACTGGCATCAGTAGTAAGAATGGAAATCTTTTGAGGGTCAAAACTTCTAAGATTATGAGCTTTTTCAAGCCCTTTTTTTAACGTCTGAAATTCAGACTCACAGGTATCATTCCAAATGAACTCAGAACCCTTTTTCAACAGGCCCCTTAAACCTACACACTGACCAGCAAAACCTTTAACAAACTTGTTGTAATACTCTATCATACCAAAGAATTTCATCAGTTCTTCTCTGGAAGAGGGAGGAGGCATCTTAACAATTGTATCTACCAAGTTGGCCTTGGGTGCAATACCATCTTTTGAAATTGTGTGACCTAAATAATGAATTGATGAGACACCAAAATGACACTTGTCAATCTTGATAGTAAGGTTGGCCCTTTCAAGTCTACTAAGCACATCAAACAGGATAGATTCATGCTCAACATCATTCTTACCAAATACGAGAATGTCATCTTGGTGTACACACACTTTTTCACAACCTTTAAGCACCTTCTCCATGATGCGCTGAAATACAGACGCCACTGAAACAAGACCAAAGGGCATTCTGATGAATCTAAAAGTCCCAAAGGGAGTAATAAAAGATGTAAGATTTCTTGAAGATTCTTCTAGCTCAATCTGGTGGTAAGCAGAGGCCAAATCCAACGTGCTGAATATTTTTGCAATACCCACTTTAGTTAAAAGATCTGAGGTGTTAGGGAGAGGATATCTGTCACTGATCACACACTTATTTAACTGCCTCAAATCAATGCATAGACACAAAGAACTATTGGGTTTGCGAGCAGCAACTACGGGCGCAATCCAATCAGTTCCTGTGACTTCCTCAATGATCCCTCCCAACTTTAATTTTTCCAATTCACTTATCATCTCATCCCTAAGGGAAATGGGAACAGGTCTAGGCTTGCAAGCATAGGGTTGAGAACCAGGTCTTAATGGAATCTCAAGTTTGAAATCTTTGAGACATCCTAGTTCATCTCTAAATACCTTAGGAAATTGCATTTTGATGCGTGACAACAGTTCAACATTGGAATCAACTTGGACAGAACTAACAAGTTCTTTGAGTATTATGGGATTGCTAGAACTGGGATCAAGCATTATATGGAGATCACCCTGATGAAACCAACTGATGATACTGTCACCTTTCTGCGAAACATAGATCTTGCCAACAGTATAAAGATTTTTGTACTCAATTCGTCCTGTAAAGCATCCCAAAAGAGGAATGAGTTTACCTCCATATGCTAATGGGCGAATGTCAGCTCTAGATAACTGAGTCTTGTTGGACAACTTACCCAAATAATGTAAGATCCTGGTTGTTAATAAGAATGCAGCTGACACAGGATTGAGTAGAGATGGAGCTCAGGTTTATTGGAGATAAAAGGAGACACATCCAGATCTCATCCAAGCTCAAAGTAATAACCACCACAGCTTGAAAATATACATTCTAGTAGCTGTGGTAACCACATGGAATTTATGACGTCATACAGTGTAGATCAGAGAGTGAAGGATGCTACAAACCCTTTAGTAACTCTTCCATCTCTACTTGAACTAACTATTGCTTTAGGTAACTTGACAGCACAAGACCCAGATCTAAGAGTTTCACGGGGGAATGCATCAATCAGTGACAGCAGTGTAGCATAATCAAGAGTTTAATAACTTAAGGTCCAGAAAAGCTCTAAGTAAATGATTTGGTAAAATTATAACCATGAGTGAAAGTACAGGTATGACAACTAAACCTAATCATTTTAAAGTCTTAGTCCATTATGCCTTGCTAAATATAGGCTCCCACAAGGGCCCAGTTTTAACATATACTCGCCAAGTAACAGATTTGTCTAGATTAGAATAATACTGGTACTTCCTAGTGTCTAATCCCTGTTGCTAGTTTCCAGCTCTTACTCTGTTCTAGATACAGAATTTCTAGGCAGAAGCCTCTATCCTTAGATGCATTACCTCCTCGGCTTGTTCACTATGTCCTATTTTAAGGACAGAGATTGCACCACAGATATAATGGTGTTCTCACAGGATGTCTACTTGCTTGGGCTTTGACAGAAAGGCAGACCATTGGTCCTATAACCAGCAGAAGGCCAGAGCTTCTAGGAGAGTTAAAGGCACAGGCAGACCAATCTTAGAAGCAGTCTTCATTCAAGAAAAAATGTGGGTAGTAGAGAAATCTATACAGTTAGCAAAGTGGAATGCTACCTCAAAGATGTTCAATGGGGTGCAGTTAAATAATGAAATCATTCTATTTGTTTGGTGCACATTTAGGCCCGTGACTTACCACATAGTGATTTTCCTGCTTTGGGAGCAAATCCACTGCTTAAATCCGATTAAGAGTGCTTTTGTGCTTTGCCTTCCAGGTCTTATGCCTCAGCAGCTTGTGATTCTTTCATGACCATTCCAAGCTCAACGTTCACTTTCTTTACCTCATCACACCCCCTCCCTCTAGCTTTTGCATGCGAACACGTTTTTCATTCTCTTACATCCTCATTCTGTCTCATTTCCTCTTGCAGTATTTTCTCATGATTTCTCTACCATTTGCTTTCTCTCTGTGGGGTCTCTCTGATTCGGGCTCGCTGTCTCTTGTTTATTTGTCTCCCTTTCTTTCTTTCTCTCTCATTCTCATTTCTTATTATTTTCGGTCTCTCTCTCATTTTCGCTTGTTAGGTTTCTTTCTCTCTGAAGTTTGGCCTCCTTCGCTATGATTCTGTCTACATTCTTTTCTCTTGATGTGTCGCTTGACCAACCCTGTTTGTATTTTCTTGTTTTCTATTGTTTTCTTATTTGTTTTATCTTTTCGTTCCTTTTTTTCCATTCCCTTTCCCCCATTCCCTTTCCCCCTGCGCATTATCGACCGCACTTTCTAATCCTATCTCTTGCCCTAACAACTCCAGCAATAGCCAACTGTAATTTGTGATTGCTAAAGGCTGTCATTGGGAAAATCTCCCAGAAGCAGGTCTGTTAGAGCTTAGATTATAAAGACGGCCACGTTTCACAAACCAATGCCTCGAGAAATGTAACTTCTATTCGCACCTAAAATTTCTTTTGAGGGGAAAATACATTAAAATGTTAATTATAATTTAAGATTTTTCACAGTGGGCCAGACAAACCCAAACATACCTTCTAAAACTTAAAATACATCTTCTCCTAGAGCTGCAGTGTGTAAAATACATTAAAATTCGATTATGGTTTAGTAGTTTTAACAATATGCCGAGTTCAGCTCAAACAATTGCATTGTTGTTGTCACTAAAATCATAGTCGCATAAGTGTAAGTTCTGCAGTGGTTGGTTGTAGCACAGCCTATTGCAGAATCTGTGCGGTGGAGATAACGGTTTCGGGTTGCACTTAAAAAACACAAACCACATTGTTAACTCGCAGAAGCTGGCAGAGCTTCTGTCTAACATTACAAACATAAGATGTCTTACATGTAGAGTTTAATTAGAAACTAAATTTGCAGCAGATTGCAGAGCCGCCTTCCCAAGGCCTGCTCATGCCACTAGCACGGTAGTTTTTCGGAAGGGAGTTGAATTTAAAAACAGAAGCGCATTCTTCTCTGAGGTAACGTACAGCAAGATCACTTCCGCAGCCACGGCCAACAGGAGTTACCCTTGGACAACAGTTCTCTTGGTGTCAGGGAGGGCAGATGCAACTTTCACAAAAATACAGTACCTCTATCTGAAAATTGTAAAATCTCCGATTTTCACAGCTTCAAGAATACCTATGGAGAAGACTCCCGGATAATTAGGTTGTTGATTTTGTTTGTGAATTTGGATTACTCCATATTGAAATCATACCTTTTTTTCTGTGAGGTCCTCAGTAATAGTTCATTTTATCAAAATAGAAACACGAGCTGTACTTTTGAGTGTCCTTTAGCGTTGTTTAAATTATTCTGTGTCTCTAAATCATACATGGATGAACCAGTGATCCAAGTGAGTAGTTTTAAACATTTTGTAATTGGGGTTTTAAGAGAAAAAAATAACATATACATGGCTCTTCCCCCAGAGCACGTAGGCTGAACTTAGGGTAGTGCGTGAAGTGTTTGTGCAGTACTGAAACAGTAATAAAGTCCAAACATCAGGCAGTAAAAATCCCAAAATTAATTGGAAAAATAAAGTAAAATTGAATAAAGTGACAACAAAACAACAAAAATCTAACCAAGGGAACTAGAGGTATGCATTTTTAAAGATTCAGTGGAAAAAGCACCAAGGAAATGTAAAGTATACCGAATGGCCGGGGTAGACCAGGACCCAGGACCAGTTTTCAAATGGATTGGTCCAGTGAAAGTCTGCAAGTCGGAAAGTTTGAAACAGTTTTTAAGTCCCACTAGTCTGAAGGAAAAAGTTGCCAAATCTCTGGACCCCAAGCATCCACACAAGTATGTTTAAAACACACCCAGGAGAGAGGTGAGGCACGTAGATGCTCACATGCTGTCAGGCAGAGGCCAACAGGATCGTTAGCTCCTGTAACAGCTGCGTCCAGTCCAGGTCCAGTTGAAACTGTTCAGCTGGGTATGTACAGGGAAAGGCCACTTGCAGCTGGTTGTGTCCTTGTAGCCATACAGGAGGCCAGGTAACTTCTCTTTCCTGGGTACAAGGGGTAGCTGGTCCAGGCCTCTTCTGTTCTGCCGAAGGTCCAAAATGTGTTTTGTCCAGGTGCCTTGGCATGCCACATTTATGCCTGTCACCAGCTAATGGGTGGGTGTGACTCCTGGGCACTTTCTAAGCTATGTGAGAAAAGTTCCTGGGGGCAACCGTGCCCAATTTTCCAGTAGTTCCTGTTTCTTACTACTACAAACCGACCTAAAATGCCATGGTTCAGGGCATTTTGAAGATGGCGAAAGTCTTCCGGTACATTAAACTTTGGCTCTGATAGTAGGTTTGTAGGGGAGTGAATTGTGGTAATTGCTAGTGTCCACCCACATCTTGCACAAAATCCAGTTTGAAGGGGTCACTGTACCCAAAACACGCCCAGAGACAGGAGCCTGATAGGACAAGATCATGGTCCTTCAGGAAACAGACTGCAAACAAATATTTGTCCTGGCATCCTGTTATCTCCCTTCAAGTGCACCAAAGTGTTCAATGTTGCTCGGAAGACCAGTTTGGCAGGACATGACTCTCTGGTGTCAACGGAATTCCCCCAACCCTTGGTGAAAGGTACATTTATAATAGTTTATTTTCCTTCATATTTATTAAAAATCCGACGTCACCTTTGAATTGGATTTTTAAGAGCTATCAAAAAATAGTGGGTTCATTATTTTTTTAGCTAGTCCCTTTGCCAATTTCAGTATTAGTATTTTAATATGGACTCTGGTTTTCTACTTTAGACACCTTGGGCTGCTGCAGTGAAAATAGTTGTTTGGGCCCTGTCACTTTAGGGACATGGTAATATAAATTTGTATGTGTCCCACTTTTAAATACCATGTATTCTGCTGTATATGGGTGACTTACTAATATTTAAAAATGAAGCCTGTAGCTTTCAAAAGGTTTATTTTGACACAATGCTCTGAAGGTTTTGCTCTGCAGCATTCAGGCTACACAGGGTAGGGCCTCAAGACATGTTTGTAAAGCCACCCTGTTGGAGAGCACACTAGGTGCTGCAGTCCATTAGTCTCGTATAACATTTCCAGGCCTTGGGTGCACTTTGTACACCAAATGCAGTGAACTTATTGGCAAGTTAAATGTGTCAACCAGTAATAAGCCAATGTAACCATGGTTAGAGGTGGAGGGGCAGGTTCGATACTCTTGGTTAGCATTGTTTAACTGCACAGAGTACTAAAACTAGCAAAAATAATATCCAGAAAAAGGCAGGAAACCTGATGGTTCCACAGAGAAAAGACTGATTTCCTACAGTACTAGGTAATTCATATGTTTTTTTAAATGGTTTAAAATTACAAGTCAAGTTTCTTCTTAGCCAGGATGTTTCCAATATTAAAGAAAAGTATTTTGCTAGGCTTCATAGTAACCTATCTTTTATTGATAAATTTTGGGATGATTTAGAGTTTGACTGAGAGGGTTCTGTTTGCAATGGTGAGGAGCACCTTCTTCTTCCCCCCCTCCCCCCCCCTTTGTCCACCTGCCCAATTTAGAAGTGGATGTACCGCAAGGTTTACCCTGACGAATTAAAATGTATTTGTAAACCTTCCTATGATGTGTCAACACAGTAGTGACCAGTAGAGGGAAAGGCATTTGTCCCAATGCCCACTCTTGTTAGAGTAGGCTGTCCGATGCCTTTTGTTTTTTTAAATCTGTTACACTGTTAGTCACCACCAAGTACATCCTGACTGTGAGGGACAGTAAAAAAGGAAAAATGGGAGAAAACCTATTGTGTGGAAGTCATTTGTTTTTGGAAAATAAAAAACAAACTCCATCTTAGGGTGCCGTTCATCAAACTTTTCCTATATTGGCAGGAACTGCCATGAAGGTAGTTCCTGCCAATGTATTAAGATGACAGTGGGGCTGGAAGACTAAATTTGGCAGACGGAGTAAAGGTAGGGTGGTGGACGTAAAGACTGCCACTACCCTTTCTGGCCTTACTATGTCCACCAAACCCTAAATCAGACCCTTAACGTCTTCCACTAAGACTCCTTTCTAGTTGAAGCAGAAAATGGCATTAAATAGAAGGTACTGACCAGTCTTTGTTGAATGATTGATTCTGTTCTAATAAGGGACTTTCAGGTCTTTTTGCTCCTGTTGCCTCCCCAAGTGGAATAGTAGTGCTTTCTAGGCAATACTTGCAACATATGTTGTTTTGCTTCTAAGACCTACCCCCCCTCCGAATCCTGCCTTAGTCGCCAGCTTAATAAGCTTTCTTCATCCTTAGAAACCCCACACCTGTACTTTGACTAGTGTGTGGAATGATAGACTTGTTCACTGTCTGATATATAAGCCTTTCCTCTCCAAATTGTGTGTGGTTTCATCCTACAAATGCGAGGTAGTGAGTAATTCCTTATTTAATTTAAGCCTTATCCTTGAAGTTTTCTTTTTCATTTTTGGCTTAGTGCCTAAGGAATAGTCCGTCAACAGTAAATTGAAAGCTTGGTAGTCACTTATTCAAATGAACTCCCTCCTCTAAACAACAATGCTTGCTTGTACTTCAGAGAGTCTAATCCCTGTCAGCTGACATTTCCAGTCTTACCTCCGTGGATATAACCCCCACCCCCCCTCTCCATGCTCACCAGATAATTATTTTCACTAACTCTTTTATCTTGGACCAATGTTGATGTGCCTAACTTACATTGCATGGTATTTGACGCAAGAGTATATGGTCTCACCTCACAGACCTGCAACTGATCCACATGCTATATTGCGTTCCATGGTACATTGTACTACTGTGTTTGTGTGCCTGTTGCTGGTTTTGAAAATTTGACAGATTTAGTGCCCTTCACACATGTAGTAGTTGTAGTCGTCTTAATAAATAACCGCTGCAGCATGCTGATTGTTGATTGCAGTGGATTGTTAAGGGGGAGGTAGGGTAATTAATTGCATCAGGAGTTTTATCTTTTTTTTGTTGCTTTTAATTTCCAGGCACAAGGTGGCGATGGGATATTACAGAGAATCAAGAGAATAATTTATGATGCCAAGTCGACAGTAGTAGTAAGTCACTTACTTTTTGAATCTGGGCATTTTAAACCGAAAACATTGCACATAGTTTACGTAAACACAAGAGGCATGCTGCTAACAAAGCTCACTGTTGAAAGATAAGGTACTGTATTCCTTAGGAGTACTCCTACATTTCAACAAAACGTGTATTTTTGCCAATGTTTTCATTATCCTTCTGCCATCGTATTCCATCCAGGGCAGACTGCCTTGTCTGCACTGCAGGCAAAATTAAATGGGTGCATTGGTCACAGACCAGGACAGTGTGCCCTATTACACTGAATGCGCTGTTCACAATAAAGGTGCAAACTCACTTCTGTACTGGGTACAACACTTTAGTGAAAGGTGAAGTGACTGAAGAAGTCGATCAATCTTTCATTGTGCAGACAGCAACCCAGCCTTCATTTTAAAGGGGAGAAGAGATTCTCCTGCAGACAAGTGATGTGAGTAACCGCACCGGCCTGCAGTGGGGTGCTTTGGAGATCCTAGGGTCCCTTTCCCAGCTTGTAAGTTGAGACCTTGGAGGGTACACTTACTATCACTTTACCTTTGTGGTCTGCTTTTAACACGGCTTGATGCAAAAACAACATATTTCTTCATTTGTATGGGGCTGCTGGAAATGAGGGTAGGTCCTCTTTGGAACTTTCTGGCCCATTTAGCAGCCATCCGATTTGTATTACAGTGGGATCTTCATGAAACGTCTGTGACTCCTTTAATACCAAATGCCACAGGGGCGCAAAGTGTGGCATACATGCCCGTTACGCCTGAGGGCACTTTAATAATTCATCCCCTGGATCACTCAAGCATTTATTATTTTTTAAAAAAAGCATTTTTCACCCAGTAGAGAAGCCTCCATACGTACATGTGGTGCAAATATGTGTGTTTGCATGGAAAGAAACGCCTTTGCATTCAACATTATTAGTGCTGTTCCCTCCTCATCCTCACACTTCAAACACACGTACTCCTGCCTTTGAAAGCATGACAATTGGGCAACTTGAAAGTATATATCTGCTAGTAAGAAATGCAAAGTTACGCAAACCTGCCTGTTTGATTCAGTTCAAGTACTTTTGCAGGGCACCCCACACATACCTGTTAAACCAGCCCCTAAATATGGGTTTGCAAATATAGTGATCTGCCAGATTTCGACAGAAGATGACAAGGCAAGTTTAAATAAACAATTACTTTTCCCTGGTCATTGTCCGTCGAGCCCTCCCCCCTCTCACCTGCACGAGCCGCGGCTGTTTTCCAGTGTTCCATTGTCTTGTTGGAAAGAGATTCTGTTAAACTGTTGAGCATTGTCACAACTTGAGAGTAGGTATTGTCTAATGATTGCTTCCTGTGCTGCTGTATCTAATATGCCACAGCCCCTTGCTTGATCCCAGGAATATAAGTGAGGAAGTGATCCTACCCCAGTTGAATGAGCAGTATTAGGAAGGATATTTCAATGAAGGATAGGTGTATGGATCCTGCCTTAAAGATTAAAGATTCTGCATTTTTGGGTCCTAATTGTAAATTCTAAACGTTTGAATAATTCCCCACAGAATGTTCGGAACTCAGAACACTTGAAGTATATTCTTAAATTATTAATTCGGTGCCAGCACCAGTGTACTTGATGCTGGTAACACCTTCCACAGCCTATCACGAGCTGAATTACTTTTTCCTGCCTCTAAAACTCCCCTAATTGCTGCCAAACCTTTTAACAGTTGGGGGAAAAAGGAGGCCTGATGGTCTTAATATTAGCTGAACTAAAGAAAAATGTACATTTTATTTTTAAGAAGTTCGGATTCCAACACCTTGATTTGTTGTACTGGTGGATGCCTTTTAGATTCAATTTTTTTTCCGGCTCATGGGAGCTGGACCTTGTAGCACCTGGTGTGTTTCAGCCCATTTCTTTGAGTTTTTTTGGTCAAAATTCTTCATCATCATGCCCTCCATGTTCTTTTTTCCACGAAGGACTGTTAATTTTACTCCAAAATTTCAAAGAAATTGAAGAATTGAAGAATTTGAAGCTTGGAAGGGAATTGGGTTGAGAGGAAAATTGAAGGACTTGCTGTTAAAAAACAAAAAAAGGGCAAGGCCTCCAGTAAAGCATCTGCATTCACTGGGTTTCAGGCCCCTGCATAGGACTCCCGGCAAAGTGTGATCCAGGAAGAGGAGAACATGGCACAGTTAAGCATGCCAACTGCATCTTGGGCCCTCCCGTTCAACATTAGTGGAGAGAACTGCTACACTCAAAGGAATCGACCTCAAAGACAAAACACCATCATTAAGAAAGATCATCGATCTCGATGCCTGCCATCACACTACCAGTTAAAGCGCTGTTCAACATCGACATTTGACATCAGAGCATCGTTGGATGCTTTGGAGATTCACGTTATTTGGTGGAAGGAGGATCAACAACTACAAGATCACCGCACTTCTTGTTGAGATTATCCAGCTCATTTGCAACCCTTTTTTGTGATGCCAACAGAAGATTGTCTTTAAACTTCTCGGAGGCAGCATAACATTACATCTCTTCTGACTTCAAAGGTTTTGCTTTCCAGACAGATCTCAATGTCTCCTATAATATAAAGGCGACCATCACCAAAGGAACACTGGCCTGCAGAGGTCCCTCAGCCTGCTCTAGGTCCGTCTTAGGCTCCTGAAGATCATCGACTTAAGAAACGCAGTCGTAGGAGGACTGTTTCTCTGTCACTGACAGATCTTCAGATGATTGGGATTTTAGATCGTCCTACTCTTCATCATCAATTGTTGGCTCTTCTAGAGAGTCTCCAATGGATGACATTATCGCATTACAGGAGCTCTTAGCAAGAGGAGCATACAAACTTAATAGACTAGTGGAACCACTTCATATTCCGGAATCAGTCATTATGGAGATGCTTCAGCTTCTAAGCCTCTTTTTTCTTTAGTGCTATGTCTGGCTTAAATGGGAAAAGAAACGGTTTTAAAACCAGCCATGAAGAATGCGGCCTCCAGAGGAAGATCCAGTGTATAGAACCAAAAATTGACTAGGTCATTGTGTCTGCTCCAGGGGAAGTATGCCTTTGCTGCTCCAAATAGAGAGTGCAAAGCAATCGATGCAGCTGGAAAGGATCTGCTGAACTGCCTCTAAATTACTTAAATGTGCAAGTGCTACAGCTCTTCTAATAGGATTTTAGTGTTTAATATGGGAAACCGTACGTGAATTCATTAATGAATTTCCCAAAGATTGGAGATGGGATTTTCAGGAGGCTGGGCAGTAAGGTTTATTGCTGTCTAACCAGTTCATCAGTGCAGGCATCAGCTTAGCCTAATGAGCTATTTTAGGATTTTGCCTTGAAATTACAGAGCACACATCATGTCTGCATCTTACATTTCTGAAACGTATTCCTAGTTGAAGATTTTGAACATACCTTACAGAGGCAGTACTACCTTTGTTCAGCACACGGTGCAAGAGATGCTCAGAATGAAGACCGAAGCAAATATCATAAAAGTGGTGGGCCCAGTAGAAAACAAGAGAGTTTACAAACCTAGTTGCACCTAAACAGACCACTGTTATTACAAAAGGCAGAAGATTCAATCCAATGTTTGTCAAATAATTAGAAGCAGTAACAAAATAGGTAGTTGTACTATCAGAGATAAAACTCCATGGTCCAAGTCTGCCAGTCATTACCGGTCAATAAATTCATGTTTACGTAAATCGTCAAATACAAGACAATGACTATTGTCCCCACCTCTTCGTACTCTCTTCTGGTGAGGGGAGATGTGGCTTAACATCTTAAGAGTGGCAAAACATTTTAATCAACTGCTGGCTGCTCCATTTTGGACAAGATGGATGAACCCATATCAAAGCCCCACCTCCTAGAATTCTACCAGCATCTGTATCCCCAACCGAAGTGCGCAAAGTAATATCCTCGCAATTTAGTAAGAGAACAGTAGATTTGGTCCCCGGCATCAAATGGGAAAGGCATTTGCTCAAGATTCTTCCTCATAACAAAGTACAATCCATTGGCAGACTTTAGACCCGTCTTAGACCTTCGTTTTGGCAGCAAATGAATCAAATGGGAAAAATCTGCCTGTGAGTGCTTTACAAAATCTTTCCTCATCCCAGGAAAGGGGACTGGATGAGCTTGCTAGATCAGCAGAAAGTGTGTGCATTTTCACATCCTGGTAGCAAAGGAACACAAAAGGTTTCTTTGCTTTTAGTGGGAAATACTCATTACTAGTATGTGTTACTGCTGTTTGGTCTCAGGTCTGTACCACAGATCTTTTCAAAATTAAAGGCAGTAGAAGCAGCCATCTTTGTCTTCAGGAGATATTTCTATAATGTTAGGCTACATTTGCGTGTCCACAGGTTAGTCGGGGGCTACTGGGTTACAACAATGGTGATTGGGTTTGTTTGCCTCTTATAACCTGGGGCCCATCCTACTATGGGTCTGTAACTGTGCCAAGTACACTCCTGCACTCTGAGGCTCCTCATAGAGGTACTGTGGGAGACGACGACTCCAAATTCAACAGCCAATCAACAGTCACAATAATTCACTGTCCATCACAGTGCATGCCTCAAAGAGAAATACTTTAATGTCGCAACAAAACAAAATTGAGCTAATGTGACTCATTCTGGGGTTCGATATTCCTGACTTCAGGTTCCCACTAACTTTCTCACTACTTTTAGTGCCCGCTTCCTTGTTCCTGAATCTGCTATCAGGAAAAGACAAAGGGGCAGGCACTGCCTGCAGACTCCCTCACAAGAAAAATCTAATAATTTATATTCACTTAAAATAATACCCCATAGGAATGTTAAGTCCCTACCTTTATTGTTTTCAATGGGAGGGTGTTGCAGTATCAATGGTTGGCCGTGTGTGGTACTGGACATATCACGGTTTCTTTTTAGCAGTAGTAACACACTGGTATAGTTTGTTCCACACCCTATTTCACGGGGTGGAGACCTGCATGTCTACACTTTTGAGTAACTTTACACACTGTTTTTGTGAACAACCCAATGTCGAAAAGTTACTCAAAAGTGTATTAGTAAATTACATGTGTGAATTACAAATGTAAGGTAGCTTTCTGAATAGCTCCCTAAGACTCACAATGGATTGTAGCTTGCATCTCCTTTTACCAATTGTCAAACAAATCTCTACTTCTAAAACCCAAGGCTCATTCACCCGGAAGATAGCAGCTAATGCTTCCTTGTTGCTGAATATTTGGTCAGCGGAAATCTGTAGCACGCTTTTATGAAACCCTGATAAAGAGCTAAACAAGTACACCCTTTGAGCACTTAACTCTCACTGTATAGAGCACAATCAGTCAAAGGCTTCTCAGGGAGCTAGTGTGGGGAGTGTAAAGACTTGGAACTAAAGCAGTCAAACAGAATGCCCAGCACGTCATAGGCGCACTGCTTTTCCTTTAATAAAATGGGATGTACTTTAGTCAAACCAAAATGAGATGCCACACAAGCGATCAGAATCACCACATGATATATCACTACAGGTGCCAGGTGGAATATTTGTACAGAAATCAGACTAGATTCAAGTGTAGGTGGAGGCTTTCTATGGGTACAGAGGAGTAGCTTCCTGGGTTTCTGTTAACCCCCGTAGGTCAGACTATATTTGCTTTACTAGACCAAAACTTTTTCAGATGCCTCCATTGGTTCCTCTGTATCATTTTACACATCTGTACGCGTGATAGCATTTCTAGAACCAAATATTGAGATTGGTGAACGTGTGCTTTTTGGCTGTTTTGTTATCAGTGGTATTCTGAAGCCAGTGCTTTAGCTCGAGGTACCTCATAATTTAGAAGTTTGAAACTTTTCCATCCAGTCCTACAAATAAATAGGCCAACTCATTGTGGTGTTGGAGTAGTGACAACTCATCTACGCTTCAAATGCAAGTATCCGTGTCATTAGTTATATGACAGGATGTTCAGATTTCCCCTTCTAAGTCTGTCCTACGTTGAGGCCTGTTCTTGGAGACCCATCATGTGCTACGATTGTCTGTTTATTTTTCAGCCCAAGTATTTCACCTAACCATCTTAGAAGCATCAGATAATCTTTTCCTTACCGGACATTGGAGGGATTTTTCCTGCCACACAAAAACCTCCATCCTATATCAAAGTCCTTCTCCCTTCTTTTACCTGGTGCTTCCCTTTAGTGCTTGCTATGTCTTCCTGTATATATGCTGGATTTCAGATGGAACAAACTGGGCAGACTTGTGGTCCATTAACTCTTCCTGGCATTGCCTAAATGGGATTGGGATTTATGCCATATCATCCACCTGTCTACCTTGAGAAACATACAAGAGGACTGCATCTATCCACTCCTTCATACCCCAGTAGATATTGATTGAACCTTAGATTGTGAAATAGGTACTTAGGTCCACCCATCTTTGCCTCACAGTGTACTTTCAGGCAGACACGCTGTGCTTATGGAATTGCCTGGGGTTAATGTTTCCTTGACAGTACCTTGCTCTAGGATTGGTCAAGAAGATTCCTATGCATAGTCCTTCCATTATCTTTTTAAAGAAAGATCTTTCACACTTACAGTAGAATTATTTGTTTTGTTCCCCCTCCCTTAGTACAGTGAAGAGCAAGGCTACCACAAATGTTATACATTTCTAAATTTAATGGCAACTGGCAAAAGTAAGTAAACTCCCAAAAAAAGCATCTCTTTCTTCTACTTTGCTACTGTGGCAGTGCATGCAAATTTCCTCTTGTCAAAGGTAAAAGTGCCTTAAGGGGGTGGTAAAGAGAAAGGCGCATCCCTCATTGTTTTTGGATGTGTTGATAATTGTCCAAAATGGAAAAATATTTTTTTTAGTTAAGAGACAAAAAAATGTATTTGTATAAGTGCATGTGTGTCAAATCTGATAGAGAATTCTAGCCACAGACTCTTTATCCACTGGCACCAGTCTGTAATTTTTTTCGTGAGCAGTACCCTTGCTCTGTGGTAGGTGGCATCGACTGAGTCCGCATGGCGTCGTCTGCGCCGGATGTGACATGCGCAATGCCTATATAGGCGCCACCCCAGCACGCTGATGTCAGTTCTTTTCGTTCTGCGCCAGTCACAGCAGACCCGGAGAGAGCTTACCCCTTCAGTCACCTTTTGACTGTACTTTTTCAACATTTAGCGAAAGTTTGAGTTTTGAGCCGCGTTAGGAGGAGCCAGGATTTTCCTTCCTCAGTGACTCGAGCAGATTGGCACGAGTAACCTCCAACGTTAGGATGCTCATGTGACATTGGAAATAAAATAACAAGTTTGCATAATAGCAGAGAACATTATACATCTTCGCTGTAGGCACATTGTAGCGCTACGCTTTTCACTTTTTTGTAAATACATCTTTTTTACATAGAAAAACGTGAGTAAGGTGGTGTGTGGTGCACCCTGTCCTGAAGGAGTTGATCACCAAAACATGTCGACACACCCATGAGGTGGTGTGCTTAACATCACACAATCACCTCTACCTGCACCCTTTTTAATAGTACCAGCCCGGGGGCTCATTAAAACTCTTTCTGACCCACCGCACGAGCCCGGCACTTTTTAAATTATTCACTCAAATTCAAATTCAATAAAGCTTTATTCGATTTATAAGACAAAATCATAAAAGCATACATATAAAAGAGCATGTTTAAAAAGAAACTTCCAAACATAGAAATAAATAAGTTAAGAGATGGTTAAAAAACAATTTATCTTATACTAGCAAGATTATATTACAATCAAAAGAAATATGAGAGATAATAACGCTCTACCTCAGGACACTCAGTACATTCATTATGGAAACAAGGTTCACAGTTATCTGGGCCTAATAAATTACTGTTCCATTTTGCAATACTTATTACGACAAAAAAGGATTAAATGACATTTCAATTGGATATACTCTACTCCCAAGTTCTTGACAGATTCATTATGAAAAGACAGTTACAGGTAACATTATCTGGGCCTGGCAGATGCCTTAATTCTGTAATTTCATCAAGTTCCGGAGTCTAACAATCTCCTTTAAGTAGGTAGATACGACCTTAATGAGATATACATTATCTAAAGTTTTCAATTTATTATAGGCACCTCTACAAGATGGTAGACCCCATGACTTTAAGAGGGGTTTCAATAGTCTTTCCCTTGAATGCCAGTAAAATCTACAAAATAATACACAGTGGATGTTCGACTGGTGCGAAATGTTGTCACACGGGCAGAGCATTACGTCCCGCGTCCAGTCATTACAAGAAGGGAAAGTGATAAGTCTGGAAAATGTGTGTGTACGAAAACGGGTCAGGAGCATACGTGTGAATGGGGATAGTTCTAAAAGCAAGTACTGCTGCACCCCATCCACAATAGTGGTTAGCTGATTTTCTACAACCATCTTTTTGCCCTTTTCTACCCGCCATCTTTTGCTATATAGATGTTGTAAAAGCAATTTTTTCAATGCACGTCTGGACACGGTCTCAACACTTACAGAGTCGGAGAAGTATTCCCGGTGCCCTAGGTACTTAACCAATTCCCTTACATATTTAAGCCATTTGATGTTATCAACACCATCTAAGGCCAAACAATCCTTTATTACTTCTCTATTCAGACTAGTCTCTGGCTTAGCCCAAACATTGTGCCAGAGCAAAACTGGTGAGGATTGTATGATGTCCAAAATGTATGTCAGACCTAGTTCATTGTGGAGCACGTATGTGGCTGTACTCTTCGGGGTTGCCAATAAAAAGCGGAGGAAAAGATTCTCTGAGCGTTGTTTAGAACCCGCCGGCTCTATCCCCCAGAGGCCAGCGCCATATGTACCTGTTGATATACACTTGGCTTTGTAGATCTGCAGGAGTTCTCCAACAGGTCTACCTCCTAATCTTCTGGCGAAATTAATAAAAGCGCCCGTAGCCTTCTGAGAACGCTAGGTGCTTCGCACTTGCAGCCGCCTGCCATGTGCCCCTCTTGTCAAAATTAATACCGAGATAAGAGAAACAATCTCCACTCTTCTTCCCTCCAAGAAAATTGGGCATGATGTCAATCTCTTCCCTGTTCCGCAAGGCATGGTATAGGTCTTTGACACATTTATGTGTAGTGTGGAATAACAAAAAGGAGAGTAAGGGATTGTGTTCACCAAGTGTGAATGGAGATTACTCCTGTTCCCCTGGGTAAGGTATTCAATTATCAAAAGGAGGAGTATCACCATAGAGAATCATGGATTCTTAATGGGATGTGTGTTCGAAAAAGGAAAGAATTCATCCTTTTGTAAAAAAAAAACCTCACTCACCAACCTAGTGGTGACATGCTTCATCCATGGGGTCCACCCTGATGACCGAGTGCCATCAGGGTGTGCTACGACACCTGGAGTACAGTGGAGCTGGTTTGTGAGTGTTAGGTGCAAAAAAATGTTTAAAATTGTCCTGGTTTAACTTAATGCAAAAATAATTTTTATTCGTAAGCAACTGGACAATGTTAAATGGACGGTCTACACCCCCTAAATGGCTACCGGGCGAGGCAGCGGGCATGACACATAGGTAAAACTGCCACACTAATCACAGCGAAACTAATATGTTTAGCTGAGACATAACCTCCCCCTGCCCTCCGATGCCTTAAGACACCTAATAGGAGTATTTTTTATCTTAAGCTTGCCAATTTTGGCAAGAGCGCACTTCATAAGCAGACTTTTTTGCTTATCTGTCCACAAGAATCTAGGATTGGGTACGCCTTTTAGGGGGTGTAGACCGTCCATTTTCTTGCACTTTGGTCCTGAAGAAAACCTGGTAATTTCCACACATAGGTTGAAACATGTAGACCAGACCACCGCACAGAGATACTCTTGGTCATAACTACCCTCAAAGTATCTCCACACTCTTTTTAACACTGTCCAGTTGCTTACGAATAAAAATTATGCAGCCCTAGTTATAAGCTGGTCCAAAGTCCCTCTAACAAACCCCCCCAACCAGAGATTTCCTTCCTTTACAGGGTTTTGGTGTCATGTTCTTAAGAGAATTTATTTGCTACGCTATAGAACTTGTGTCAGAAAATTGTATAGGTCACAGTTAATAGCAGCAACGATATATACACACAGTCTAATAGGAATTATCACTGAGTAGGAAGGTGTGTTCTTACCTTGTGTCCCGGCTTAGCTGATATCAGAGAGGTGGCCCAGCCTGGCCTCGTCAGGCCCCGGACGGCCACAGACGGCCCGCCCTTTGCCCGGGCTTCGCCCGGCAGGTCCTGCGCGCGTCCTCGCGGGACGAGTGACCAGGCGGGGCTTTATGCGCCTCCTGGTGCCTGCTGATCTTACGTCCTGCCCCAAAGGATCCTGGGGATTGTGGTTTACAGCCGGACCGGCGGAGCCAAGCCCGGCCGGTCAAAAGTCAAACACGGGAACAGGGGGGCGGAGCCAAGCCCGGCCACGGGAGAAGAGCTGCCAGGTCAGGGACAAACACCACAGCCTCACACAGTGTCACAAAGGGAAGCAAGGAACTCTGCCCCAGGCGGGGCTTTATGCGCCTCCTGGCGCCTGCTGATCTTATGTCCTGCCCCAGAGTATCCTGGGGATCGTGGTTTACAGCTGGACCGGCGGAGTCAAGCCCGGTCGCTCAAAAGTCAAACACCGGAATAGGGGGCAGAGCCAAGCCCGGCCACGGGAGGAGAGCTGCCAGGTCAGGAACAAACACCGCAGCCCCACGCAGTGTCACAAAGGGAAGCGTGTCACTCACTTATAGACTCCACCACTCACTCTCACATAACCCTCACTCGCACCACGCATAATCATTGAATAAGTGCTCCCACGTAGTCGTAGGTAGTAGCACGCCGCATCCCGTAGAGGGGTGCGAAGACCCCGATGATGAAGCATGACATCAAGGGCCCTTTTGGTGTGTGAGGGGTATTTTAAAAACACTATGTGCTCCCCACCACCCTATTTCTATAAGCCAGGACTCTGGGAGGATTAGAAGGGGTCACGGGACCCTGTGGCATACCAGAATTTAGACCCACACATGGACTGGTGTGAGGACTTTGTGGAGGCCAGTTTACTGGACACTTCTCCAGCTACTGGCATGCTTTCTCCCACTACTGTGACTATGGAGGAGGAAGCGTCCTTTGCAATTGTGGTGAGGAGGGCGACCAAGGTCTTGGACCTTAGCCTTCCCTCTGTGGCAGTCAAGACGATCGTCTTGACTTAGGTACCTCAGCCAGAAGTGACCCTTCCCCCCCCCCCCCGTACTGCTTCTCCCTTTCAATGAAGTCCTTACTGACGTCATGCTTGGGACCTGGTCATCGGCCAGCGCAAGCGCTCCTGTGAACAGGTCTATTGCCTGCCACCACCATCCCGGACCAGGTGCCCCCATTTCCTCACACAACACCCTGCCCCAGAGAACTTAGTTGTCCAAGCCTCTACCACCCAGGTAAGCACTGGTGCCTTCCCTAGCACCCCACTGAATTGGGAATCCAAGTGTCTGGATTCCTTGGGGCAGATGATGTTTGCTTACACCAGCCTGGCACTGGTGTCTGGAAACACCACTTGTTCCCATGCTCTATGGAATTCGGTTCCACAGGTGCTAACCCATGGTTCTGAAGGAGGCCTGGACCATACTCTGCCTGGCTGTTGCTGACAGGAGAGATGCAGTTAAGTTCACGATCCGTTGTGGACTGGATACTGCCGACTCCTGGGCAGAGCACTCTCTGGACAGTGGCCTTACAGCACCACCCCTGGCTGAGGACAACCATTTTTTCAGCAACGCTTGTGGACCTGCACTTTGATGGCAACTGTGTGTTTGGAGACAAAACAAATTTAGTGTGAGAGCACTTTAAGGACTGCAGGGCTATGGCCATGTGCTTGGGCCTTTCTATGGCCCCTCGCCACCTCAATCCACCTTTTACTCCTTTCAGGGCCAAAGAGGGGTTTCTAGCCTCATCTATACCCTCCAGCCACTGCAGCACACAAGCTTACCAGCATCTACGTGGCCAAGGGCGTGGTACCGACAGACCTCCTGGGTAGGGTAGCCAGAGGCCCAGCCAGTGCCCCACCACCCACCCCCTTCCACCCGGCAGCTGCAGCCTTCAACCCTTTAAAGTTTGCCATCTTACCATCATGGGCACCCCATGGAAGGTAGGATATGCCATAACCTGCCCATCTGGAGATCTATACCATAAGATAGATGAGTTCTGCAAATAGTCTGGAGGGCTACTCTCTCCACTTTTGAGTCTACCCCTCCACTCATGCCACCTGCTTGCTTCAAGTATACAGAAGACCATCCTTTCTTGGTCCACCAGGAAGTGACAGCTCTCTTGCCCAAGGTAACCAAAGAGATGGTGCCATGCCAGTAGTAGGCTGTGGTTGTTATTCCCACTACTTCCTGGTACCCAAGAAGAATGGAGGCCTTCAGTCTATCCTAGACCTGCTCCCTCTGAATTACTTCCTCAAAAGTTAAAAATGCTCACGCTTGCCCAAGTCCTGTCTGCCTTGGTCCCGGAAGACTGGATGGTAGCATTGGACTTGCAGGACTCATATATTCACATCCCGTCCTGTCTTCCCACAGACGTTACCTGCGATTCACAGTGGGCAACAAGCACTTTCCGTTTGCTGTGATCCCTTTTAGCAGCTCATCTGCAGAGCTCATGGTTGCCAGCCTTCCCCTATCTCGGTGACTGGCTGTTAAAACTGGTTCGCCCCAGACTGTCGTCTGCCACCTCCAGGGTCCTGCAGACCTCCTACATTCGCTGGGGTTCACAGTCAATGTGCTTAACTCACACCTGATTCCCTCTTCTTCATCAGAGCTGTGCAGTTTCGGTCATATCCTCCTAAACAGCAAGTCCAGGATATTCAAGCTGTGAAACTGATGTTTCAGCTTCTATCCTGGATTTCGGTGAGACTGACTCTGAGGCTGCTGGGCCTCATGACTTTCTGCATTCTTCATACGTTCTTGTAACACATGCCCATTGGCATATGCAGGTTCTGCAGTGGGACCTGCAGTTCCAGTGAGCGCAGTATCAGGGAAATGTCTCTGACATAGTCCAGGTCTGAAAGGGATCCGCAAAAGATCTGGAGGTGGTTAATGAACCATATTTGGCTCAGCAGCAGACTCCTCTCCCTTCCCCAAACAGATGTGACAGTGGTGACAGATGCGCCACTCCTGGGATGGGAGCTCTGAATGATCCAGCTGGCATTAAAAGCCTTTGTACCCTCCATCCATTGAAGGCTAGTGCCAGTGTTCACAAACAACACCACCGCCATTTGATATTGCAACAATCAGGGCAGTTGGGGTTGTGGACCCTTTATCAGGTGGCCCTGCGTCTCTGGACATGGACTGAACATCAGGCCATTTACCTGGTGGTTCAACACCTGGTGTATTCTTTGAACACCAGGGCAGACAAACTCAGCCAAAGATGCCTAGTGGATCACGAATGGCTTCTCTATCAGGAGGTGGTGCAAAGTCTCTTTCAACAGTGGAGAGAGCCTTGGTTAAGTCTGCTCACCACTGCCAAGAAAGTGCAATGTCAGCAGTTCTGCACGCTGGAGCTTCCAAGTCAGCCCTTGCTCTGAGATGCTTTTCATTTCAAGTGGACCTCAAGCCTCCTGTACGCCTTTCTGCCCATCCCACTCCTGCCCAGTCTTCTCAAGAAAATGAACGACCGGGCCCAAGTCATCCTTGCTGCGCTGGTCTGGGCTCTGAGAGTTTAGTATCCTGAGCTGTTAAATGTGGCCATCGGTCCTCCGATCAGTCTGATGCTGCCGGAGGATCTTCTGTCACAGCAGCAGGGGAGGGTTCTCCACCTGAACCTGTCCATGCTCAGCCTTCTTGCATGAAGATTGAGCGGCGACGGTTGACAGCTTTCGACATTCCTCCCAAAGTCTGTGCTGTCTTTTGGCAGCCAGGAGTCACTCCACCAAAACACTATATGCCTGCCATTGGGACAAGTATGTGGCATGGTGTGCAGAAAAACATATTGACCCCCTTTCTGCTCCCTTTTCTTCGGTTCTTCTCTTTATTTTCTCTTTATTCTCTCCCTTGCCCAGCTGGGATCTGCTCTGGGCACCTTAAAAGGGTATTTTTCAGCTATCACAGCCTTTCCACAGTTGCCTGACCAGCCATCCATGCTCTTCTAATCCCCTATTGTGCATATATACTTGAAAGGTTTGCTACATATATTCCCTCCTCCCTGTATCAGGACTCAGTGGGACCTTAAGCTCGTCCTGACGTGCACTCCCTTTGAGCCTTGCACAACTGCCCTCTCAGGTTCCTTACCATCAAGACGGTCTTCCTGTTGGCAATAACATCTGCCCTGAGGGTCAGTGAGCTTCAGACGGTCTTCCAAACCTCCATATCTGAACATCTACCTAGACAAGCTGGTTCTACACGCCTTAGAGCTTCCTTTCTACCGAAATCTGTCATTCCCTTTCATGTAGTCCTGTCTATTACTCTGCCTACTTTTTACACTCCACCACATCCCTCCAAATAAGAGGAGCAACTTCACTGACTGGACCCAAAAAGAGCATTGTCTTTCTACCTTGACCAACGAGAGTATTCCTGGTGGACTTCCAACTCTTTTGGGATATTTCGGAGCGAAGAACGCAAAGGTCATGCAGAAGCTGTCTATTTCTTGATGGATTGTGCCCTGCATTAAAATGTGCTGTGTTTTGGCCAAGAAGCAACCTCCTTGAGGGCATGCTTGCTCATTCCACCAGATCGAAGGCTGCAACCACTGCATTAGCACATGGGATCGGGCCCTGGACATCTGCCAGGCAGTAACGTGAGCTTCTCTGCACACTTGCACAATACACAACTGCCTGGACAGTCCGTTCCGTTGGGCTGTACACTTTACCCGTTCTGTCCTGCAGGACTTTTTGGTATGAAATTGTAAGGTAAGGAATCTGCGGTTAAAAGTCTCTCTCAGAAGAACAAGTTACTTACCTTTGGTAACACCTTATCTGTTAGAGACTCTATTTAGCTGCAGATTCCTTACTCACCCATCCTTTCTCTCTGTGAACAGATTTCTAGGGGCATGACTTTCCCCTTTCAGGGCTCCACGTCAGTAGTCTGTGTTCTTCGAGGCTCTGTGCTCCTGGTGAGGGAAGTTACGAAAAGAAACGGACATCCACATGTTCTAGTGGTGCCTATTTAGACATCGCGCATGTCCTGTCCGGTTCGGATGACGACGCTGAGGCCACGCGGAGCCAATTGATGCCACATAACAGCACGCAGGGCTACTGCTTACAAAAACATTTTCAGATCCAGTCTGTTGCCTGGGGATAATTCTAGCGTAAAGAATCTGCTGCTAGATACTCTCTACCAGATAAGCTGTTACTGTAAGTAAATAACTTGTTCCTTAATACCTGTGGACATTTCCATCATGTGGAATATTTATTTGCATCAGTTTTTCTCATTTGAATAATCAAGTAAATATATGCCATAGATATCCAATTCTTTGTCTCCTTGTGACTACTATGCAAGTCAAACATCTGCTCTCAAAGTAGTAGCAATCTAGAAGAGAAGATTTCCACCTTTTACACCTCTGGGCCCATATTAGACATTGTGAACTGAGGGCACAGCTGCGTGTGCACCCACTATGATTCCCCCCCTGGGGTACAGTGGTATTACAGATGTTGCCCCAGACGCCTCTGTGTTTTTTTTCTGTAATACAGGTAGTGCTGTTGCACATGTTCTATGCACCTCCTGAAGGCATCCCGCTGGGCGGAGAAACGGGAACCCATTGACCCCTCAGACATCCGCCAGCAGGCAGGTGCAGTCGCACACTGCACCCGTCTGCAAGGGGATCTCTAATCCCCCTTAATAGTGCAGGCAGGTTGTCTGCACAGTGAAACACAGAGCAGCTTTTGAACAGCTTGGCCCCAGGGCACCGTAAGTTTACAGCTGCCCAGGGAGCAGCCCATTCATTCTAATATGGTGCACTTTCCTTATTTGTCCATGTTGCACCATTTGAAAGGTATGCCATGGTGCAAACAAGGAAAGTGCACTGTATCCATAGTACGACCCCAGGTGGTTACGTCTACAGACAGGGGAAATTAGTGACTGTCACTCTGCCCTAAACTGTCCAGGGCATGACTCATTATAACCTAACAGCCAGATGTGGAGCAGGCCATTATATCAGAGGCAGAGAGTCATGAATCCTGCCCCTTGCTTTTGCAGCTGCAGCTGGGGGGTGTTCTGTATTATCCTTTATTATCTGCAACTTGGCATATAAAAATCTGAATTAATGTTAAAAAGAAGGAATTAAAAGGTAGGTTGATAGAAAAGAGAAAGAAGAGTAGACAATTGGATGCATGAGTGGGGAAAAGGATGGTTGGATGAAAGGATGGATAGATGAGTGGATGAAAGGGTGGGTGGGTGAAAGAATGTGTGAGTGGGTAAAGGATGAGTGGGTGGGTAAAGGATGAGTGGGTGAGAGGACAGGGAGATGCATGAGTGATAATGGCAAAGAGGAAATCTGAGAGGATGGATGGGTAGGTCAAAGGATGGCAATCTGTGAGGATGGGTGAGTGGGTAAAATGATGGTAGAGTAAATAGAAATCTGATGGGATGGATGGTGGATGAAAGAATAACAGAGGAAATGGAAATCTTAGGATGGGTGGACGAATGGATGGCAGTGTCAATGGAAATCAGAGGATGGATTGATGGGTGGATGAAAAGATGGCAGAGTAAATGGAAACCTGAGAGGATGTATGAATGCATAGACAACCGGATCAATTGATGGGTGAAAGGCAATATTGATGAATGGGTAAGTCAGATGAAGAATGTATGGGTGTATGGATGAATGCCTGCATAAATAGGTGTATAAATGGATGGATAGAATGGGCAATGGATGGAATGGTGAAAGATTGAATAATGAATAAATGGAAGAGCCAACATGGTAACAACAGATAATTTTAGTAACAATAAATAGTGATTACATTGTTTTGTCAAAGATTGCTGCTTGTTAAAGGCACACCTTTGTAAAGCTGCAGCACTGACATTTTATTCTCTGTGTTCTCTTTTCGACAGTCTGTTTTCAGGAGCTCGCCGCTGCTCGGCTGCTTTCTCTTCGGTCTGCCGCTAGGTGTCATCAGCATCATGTGTTACGGAATCTGCTCCGCAGACAGCGAAGACCGCTCTGAGGTGACGAAGAAGAAGGAGATTGGGGAGCCGGAGCTGACAGACGAGGGCAGCGAAGAGGAGCCCGAGGAAGAGGAGGAGGAAAACCGAGGAAGCTCCGCCGAGCCATCGGATGAAGAGCTGCAGGAAGACAAACCGCTTCCCGAGAAGAAAACGGACTAACCGCCTCCGCTCGCCGACTATGCACTAGGATTTCAAAATATTTCAAAATAAAGAAGCCTATTTATTGAATTCAGCCATTAACCTGCGCTTCACAGGGGAAAGGATAATGTCTTCTCTGCTTGTTTTGACCTGCATGGATTTGCATTTCACAGGCCCGAGATAAATCAAATTTCTGCTGGAGGAATGGTCCAGAAATGTTATCCAGTAATTGGAGGGTGGTTCGCGCGAGGCCGCTTTGGTAGACGGTCTGTGAAACGTACACTTTGCCATGTTACCTATGTTCACAAAAGAATCAAGTACGTCACAGATGACGTTTTATTTTTAGTCGTGAGCTCATTTTAGGTGATATTAAATGTATTCATGCAGATTTTGGACAAAGCTTCTGAGATAAGACATTATCACATCTAGCTAATTTAGATTCCACTGTTTTTGTTGAATAAGTCACGCAGGGAACAGCTCAGGAAACAGAAAGAAATTGTTACATTTTGTAGAGCTATTAACGTAGCCGTGCCAGCTCACCCAGGCTTGATGTTTTTTTTTTCCTAATCATGTTGTCTCCAAAGTAGCTTCACCTCTAACATCTATCGCTTGACTTTATTAACGGATTTAATGGTATTTTAAACCTTTGGCAACCCACTAATTAAAAAAAAATCTATTCACACGGGCCTATGTTTACTTAAAGCTATGGAACCAGATGCTTTCTGGCAGTTTATGACCAATAATGCGCTTTACTACAAAACCAGCAATGGCTGTTTCTTTTCCAGAGCAATTTTGTTGACTTTATCAGGCTGTACTTTTCTTTTTTTTCTTTTGGCGGATGTAGGGTGCTAAATGTTTGGATTGTTAGGTAACAAACTGCGACGGTCGGGGAGGGGGGAGTTTGAGAAGGGAACTTAAATGTCCTTGTTTAACCAAAACATCCTATTGATGACGCAGCACAAAATCAAAGATTGCCCTCCTGCTTAATGCATAAAATCGTTGCCCCACGAGTGACTTAGAAACCACCTCTTTTGAAGGGGTTGTCCTCCTTTTCAGTGAGTAAGGCAAGGTTCCTTTGGGCAACATCCCCTTGTCCACCTCATGCTTGCTTCACAAACCACTTTGGAAAAGTGGGCTCAGAGCTTAAATCCAGCTTGGTGCAAAGGCCTTATCAAAATAAATGGGCACTTCAATCCAGCGTTCCCTGGTATTGATGATGATGGAGAAGTGAACTAATGGCGATCTACGTGAAATCAAAGTGGCCTCAGGGTGCTGTGAAGTCCAGATGAATCCAACTTCCCAGAGCTCAAAATCCAGGTGTTGGCAACTTTCCTGAAATGGCGCTGGTTGCACATCAGCTAGACGTTCATTGGCAGTGAGTTCCAAAAACCATCTGCAAATCCTGCACAGGGTATGGCCACTTCTAAAAGCATCATCTGTCCCTCAGCAATCAGCTGTCCAGGTCATTCACAATCGCGCACATATTCTTTTATTTGTTATTTTTAAAGAACATAGATGTTAATAATTTGCCATTGGCCAATCATCCATTTTTTTTGTAATATCAGTCTAATAAATCCATTTGTTGCACTCTTCACAATATGATGGCCTACCTAGGCTCAATCGTATGTTCAGTGGTTGCCCCTGTAATTGCTTCTGACATGATGGGGCAGCAGCAGTGCGGTCTAATTTTCCCCAAAAAGCTGTTTAGAACCTTCTCTTAGCAGTAAAAACGTATATGACACAGTTCTGACATATAGAACTGCTGTTTCATTTAGTGTAAACGCTGAAGTGAGGCACATTTACGAGTAGTTCCTAGAGTGGATGTGGCGGGGTAACTGGAAATCTGGCAATTATTTCCTAAGCTTCCGATATAACCTACAATTGTTTAAGAAATATACATTTATTAAGAATGAAGGTTTTGTTTGAGCTGCATTCAGACAATTTTATTGCCTGCCTGTTTATGTTTAAAATAGAGAAGTGTTAGTTGCTCTAAAATCTTCCTGGGTGTGGAAGTTTGCAAGGCATGTCTTGTAGCCCTTGGAAAATATATCCGGAGAGGACATTGCACAAATATTTTGTGCAATTTAATTGCTCAATAAAACTTTCCTGTCCCAAAGGGCAGACTGAGGGGTGGAGATATTCTTATCATAAAGCAAGCCTGTTGTGAAATAAAGAGGACTGCTCCTGTGCAGAGCGTAGTAGAGCTGTGCCTGGTTTGCATAACCTTCCCTTTATCCCCATTACATAATTTAGATACCTGCAGGTTAAGTTTACTTGTTCACATTTATTATTTGTGTTTGGATTTTTTTTTAAATGTTATTATTTTTACCACTGTGAAGATGTGCGGGGCTGAAAATGGTGGCTGATGTTGACCCGTCAGTAATAGCAATGTCAGCAGAATTTGCTAGCCTTTGTTTGTTCGTTTTTTTATTTCCTTGTATCAGTATTGTTTTTTGTTATATTTTTATTTGACAGTTTAGAGTCTGCGCCTAGGTGGATTTGTTTACTTCTTCACTTGTGAATAATTCAGCTAAAACGTTAAGAGAAAACATTAATGCATTACTTTCACACTGCTCTTCTGTTGAAACTATTTAGAATCACAATGAGGTGTGCTAGTTTTTTAAATATCTTTTTTCCCTCTTTTTTAAGAAAAGGTGGGTCCTCCAGAGGGCGAAGCACTTTTAATTGGCCTGCTCCCAGAGTAATAGTCTTTATAGATTTTCTTAAACTGTGTACCTTCTTAAAGTGCTCATATTTTCTTTATATGGATTAGTATGTTCTCAGAATAACATGAACAAACGAGTGGTATTCTAAATCCAAGATTTGAAGCTCTCCAAAGAAACTCTTGAAAAACAGTACCATTTGCTGAGAACCTGATTCTATTTTTCCTTTTTAGTCTGTTTCTTTAAATGTTTGATTATTAAAACATTTTAGAGAACGAAGCCCAATGACTGCATACTGTTTGTGGGTCATGCATTATAGCCAAATTTTTGGGGACCGCTGAAGGGCGGCCGAAAGCTTTGTAAACACGCCATGCGGCTGCCTCATAGTCCATCCTCAGGAAACGTGGGCCATTAAGGTGCAAATGAGGCTGAAGGCGAGCTTGATACAATTCCTTATCGGCCTGCATTCCCAGAAGTGTGAAAAAAAGTGCCCATGATTCGTAATGCAAAGACACATAAAAAAGGAACTGCGTTAACGGTAATGTCATGGTGAGCTCTAGGCGCAGCTTTCGCATGAGAGGTTGTGTTTGTTGTAAGCACACAAGGAGTTTGAAGCAGCAAAAATTGTAACAAGATTAAAACCAATCCACTCTCTGCAGTCTGATCGCCGGTAGGTTGTGGGAGATTGTTTTATTGTAATAACTCTTTGAATTTGGGGGTACTAATGCTACTGTTGTGGCATCTAATGTCTATTTGTTTTGTATAATAAAGACAAAGAAAACACACTACCTGACATTATTTCTGGTGTCTTGCAAATCGGTGCTGTGCAATATGATCGTTTATGAAATGATAGCTATAAAACTTTCCTTCCAATGTTAGGTGGACACGTAAACGTTAAGGAAGCAGAGGGCGATGGGAAGACAGTCACCGGAAGCATGTCTGCGCAACAGGAAGCAGACCTGGATCGAAGCCTCCGCCCACAGCGCTTCCTTGCACGTTATCAGTTAAAAAAAAAAAAGGAAGTGAGAGAAAGGTGCTGGAGGACCCTTCACTGCTGACATGAAAACTAATGATTTATGCTGGGATTATGACAGGATAGCAGCAGCCTTGGAACCACCAGCAGACCCACTGAGGCGATTCTGGGAAGATACCCAATAGTTATTTATTTAGTCATCTACTCCCCATGTTAATTAATTAGCAAACAGGTCCCTAAGATCCCAGTACACTCTAGTATATTTAAGTATCCAGTATAAAGTGTCATTTTTTCCTATCAGTAACAGTAGAATAGAGTAATCTACTTTGTTGTATTATGTTATGTATTTTCAATCCCATCTCCTTTAAGCTTGTGGGGTGCATGCACTGTTTGAACAGAGAAAGGGAATACATTTTGAACAGCATAACATAATTTTAAAAATATGGAGTTTGATGCATTCTCTAATCTGCAATCGTTTTGCTTCGCCACCCTGAAACAGCAGTCAACTTCCAGACTCCTGTTTGTTCTCCACTCATAAAACCACATGCGTTTTGTTCATCATTTGCGGTTAGAGAGTCTGAAGTTTTGTTTCCACTGACATTTCGGATCATTTACATGCATCCAGCATTTCCCTGTCTTCTACCATTCTCCCATTCTTTCCACAGCTCTTGGTGGCTGATTCTTCCTTTGTCCTGGCCCTGTTTGCAGCCCCGCTAGCACCATGTACGAAATTGGGCTATTAGTTGATGGAGGTGAGAACCCACTTTGTATAATAATCACAATACTTGTTAGGGGAAACCACAAGTTATTAAACCTGTGCTGGTTGCTAGTGCAAAGCAATCAGGCTTAACTGTGAGGCAATGTGTACATTTTATTTTGCAGCACACAAACCGTAATATAGCAAAAACTCAAGGAAAATCCTAAAACAATTAGAAATATGGCAAATATTTTAATAAATAAGCTGATACCAAAATTACAAAAATTCAATCAGTGGCACCTGAGTTATGAGTTTTTGACGTTTTAGGTAATATTGGTATCAAGAAACGTGATCTGCCCGTATCTGGTTCATGCTGGAGCGAACCAAAGTCACAAGTTCAGGCCGAACACAATGGAGCAAGGGGCAGATAAAGGACTAAGTTCATCCTGCTTAAGGTTTTATCTTCTGATTTTGATGCAAAATATGCCCGGTGTTCCTTTGTGTCGGTTTCGGTGATACTTTCAGTTGGAATCTGAGCTGTGGGTCAGTGCATCCCTCTACTCTGGATGCAGTGTTGCCTTAGAGTAGAAGCTGTGAGGCTCTGCCTCCGGTATGATGGAGCCTCCAGTTAGGCAGGGAGAAGTGCACTCGGACGTCAGCCAAGGGTCCAGGACTTTGAGGAAAACACTTTGGGGAAGGGAGGAGGATGGGGGTGAGAGGGTCCATTTGGTACTAGTGAGCTGGAAAGCAAGAAAGGCCTTTGGAAGCTTTTTGTGTCCCTGTAGCTCCAACAGGTCAGTCAACTGACCCTTAGAGTCACTTCTGGATTTAAGGCAACCAGGCCCAGTCTTTCTTCAGACAATGTACCTGAATCTTCTCAGGTCCAGGAGTTTTCTGATTTCATGTTCCAGGGATGCTACATTTACACACAGTGCAAGCATCTGTGTGGGAGGACTACTCTTTGTCTAACCCTAAAACTGGCTCCAATCAGTTTGTCTCTTTCCTCTGGGTTTGTCTTCAGCCAGTCTAGTCTAGTCTAGTCTAGTAGGCAGGAAAATGCTAACTTTCTAAAACGTGGCATTCTTATAGTAGTAATTTAATATGCGAATCAGACGCAATTGCTCTCGAAAAGAGGATTACCTGATACACGCAAAAACGCTGTGTGAACAGCTAAGAAAAAGAGGGTACCCCAAAAAAATGTTAAAACATGCAACCATGCATGCATGGTTTACTCCTAGAGAGGTCTTACTAACAAAAAGAGACAAAAAAACACTTGAACAATTGGTATGTGTTTCAACCTACGGCCCACTCACCAATTAATTCAAATCTATTGTCCTGAAAAATTGGCATTTATTGTCCAACCTTGAAATTCTTTTTGTCAATCCCATGTTCGCACTCAAAAAAACAAGAACATAGGACAACAAATAATCAGGGCAGATTGGGTACTTCTAAAGTCAAAAGCGACTTACGGACCTTATGGAATTTAAATCCGGTGAAAGGCCACCACAAATGTGGTACCTGTGTATCGTGTGCCAGTACCATTGAAGGCTCAATGTTTGAACATAATACCATCAAATGGACCCATAACGAATTCACAAATTGTAAAAGCAAAAATATTGTCTATGTAATAATTTGTCCGTGTGACAAACTTTACATTGGGAAAACAAACCAACAGATTACACAGAGACTGGGCCAACACCGCTCCAGAATCAAACAAAAAGTGCTGAACGCACCAATGGTCCAGCACTTTATTGATCTTGGCCACACAGAAAGAGACCTAAGATAGTCCGTACTCTCAGGAATAAAGGCTCCCCCATGTGGAGGCAATGTGGAAACCTTACTGTTAAAAAGAGAATTTTACCTAATCATGAAATATGACTGCGTGAGTGCGGGACTGAACGAATATGGTGAATGTTGAATATTTGTAAACGCCTCCCATGTAATACTGACCACATATTAGAAACGCATTTAAATCTTTGTGATTCCAAAGAGTAACACACTTACGGGCACCCAATGAACCTCAAGACTACATGTCCCATAACCGCCGGATCACGTGTCTTCTTTTAAATTAGTCACGTGATCTGAACAACAAACACTCTTTCGAGTAGGAAACTGGCAGAAGCAAGCGGCTACACAATAACACTGCAGGTAATGACTTACACTGAGTAGAGAAAGAAAACATCAACCCCCGCCTTGGGTTAACAAGTTCTTTAACTCGATTAACTTTAATCCCACAGTGTATGCGGCGAACCAGATAGAAATAAAAGGCGACGCCCTCCCTTAAACGACAGTTCGGCGTTCCGCTGGCACACTGAAAGTTCCAAGTAAGTAACAGCCAGCCAAAAAACCCTTGCAGTCTCGAACAAATAACTAGATCCAATAGTTGAAAACCGTTCTGTTTCAATGTTACAGAATCCGGTGAGCCCCTTCGCACAAAGTCGTAAAACCGTAGATCAGATGACATGTAGCGACAGAAATGAAACCAAAAAAACGTAAGTTACATTGTGGGCAATCTCTTTCAAAAAAACCTTGTGATACAACGTCCCCTATATAGAAAATAAATACAATTTCTGTCTTCTACTTCACAGAATAAAGCAAAACGCCAGTCAAGAATTTGAATGCACTAGAACAGACTTGTACACACAACGAAGGAAGGTAAAAAATAAACGCTAACAACTCCCTTCCAGTGACCGTATATTTGAAGGTCCTACATTAAAGCATGTCCCCCCCCCCCTGTGTCCACACAGGTACCCAACTAAAAGCCCTGAGGAAAAGCACGATAAATGAGACACAGGCTTGGAAATGCGTCGGCTTTGGCACATTCGTCGTAAATACGAAAGCACTCTCCGCAAAAGGCCTTAGAAAGTTCTTTTGAATGCAATGGAATAAAGAATGTATACTAAGTTTGAAGCCTTTGCGTGACCAGGCTTAAATTAGATGAAATCAGGATTATGTAGGCCGGGTAGTAGAATCAGTTGGTAGGGTACAACCTTGAAGTTTGGTAAAAATGTTGTTTGGTAAATGTATTGTTTAACAGATAAATGTAATTCAATTGTTTGTCTTGTAAAAAGTGTTCATAGTAAATGTGTAAATTTGTTTTTTGTACTGCAACGAACAAACCTCAGACTGTTTTAGAAAATCTAAAAAAACGTCATGTAACTTGTATTACTCAAAAAAAGTGTATACATCACCCAAGGATTAATTACCTTAGGGTGAGATTCTGCTCAAAATAAAAAAGCGGTAGAACTAAACAGTGACCGGGTCCCTCATTTTCTAAATTCTAAGACGTTGTCCTACCCGGCCACAGTGAAGGACACAACCCCACTTTTTGCATAAAAATAAACTTTCTAAAACGTGGCATTCTTATAATAGTAATTTAATATTTAACTCGACCATTAGGTTGGATTTTAAATTACTGTTTATTTGAATCTTTGAACTATGATTCTAGCTTTTCCGAAACTGAAGTTATGCATTATAAGGGGTTATAATGTAACTCTGTGTTTTTTTATGGGAGAGGCAGATTTGCCTCGGTGAAAAATGACTTTGCAGATTATTCTCTGCCAGGACACGTAAAACCTAAGTGCACATGCTAGTTTTTAAATACCATGCACCATTCCTAATAAGTCTTTAGGCCCTACCTTAGGGGTGATTTGTATGTATTAAAAAGGAAAAATTAAGTCTGACGAAAGGTTTATTTTGCTAGGTCGAAATGCCAGTTTTAAAACTGCACAAATGGGCTGCAATTGCCGGCCTGAGACATGTATACAGTGCTACTTTAGTGGGTGAATCAAAGAATGCTGAAGCCTACTAGTTGCATTTAATTTACTGCCCGTGGGTACACGTACTACAATCTACTAGGGATTTATAAGTAAATTAAATGTCCAATATGATGTATACCAATTTTACCAAGTTTAGAAGAGAGTGTACACGTGGTTAGCAGAAGTTAAGTGCTCAGAGTCCTAATGCCAACAAAAACAGGTTCAGCTACATGAGACAAAAATCTGGGGGAATAACATGCAATGATGGCCGTTTCCAGCTCACTTTGGTCCTATCAATGCAGGAACTCAGGCATAGACTTGCGTGGTGGGCATACATTTTTCTCCCCCCCACGCACACAGGTTGACTTCAATTCTTTCATTTCACCGCCCCTAGGCATATCTGGGACTGTGTCGTGAAAGAGCAGGAGGAGTTGGTAAGTGAACCACTTGTATTTTTAGGCTTCAAGTCAGGGTGATATTTCTTTTTCTAGCTAAGTAGTCCTGGTTGGGTTGGGATATCATATTAACTACTCCCGCTCCTGTTGCAAAGAGGGTCTCCCAGAGGCCCCCATGCAGCATAACGCCACAGCTTGCTGAGTTGTACCTGTGAGGCGTGGTACTAGAACATGCCAATAGATACACAAGTGATCCTACACCACCGCTTCCTACAAGTTGCCTATGTGACTTTCACTTCTCTCAGTTGTTTTAAGTGAAGTCTTATGTATCCTATTCAGAAATGTGTGGATAAAACCTTAACTTACACTTTGTTTGGGATATTTTACCTGCTCCCATCTCCAGTTCAATCTTTGCTAGCGTTCTCCATGGGTTCCACACTTCTTTTTGTGACCCTCCAGGAACCTGGGCTTCTTATGACCAAACTTCTAGGGGTGCTGCGATTTATTTAGCAAATCAGAACTTTGACTCGTTTTCACACTTTTATGAGGACGTTCGTGGCGAATGATTCCTGCGAAAGACTTACTTTTTACAGCTCCTCTTGAGCCTTGGTTATGTCAATTTCAGTTCATGGCTTCTGGCTATTCTAGCTTCTGATCTTTGACCCTGTTCTCACACAGATAGCAATAGTCTCCTCTCTGAAAACAGACATATACTGATCATGTTTAAGTAAACGATGCAGTTGAAAAACTTGAGAAGGCCTCCCTCCATAAACTTCTGTGAGAAAGAACCCTCTCTAAACAAGAAAGGCGACTTTAAACTGGGATTTACTGTTGAACGATGTTCCTAAGGAAACATTGAAAATAAAGCAAAAGCCTCACACCACACTAGACATGTATACAAGTTTTACAGTAAATTCAGATCTACTTAAAATGCCTCCCCTATCCGAGAATTTCTTCAAACCTCCCTGGGGTGTTTTGGGTGTTACTGGTTAGGAGTTATTGAGATTTTTTCACTTTTGCTCCTCATTTCAATGAGGTTCTATTTTTCTGTACTTTTGGGTAAGAATGTATGTCGAAGCTCCTCCCTAAGATTTCACCAGGCAAGCCCGATAATGTGTCCTTGAAGGGGAACATCAATATCTGAAGAGACATTTTTGACCATGCAGCACAAAAGAAGAAACCTTCTGCAAATCTTTTGAAGATGGACAGCTTTTTAAATGTGTACTATGTTGATAAAACAGTAGCAAAGATTACATGTTGTCAATCTGTTGGAGCCGAGGAGTATGTTGGATCTTTGCTACAAACTTTTTGCCACACAAAATTCTTTCCCCCCACATATTCCTTCTAGAGTATTTCTTCTTTTTTTCTTTGACCTATTGTCTCGTCCTATATTTTTTTCGTTTACATTTTGTCTCACCCTTTCTCCCAGAGTGTGATTTTCCAAATCTTTTTAGGTCAAGCCTAGTACTGCGTATATGCGCTGCTCTAGGCGATGACCTTTAGAAATTGGTCTGCTCTTGTCCACGCACTCGTGCATGTGGCGGCATCCACCTTGCGAGAGCGATCAGCGGTGCGCAGGGGCCATCTGTTTGTAATTAGCTTGGCGGCACGCTTGTTCTTCTGCTGCCTTTCTCACCCTCACTCTCCCTTGTCAACTTGTTTTTTTTTACCGTTACTGTCCTTCGACACCGCCACCTTCCCTGAGAGCTGGAAGCACGCCGAACTCAGCGCTCTACTAAAGAAACCAACGGCGGACCCCACCGAACTCAAGAACTACCGCCCCATCTCGCTCCTCCCGTTTCCAGCCAAAGTCATCGAGAAGACCGTCAACAAGCAACTGGCAGCCTTCCTCGAGACGACTGGATCCCTCGACCCATCTCAGTCAGGCTTCCGGGCCAACCACAGCACCGAGACCGCCCTCATCGCTGCCACTGACGACATCCGAAACCTGCTGGATAACGGAGAAACAGCGGCCCTCATCCTCCTGGACCTCTCCGCGGCATTCGACACTGTCTGCCACCGCACCCTAGTGCAGCGCCACAGCAACGTCGGAATCAAGGCGAAGGCACTGGAATGGTTTATCTCCTTCCTCGCCGGAAGGACACAGAGAGTCCGCCTCCCCCCGTTCAGATCAGAAGCCACAGAAGTCATCTGCGGCGTCCCTCAGGGCTCCTCGCTCAGCCCCACCCTCTTCAATGTCTACATGAGCCCCCTTGCGGCCATCGCACGCCAACACAACCTGAACATCATCTCCTACGCCGATGACACCCAGCTGATCCTCTCCCTGACCAACGACCCCGCCACCGCCAGAGCCAACCTACACGAAGGGATGAAAGACGTGGCCGAGTGGATGACGACCAGCCGCCTGAAACTGAACACAGACAAGACGGAAGTCCTCATCCTGGGCTCCTCACCCTCCGCCTGGGACGACTTCTGGTGGCCCCCCGCCCTGGGCAACGCACCCAAACCGACAGACCACGCACGCAACCTGGGCTTCATCCTGGACTCCTCCCTCTCCATGACCAGACAAGTCAACGCCATCTCCTCGTCCTGTTTCAACATCCTGCGCATGCTACGTAAGATCTTCCGGTGGATCCCCACCGAGACCAGGAAGAAGGTCACCCAGGCCCTCGTCACCAGCCGTCTGGACTACGGCAACGCCCTCTACGCCGGAACCACCGCCAAGCTCCAGAAGAGACTCCAGCGTATCCAGAACGCCTCGGCGAGACTCATCCTAGACGTCCCCAGACGAAGCCACATCTCCAGACACCTGAGAGACCTGCACTGGCTCCCGATCAACAAAAGAATCACCTTCCGGCTCCTCACCCACGCACACAAAGCCCTACACAACCAAGGCCCGACTTACCTCAACAGCCGCCTCAACTTCTACGCTCCCAAACGCCATCTCCACTCGACCAGTCACGGCCTCGCCGCCGTCCTCCGCATCCGCAGAGCGACAACAGGAGGAAGGTCCTTCTCCCACCTGGCCGCCAAGACTTGGAACTCCCTCCCGACCGACCTACGCCTGACCCAAGACCACCTCTCCTTCAGGAAGAAGCTCAAGACCTGGCTGTTCGAGCAGTGCGGACCACCCCCCCCCCCCCCAAGCGCCTTGAGACCCTCCGGGTGAGTAGTGCGCAGTATAAATGCCTATGATTGATTGATTGATTGATTGGGCGTTTAACATTGCGTATTGTTTAAAACTGATAATGACTGCCATAAGTTTATTGCGGCGTGTTTTTTGGATCTTCTACTGTGCTCGTTACACGGGGTAAGCACGATATAGTTTATTTGCGACCCTCCCCAGCTCCTGTGGCACAATCATGGGCGTTCATTGTATATTGAGCGCGCTATGCCAGCTTTCACTTTAATAGTGGCTGGCAGTAGCTGAGTAACGCTGGGTGATTTTTTAAAATTTTAACTTTAATTCAAAGTGATGCCCACTTCAGGGACACCGCGCTCTTTTTATCTATTTATTACTTTAAAAATAGCACGTAGCTGCTGCACGCCCACCTCCCCAAGGTGGGCGGCCTCCTGCTCCGGAGTACACAGTGACAGATACTGACTCTGAACTGAGTGACAGCCGAGAGTAACGCTGAGTCCTGCGGCCACGCTGCTGGAGTTAAGGCTGCTCTTGTCACCGATCAGCTTCTGAGGTCACTAGGAGCCCTGCAGTGGGTGCGTGGTAGCGGCGTGAGCACCCCTGGATACCATTAATGCCATGTTGCTCATATTGCTGTGCTCTTATGTTTTCGGATTGGTGTTCATACCAGGGTTAACTTGTGACCCAGTTCCCAAAAAAGTGCATTAAAAAACTTTCGAAATAGTTTGTAGCGCTGTGTCAGCCTGTGAGGAACTTGTGTCTGAACTTTTTTTACCTCCACTGTGCACTCCTTTCAAAATCGTCCTTCAGTGACATAAAGACGTACTGCTTGTTGCTTTCTATCTGACTAGATGTCGAAGCGGTTTGCAGATGATAGCATCCTCTTACGCCGGATGCTTTTAACATTGTTGCCTTTGCCTGCTTACAGAGTTACCCCTGTGACCTTGCCTGCTTACGGAGTTACTCCCGTCATGTCGTTTTGTAGTTTGATTTGAAAGCAGTCTCCGTCCATTTGTTATGACATAATTTACACAGGTTATCACAAACTGTAATTCCATTTGTTATCCGTCATGTTCTGAAGTGTTTATGCAGTCTTGTCACGCAAGTAATTGCTTAAGCAGTTGTATAGTAGTTGCCACCTCACATTTCATTACAGACACTGTCTCCAGACTCCTGTCATAAAGTTTACAGCTACAAATCTTTGATTTCCGGTGTGTTAGTCTAACTAGTTCAATTGAAGCAAAACAAGCCTGCAACACCCACAATGCATTTGCTATCACAGGACTGAAAACACTGTAATTACCTATTTGGATAGACTCCCCAGGATATTGCGACATAGATTCGCAAAATTTGCTGCACAAAAATTGAAATTTTGCAGTATTATCATGGCACTTTATTTTGCACTAATTAGCTTCACAAAAATCCTAGTATATATATTCCTGGATGATTAGCTTATTGCTGCTCTCTCTAAGACACCTCTTGATTTTCTGACATAAAATCGATACATCCTCCATCTCTTTAGGATCCACCTTTCCCTGCGCTCTCTTGACTTTGGACAGCCTAGTTTTAGCTACACTATTACATCTCTCCACAGCGCCCTGCTGAGTTAAGATGAATAGAATTATCTTCGTAGTGCTAACAACTACCTCCCTAAGAGTGTTTTTAAATGTTGCGTTTCAAAAACATGCAGCAGCCATCTCCGTTGGGGACCTTTTTATTTCTCTAATAGAAAAAAGTTGTTTCTGTTCCTAGACAAGTTATCCACGTCTTGTTTTTTTTATGGTTTATTTTTTTCTAGAGTTTTATATAGCGCGAACTAGACCCGAGGCATCGGGTATCAGAGCGCTTTACATAGCACCTGTTTTATTACAGAAGGACACATTAATTTTTGTGAGGCACGGAGAGATTACGTGATGTCCCCAGAATCACATGATGTTTAGCATTGTTGCCGAAACTTGAACCCAGTTCCCCAGCTTCGAGGTCGACCGTTCTAGCCCTAAGGCTACCTCCTCTCCTCTATGTTGGCCTGGGGCAGCTGCCACAGGATGGAACACAGAAGGTAAATAACTTTTTCAAGGTTTGCTGGGAGGCTCATTGTTTTGCCTGATCCCTTCCCTATTTTTTACCTTCTATACTCTCCTGTCCTTTCAGTGCTGTTCCTTAACTCTCACTGTCTAGCCTCAGCCCTTCATCCCTGATTTCTAATCCTTTCACAGACTACTTTCAATTTTGGCCTAAACATTAGCAGCACCAATAGACCTGCCTAAAGACTTATAAGTTTCCAAAGGCGAAACCTGTTGGCTATGCCAATGCTTGTTTATTACAGTTGTTCCTACGTGTCCTTCTCTGGTGTGCTTTTCTTATGTGTGTTTACTAAGTTTCTTCCTCTGTTTCTCATCACCGGGCGTACATGGTTGTGTAAATGATTTGAGACAGTTTTCTGTGTTTAAGGGAAGGCACCAGTGCTCATGTAAGTGATGCAGAGTATTTTGCTGTGTCTGAGCGGAGGCACAGAGAGCAAATTTCACTTGCGTCTTTCTCTCTTTTGTTTGCTCTTTTCCCTTCTTCATTCTTTTTCCTCTCCTTTGTGTGCCTTTTCACTTGTATTTATTTCATACTTGCTTATCTATACTTTTGGGGTGGGCTGCGGGGGTGTTTTGTAACGGGTTTGTTTGTCTGGTTTGTCATAGTCTGACTTTTCCTGAAGAATCCCTTTAATTCTCTCTGGTTTGATAGGGTCTGCGGGTTCCTGAAATGTGCAAACATTTTACAGTTTTTAGTATTGGCATCAAAGAATCTGGAACATGCGCCCAGGATAGAACAGTGTTTTTCTGTGTAGCTTGTTCCCACTTCTCTTCCACTCTAACGTTGTCCGTGCTGCGCCCATGCTGTAAGAAAAAAAGCAGTATGGCGTGGCCATCAATAGCTGTGTCACAGGGCTTTTTTCTTTTTCTAATATTTTGCCACTCTGCTGTACATGGTGACTAAAAGACATTGCCAAAGATAATAGCTCCTGTATAAGCTTTGTCAAAGCTTGTTTACACAGAGTTTAATACTGCTTCTTAGAATTGTACCTGCTAAATGTCATTTACTGTTACACAATATATTGTACTCGATTTAATGACCCTCTAGTGGATGGAAAATGGAGTCTCCCTTACCCGAATTCAAAGTTGTAACTTTCTGATCTCTGAATTTGCTAGTGGTTAATGTTTAACTGAGCTATTTCTTTGCTTCTGTAAGGAGAATGGCAGACTAGTTAGGTCCTCAAAAGCAACAGCCACAAGCAAATAAAGCCTGATTTGCCTTACCTCTATTGCCTAAAATCAAGCAGATATGATACATTGTGTAATAAAGTGTCCCTTCGTTGCATGGTTACCCCCCATTTTGTGTCTGACATCTGATGCTACCCGACTTGATGTTCCCTGGAACCCTGCCAATCAGGTTCCCAGGGCCTGTGTTTTTCTCCAAAATTGTACCTTTGTATCCTCAATTGGCGCATCCCTGGCTACAGGCAAGCCCCTTGTAAAATGTACCATGTGTACCAAGGGCACTGTGACCAAGGAAGGCCTCTGAGGGCTGCAGCACCAATTGTGCCACCCCAGGGGTCCTGCACCTTAACCCTCACACACTGCCACAGCAGGCTGCGTGTTTTGGTGCAGAGAAAAGCGAAGAGTCGACATGGCACACACCTCTGCTGGCCATGCCTGCAATCTACTGCCTAAGGCCTAGGTAAGTCACCCCTCTAGCAGGGTGCACTAGTGTTAAGGTGAGGGTACAGAGGCATGAGCCCTGTAACCCTACAACGTCGAAGTCCATTCATAGACATTGTAAGTGTAGTAAAGCCATAAAGAGTATATGGTCTATATGCAGCTCTGCAGAACGGAGACCAGGATTGTGTAAGTTGATGTCACATACATAAATGAAAATGTACTGTTATTAAGAAAAATGGCAATAAAAATAAATACATTAAAAAACAAGCATTGGCATAGCCAATAGGTCTCGCTTTTGGGTCTTTATGTGTTTATTTTGATGTTTTGGCTATGTTGTACAGTATTGTGGCTGATGTTTTATGTAGAAAAGTTCTAATAAAAAGTGTTATATGTGGTACTTAGTGGTATTATGTGTAGTGTATGTTGCATTTAGTAGTGTTTAAGTATGTGGGATTTAGAGTGTTGTTGTGTGGAGTGTATTTATATTGTATTGAGTAGAGTGTAATTATGTGGCGTGTTATGACACTGATTGATATTATGGGATTTGTAATTATGTTGTATTGAGTAGAGTGTAATTATGTGGTTTTGGGTGTTGAGTGGAGTGTATTTATATTGTATTGAGTAGAGTGTAGTTATGTGCCTGTTAATACGTGGCACTGAGTGATATTATGTGGATTGTATTGATGCTGTATTGAGTAGAGTGTAATTATGTGAGTATTCTCTACTCTACTTAATACAGCATCAATAAAATCCACAGTGCCACGTAGTAACAAGCCACATATTTACATTCTCCTCAATACAATATAAACGCACTTCACACAACACTCAAAACCACATAATTTCACTCTACTAAATGCAGCTTACACCCCCCATAATACCACTCAATACCACATAATTACACTCTACTCAATACAACATAAATACGAACCACATATCAATCTGCGTCACATAACACACCACATAATTACACTTTACTCAATACAATATAAATATACTCCAGATAACACCACTCAAAACCACATAATCACACCACATAATTAAACACTACTAAATGCATCATACACTCCACATATTACCACTAAGTACCACATATAACACTTTTTATTAGAACTTTTCTACATAAAACACATCAGCCACAATACTCTACAACATAGCTAAAACAAACACATAAGGTCCCAAAAGCGAGACCTATTGGCTATGCCAATGCTTGTTATCTATAGTGCGAACTCGACCCAATGGTATCAGAGCGCTTTACATAGCATGAGCGCCAGTTGCAGTACAGACGGACACATTCATTTTGTTAGGCACAGGGAGATTAAGTGATTTGCCCAGAATCACAGGATGTTGAGAGTCCCTGCTGAGATTTGAACCAGGTTACCCAGCTTAGAGGTCTACTGCTCTTGCCCTTAGGCCTCATCCTCACCCTATAGATGTTTGCTTACTATAGGAACGGTCTTTTGACAACTGTCGACCGTCAATACTCTTTCGTATAAAGATCACCAAAGACCGCATTCACGCCTACATAAACAGTCTATGGATTGACATAACTAAAAATCTTGCAATAGTAAATACAGGATGCGAATCCTTGAGAAAATGCGGAGCTGTCGTATGAAGCAAGTCAAGTGTTACCCCTTGGCCAATAATCTGCCACTGAGGTCTGGCTTTTGAGTTATTACGTAATGAGGGGTTGTGGTTGCACCTATAGATATTTGGTTAGTATAAACGTGGCTTGTGATGGTCGCCGGCCTTGTACACAGGGAGGGGCAGAGACTGTCCTAAAAGCGCCATTCCCAGCATCCCTCATTCATGCTGGTGCCTTGGGGGTACCTGTGTGATCTTTAGGTGTTCGCGGCAGTAAATGGTGCTTTCTGATTTCTTGAACATTATTTGAAATGTCCATAGTGTATTCGTTTTCCATTCTCTGCCGACCAGTTGGCTTTTGTTATTTTGATTAAAATGTGCTAGTGTCGCATTGTCAACAGGGGGAGGGGAGGGAGCCTAAGAGGACGAATGTATTTCGTGCAGCTCAGGACCCGAGATCTGATGCAGGCACAGTAGCCAACCAAGCTAACTTCTCCATTCTGTACAGAGAGCCAGCGATGGGAACTCATCTCCGTGGATGGGTACAAAGGTACAAAGGTTTTTGTTTTTTTTGGATCTGTGCAGAATACAAATTCTACATTATATTTGGGGGGGGGTATTGCCCGGTGTTAGGGTTCACACATATTTGCAACACAAAATAGCTAGCTAGAGGGTGGACAAATCGGATGTGTGTTCCTTTTCTGGATTTTGGTGGTGAGGGCAAGGTTTAAGCGGTTTATCAAACGTTACCACTGGTGGGGGAACACAACATTTCTGGGAGCAGTGGCCTGGGGGTGGTTGAGTGTATAAAATAAAAAGAGTGTGTGTGCCACCTCAGGGCAGCGTGTGCTCCTCGAATATGAATCTAAACAAGCACAACTTGTGTGCAGTTGCAAACCCGCACACGCCTGAAACACCACTTCGTCTCTGGGGGATGTGTCCCCGAAAATGTGATTTATCAATCGCTTCCTTTTAAATCTATGCCTGTCTCGACTCTTCAACGTTAGCAGAAATCAAACAGATAGGTCGAAACCCCGCTTTTACTTTTCACTTGCAACAGTTACTTACTTTCCTTTCGAGTGGTAAACCACACCCTGCGGCAAGAACATTTGTGGTTTGTTTCGTGGTCTTAACATGCATGCATGTCTTTCTTCCATTACAGTACTTCATTTGCCATCCCTACCTGCATAGGCGCCATGCAGAACAGGCTTGATGTATGCAAATGCACATATTTTGCCAGTAAGTGCCTGACAAGAGCCTTCATAAATTTATAACTATATTCAAAGTTAATTTTGCGCATTGTTTATTTTCACTCCACAGTCCATTTTTACTTATATATATCTATCTATATATATATATATATATATATATATATATATATATATATATATATATATATATTTTTTTTTTTTTTTGGAGTACAAGAAGGGCGGCACAACCAGGTACTTTTTAGAAGTTCTTTATTTCACCAACACTCCACCGACGCGTTTCAGCCTCACAGCTTTTCTCACGGTCAGTGAGTCCTTTTTTGCTTTTGTCTTAAATACTGCCCCACTTGAGCCATAAAGTGGCATTGTGGGATATGTAGTTTTAAAGCAAAATTTAGTTAAAACATAAATGACAGACAAAGGACTGGCGTGTTTACATAACAAGTATAGTACTTAGCGACCCAAGTTATGTTCACTCAGGGATATATCTTATCACATTTGCTTAAATGATTATTGAGTTATATGTGAAGGGTATAGTACCCAAGTTCATGTATTGTTTCTGTAGAGTTCATTTTCACTCCAGGTGTATGTGGAGATCTTCTCCGAAGTTCATGCCTCTGGGCTGTTTGGTTCGGAATCGGACAATGAAGCGTGATTCCATTTGTCGCAAGAGACGGACCGTGTCCCCTCCTCTCTCTGATTTGGTTAGCATTTTCAGTCCATAGAAATTCATTGCTCTCCAATCCCCATTTTGGCAGGTGCTCAAATGTTTTGCTGTCGCATACAACAAGTTCTGATTTTTCACCGCTCGGATGTGTTCCAATATTCTTTTCTTTAACATGCATGTGGTGGACCCTATATATTTCATTCCACATTTACACTCCACATACACCACATTTTTTGATGTGCATGTGATGTACTGTTTAATGGGCATGTCTTTTCCATCTGGTTCCAACACTGTCTTCATCTTTTTTCCTATTTTGCAAGCTTTGGGTGCCGCTCACTGACCTGCTCTTTGCTCCTGGCTTGAGGAACCGCTTCCTTGTTCACGAACTTCATCGCATTCCCTGTGGCTGAGGTCGGCTGGTGGGAGCGTTACTGCAATCGGCGGTATTCCACCTCGCTCTCAGCGCGACCCGCCCAGGTTGCAGTGCATAGGCTGTGCCCTGGAAGAGCCTACCGGGGGACTGCGAGGCCCAGAAACCACCGCTCTTTGCAGCAGGCGCCTCTTCCCCCGGCGGCCACGCCCATTGATCTGACCGGCTCTCATAAAACCTTTCGCGACACCCGCTGCGCGGGTGCCGCTCACTGACCTGCTCTTTGCTCCTGGCTTGAGGAACCCCTTCCTTGTTCACGAACTTCATCGCATTCCCTGTGGCTGAGGTCGGCTGGTGGGAGCGTTACTGCAATCGGCGGTATTCCACCTCGCTCTCAGCGCGACCCGCCCTGGTCGCAGTGCATAGGCTGTGCCCTGGAAGAGCCTACCGGGGGACTGCGAGGCCCAGAAACCACCGCTCTTTGCAGCAGGCGCCTCTTCCCCCGGCGGCCACGCCCATTGATCTGACCGGCTCTCATAAAACCTTTCGCGACACCCGCTGTGCGGGTGCCGCTCACTGACCTGCTCTTTGCTCCTGGCTTGAGGAACCGCTTCCTTGTTCACGAACTTCATCACATTCCCTGTGGCTGAGGTCGGCTGGTGGGAGCGTTACTGCAATCGGCGGTATTCCACCTTGCTCTCAGCGCAACCCGCCCAGGTTGCAGTGCATAGGCTGTGCCCTGGAAGAGCCTACCGGGGGACTGCGAGGCCCAGAAACCACCGCTCTTTGCAGCAGGCGCCTCTTCCCCCGGCGGCCACGCCCATTGATCTGACCAGCTCTCATAAAACCTTTCGCGACACCCGCTGTGCGGGTGCCGCTCACTGACCTGCTCTTTGCTCCTGGCTTGAGGAACCGCTTCCTTGTTCACGAACTTCATCACATTCCCTGTGGCTGAGGTCGGCTGGTGGGAGCGTTACTGCAATCGGCGGTATTCCACCTCGCTCTCAGCGCGACCCGCCCAGGTTGCAGTGCATAGGCTGTGCCCTGGAAGAGCCTACCGGGGGACTGCGAGGCCCAGAAACCACCGCTCTTTGCAGCAGGCGCCTCTTCCCCCGGCGGCCACGCCCATTGATCTGACCGGCTCTCATAAAACCTTTCGCGACACCCGCTGTGCGGGTGCCGCTCACTGACCTGCTCTTTGCTCCTGGCTTGAGGAACCGCTTCCTTGTTCACGAACTTCATCGCATTCCCTGTGGCTGAGGTCGGCTGGTGGGAGTGTTACTGCAATCGGCGGTATTCCACCTCGCTCTCAGCGCGACCCGCCCAGGTTGCAGTGCATAGGCTGTGCCCTGGAAGAGCCTACCGGGGGACTGCGAGGCCCAGAAACCACCGCTCTTTGCAGCAGGCGCCTCTTCCCCCGGTGGCCACGCCCATTGATCTGACCGGCTCTCATAAAACCTTTCGCGACACCCGCTGCGCGGGTGCCGCTCACTGACCTGCTCTTTGCTCCTGGCTTGAGGAACCGCTTCCTTGTTCACGAACTTCATCGCATTCCCTGTGGCTGAGGTCGGCTGGTGGGAGCGTTACTGCAATCGGCGGTATTCCACCTCGCTCTCAGCGCGACCCGCCCTGGTCGCAGTGCATAGGCTGTGCCCTGGAAGAGCCTACTGGGGGACTGCGAGGCCCAGAAACCACCGCTCTTTGCAGCAGGCGCCTCTTCCCCCGGCGGCCACGCCCATTGATCTGACCGTCTCTCATAAAACCTTTCGCGACACCCGCTGTGCGGGTGCCGCTCACTGACCTGCTCTTTGCTCCTGGCTTGAGGAACCGCTTCCTTGTTCACGAACTTCATCGCATTCCCTGTGGCTGAGGTCGGCTGGTGGGAGCGTTACTGCAATCGGCGGTATTCCACCTCGCTCTCAGCGCGACCCGCCCAGGTTGCAGTGCATAGGCTGTGCCCTGGAAGAGCCTACCGGGGGACTGCGAGGCCCAGAAACCACCGCTCTTTGCAGCAGGCGCCTCTTCCCCCGGCGGCCACGCCCATTGATCTGACCGGCTCTCATAAAACCTTTCGCGACACCCGCTGCGCGGGTGCCGCTCACTGACCTGCTCTTTGCTCCTGGCTTGAGGAACCGCTTCCTTGTTCACGAACTTCATCGCATTCCCTGTGGCTCAGGTCGGCTGGTGGGAGCGTTACTGCAATCGGCGGTATTCCACCTCGCTCTCAGCGCGACCCGCCCTGGTCGCAGTGCATAGGCTGTGCCCTGGAAGAGCCTACCGGGGGACTGCGAGGCCCAGAAACCACCGCTCTTTGCAGCAGGCGCCTCTTCCCCCGGCGGCCACGCCCATTGATCTGACCGGCTCTCATAAAACCTTTCGCGACACCCGCTGTGCGGGTGCCGCTCACTGACCTGCTCTTTGCTCCTGGCTTGAGGAACCGCTTCCTTGTTCATGAACTTCATCGCATTCCCTGTGGCTGAGGTCGGCTGGTGGGAGCGTTACTGCAATCGGCGGTATTCCACCTCGCTCTCAGCGCGACCCGCCCAGGTGGCAGTGCATAGGCTGTGCCCTGGAAGAGCCTACCGGGGGACTGCGAGGCCCAGAAACCACCGCTCTTTGCAGCAGGCGCCTCTTCCCCCGGCGGCCATGCCCTCACTTCCTCCTTCATTACCAGCCAGTCTCTAACGCGCCGCGGGACGCGCGCGGGTCGCAGCCCGGGGCGAAGACCGGGCCGTTTTAGGCCGTTAGAGGCTGGTAGAGACTGGACTGGGCCACCCCTCTGACATCCCTACCCGGACACCCCCCTTTCCCCCATCCAACGAACCAAATAAGGACAATAATGGTGAATACGAGGGGATCAAAATCTAAAACCAAAGCCCCCACCTCCGTGGGTAAACTACTTGGCCCTATGGACGACTTCCTAGCGAAGGCTAACACCCTCATAGATGAAAGTATATCAATAATGGAAGAAAGGGTCTCTTTAGATCTGGCATTCGCCAAAAGATCCTCATTAGGTATCCTAGCGGAAGCCAGATCTCCAGCACTGGGAGCCCCAAATGCTGAGATAGCGCAAACACGTGAGAGACGTAGTTTGCCAAACACTGTAGATCTGTCAGTATCCCAGCTTGCGGACTCCCAGCTCAGCTCTGACTTAGAAAAAACTCCAGAACTGGCTCCGACAACACCCACACAAATTTCTTCTACAGACAAAAGAATAGAAAGGGGTAGGAGGGAGGGAGCCATTAGCAAGAAAAGGGCGCCTAGAAATTCCATCACGCCAGAAAGTCTGGCACTACCATCTAGCACCCCACAAAACCATGATGATAGATCAGTACAAATAGAGATTCTAGCGTCAGTCCATCAGACAGAGAAGGAAAGAGCCCCCCCGAAAGCCTTGGACCTCCACCCTAACAAACAAGCCCAAGTGGACCTGAAGGTTACGGGGGCTAAGGAACTAACCCTCACCGGTATAGCTAGTATAGTTAAACAGGCATTACAACCTTTAGAACACCGGTTATTAACTATAGAGTCACAAATCTCCAAACTCCTAAAAATTCATCAGCTAACTCACCCATCATGCCCACAAAAAACAGGAGGAAACAACACTAAAAAACCAACCACTACTGCAAATCCATCTCTGCCCAACCCACAACAAAAGACTCTCCGGATAACTACATCAAACGTTCCCGTTAACAAAAACACATCAAATCCTACTAAAATAGCAAACACAGTAAACACTGCAACAGTCTTGTCCTCCACCAATAACTCGCAGCAGATAATTAGTCTAACCTCCCCAGGTGCGGCATCCACAGTTGCCGCCACCTCGGCAGCACCCAGTAGCTCTACTAACAAAACTCCTGCTAAGAACGTAACCAAACCAGTAACAAAAACTTCTGTCCCTCCACCCCCTTCACCAAAAACCCCAGCGGACAGGCCCAAGAGAAACGCTGCAAGGAATCCTGGTCCTCCAAGACTCCCAGCAGACTTTCCTCCTGAGGCCTCACCGTACGTGGTGGTGATGGCTGGAGTACCCGAATTAACAGATTCTACCCCAGAACCGATCTGGTCCCTAAAAAACAAAGCCCAGCACTGGCTCCAGACCAACCGCCCGATTCCATCCTCCTGGCGCGGAAGAATTAGATCTGTCGCCAGGGTACCGTGGGTGGGCAGTACTAGAAAAACCATTCCCGGTGATTGCATAACAATCACATTTGAGGACCCGCGAATAGCAGACTATGTCTGTGCATGGGAAGATATCACCCCAAATGGAGGAATTAAGATCAAGCCACTCTCCTTCTTCTATCCATTTAGACAGGCAGGGGGCTTCACACAGGAGCAGGAGCCTCCCTGGTCCGCCCCATTCCCCAGACAGGATGATCTATCAATCCCCAGATACCACGGTCTCCCTAACTTATACGAGCCAGACTACTCCTGGCACACGGTAAGACAACGCCATCAGGGTGGACGATGGGACGACAGAAGGCCTTATACTCAATGGCTCCCTCACAGAGAACAATCTCGGTGGGACCCATGGCATAACATCCCGCTACACAATAGGTACAATGGCCTAGAAATGGTCGACTGACCATCAACAGAAATCCCCTCAAATGAGCTTCACGCATCTCCCTCCCCGCAGTCTTTTATAACTTCTCTAGCCCCCAGAAATAAGGAACCTACAGCTTCAATAGATGAACGTAATGTTGATTCTTCATTAATCACAGTACTCTCCTGGAACACCGCAGGCCTCCGAAATAAAATCGAGGATGGTTCCGCGCAGGAGTTCCTAAATTCATATCAAGTAATTTGTCTGCAAGAGACATGGTCTGTAGAGGAACTACATCTACAAGGCTACAAAACCTATTCTGTCCCAGCACTACCCAGCCCAATGGGCAGACCAAAGGGTGGGTTAATAACTTACATTTCAAATACCCTACCACTTAATAAAGTGGCTATACTCTCCCAGGACGCCAACCACCAAATTCTTTCATTAACCCTTGCAAACAAAGAAATAATCATTCTGACCAATAGTTATAATAACTTATCGGAAGAAAACTTTATAATTCTTCTCACCACCCTTTGTGATAAATTAAAACAGATTCACCACCGGAGATCCGTAAATAAGGCAATCCATCTAATCTGGGGGGGAGATTTTAATCTCCACCCCTGTACAGCCTCTAACCCACTGTGCTGTGGGATAATGGACGAACTTAACATCCCAATGGCGCACTTTGCCCACAATAAATTAGGAAATTTCATCAACACCGTCCTATCGGACTTGGATCTCCACATCGCAAACCATCTAGATGCAGATCCAAATAAATTTGCTCCGACCTATGTGGGCAGAGGTCATCAAACCACAGTAGATTTCATACTCCTTACACCAAGCCTCATGAACAAACTCAAAGATTTTAGGGTCATTGTCACTCCCCTCAGTGACCATTCCGCTCTAGCAATAAAGTTACTTTTGCCATCCAACTCCTCCCATAAACTGGAGATGGCGATTACCCTTACACAGAACAAGATCCAGGTTGGCAAACACAATGGTTTTACAATCAAGTGGGCAAAAATTAATCCATCTGACATACTGAAAAAACTAATAACTCGGACCTACCCAAACATTGTGAAATGCCTGGACCTTGCATCAAGCCACAAGGAGGTCCTGATAAATTTTAAACAAATCTTAGATTCTATAAAGGACCTACTTACCTCCAAACCCAATTCAAACCGCTCTACAAAATCAAAATGGTTTAACCATAACTGCACAGCTGCTCTAAAAAAATTAAAATCTGCACTTCAAAATAAACCACGAGATGTAGCCCAGATTCAATTCTTAAGGCGCCAAAATACAGGGGAAAGAAAACTGAGAACTGCCCAACTCAAGCAAAAATTATGGGACGATCTTCATAAAGGTGCAGTCTCAAAAAATAGCGAGCTTTTCTGGCGCACAGTAAGAACCCCTTACCTTACTGATAATGGCACCCCAAACATAGAAGTCGCCATTGATGAAAACACATGGGTCTCTCACTTTGAAGAGATTTTTAAAAACACCTCAACAACAGAACCCCTGCCTTCAAAGCCACACTATCCCATTTTGGTCCCTTTCGATATCCCAGACCTTATGGATGCACTCCAGAGCAGTAAATCAGGCAAGGCACCAGGACCGGATGGGGTCCCAGTGGACTTTTTTAAAAACAACTTAGACCTCTGGGCACCCATCCTAACTAGAGTCTGCACAGCGGCAGCGAACGAGGGAATCCTTACCTCCTGGACCAAATCAATAATGGTCCCCATCTTTAAAAAGGGGGACCGTCAAGACGCAAAATGCTACCGGCCCATATCACTGCTGGACTCGCTCGGGAAAGTAGTAGGGAGAGTTATCCTAGAGCGTCTCCAGCAGTGGAGTGAGGACCGGGGCATAATTTCCGACATCCAATTTGGCTTCCGCAAGGGCTTTGGTACTTTAGAGCAGGCCCTTAATCTTTCCTTAATAATGGGCAAATACACCCAGGCCACCCCTACTAAGATATATATGGTTTTTGTCGACCTATCCGCAGCTTTTGACTGCGTCTCGCACGCAAAGCTGTGGAAGGTCCTAGCTCAGTTGGGAGTAGATCAACCCCTTTTAGACCTTTTAAGAGAGCTCTATACCAGGGCAACAGCTAGAGTTCGCTTTGGGGTAAACGGAGAGCTGACGTCGCCGTTTAGTGTAGGGCGTGGGGTCAGGCAGGGATGCGTCCTGGCCCCCTTCCTCTTCTCACTCTATACCAATGGTTTGGAGGGAGAGATGTTGAGGGGGGCTCAGGACCTCCCACGCATAAACCGCCGCCTGATCCCAGCCCTGCTCTACGCGGATGACGCTGTTATCCTTGCGCAAACGCCCCGAGAACTTCAGAAAGCAGTAATCAAGTACACTTCATTCATGGGCAATCTCGACTTAAAGGTGAACGTGAAAAAAACGTTCGTAATGACAGTTGGTAGAGGCCAAAAAAGAACAAACCCCATACTCCTCAACAACCAAAAGCTCGAAGCTACCCCTCAGTACCCCTATCTAGGGGTTATGATAGATGACCAACTTAGCTGGAAGCCAGCAGTGAACACTAGGCCACATTTATTTAAGAGGGCAATTGCTGCCCTAATAACTTTTTCCCAGAGATTAGGCAAAAGACCACCAGTAGAGCTCCTCAAGATTTATAACGCCAAATGCCAGGCAATCGCAACATATGGCGCGGGAGTCTGGGGCTACACAGATACTAGTCCCATCCAGAAAGCTGAAAACGCCTTTTCAAGATTTCTGCTAGCCACCCCTAAAGGCACCTCTACCTATGCAATTCATCTAGAATTAGCTATACCCTATATAGAGGACCTAATCAAAATATTACCGTTGATGTTGTGGCGACGCATTTGGAAGTCAGACAAAAATGCCCTGACACAAGCCATCATTTCAGATACAATGAACTTGGACAATTCCACAAAAATAAAATGGCTTTTTTATGTTAGAAACTTTTTTAACGATTTAGGCGTTGAGAACTACTATTTGGACCCGGTGTCAATAACAGACATCTCGAAAAAAGATCTTAAACAGAAAGCACTAAGACACCTGGAAACTCTAAGACTTGCATCCATCTCCTCAAAAACGGCAGTCATCCATGCAAATATGATCCAAATAACCTCTGACATCCACCCGTACTTGGCACTCCAAATAACAACATACGAGAGAATGCTAATCACAAGATTCAGGCTCAATACCTTCTTCAGAATGGTTACCTTTCCATCACAAAACTGTTGGAGTGACACTCTTCCCCCCTGCCCATGTGATGGTTTGTCCACGCAGTCTAACTTGCATGTGATCCTGCTCTGTAAATACCATCAAGCCCACAGAAAGATTTGGCTTTTACCGATATTAAGAACATGGGGGCTGAGACAGTGCAGACCCGCCCTTTTAAGACTGCAAATGTTGGAAACGGAAAATGTCTGTTATTTTGTTAGTAGCTTTCTAAAATGTATCATGAGACATAGAAAGAACCTGTAAAATCCTCGTTAGTTTTAATTTCGAGCGGCCCCTCGCATCCCCTGATTAATTCTTATACTGTGAAATGAATTTCATATGAAATTTTATGTAACATATGTATTTGCATTGTATGATATTTTCTGCTCTTTTATGGGTTTTTTTCCACTGTGAAACAAGCCGAATAAAGAATTTATATATATAAGCTTTGCACGTGGTACATGGCTTGAAGCCTACATTTTGTTCCATCCACCATTTAGGTTGTTCTTTGGTTTGGAAGTAGCTTTTCACTAATAGGTTTTGCAAAGATGTATTTTTCTTGTACGTGATGGAAGGATGTTTTCCAGCCAATGGTCCCACATCCGGATCACTGCTTATTAAATGCCAGTATTTGTTCATTTTTTTGGCAATGATCCCGCTCTCCTTGTTATATGTCGTTATGAATCTCGGTGGATCTTTGTCCTGTGAGGGTTTTTGTTTTTCAATCAGCGTTTCCGCTCTGCTGATTTTGTCTGCCTTTTTTTTGCAGTCTTTTAGTACATAGTCCTTATATCCTCTTGCTTGGAATCTTAGTTTGCTTTCTAGTATCTTTTTTTCGGCATCATGTCGACTGTGAAAGTGTATCATCGGGCGGTATGTAGAACTCGTGCCGCATTTTATGCTGCACAATTTAGGAGTAGTTCGAACCCGTCTAAGGCTATCTTTAAGGTATTGAAAGACCTTACTGCCAAAAAAGTAACAACGACGCACCAGAGCTCTGTTGAGCACTGTGAAAAGTTGGCAGAGTTTTTCTTGGAAAAGGTAAATGCCATTTATCGGGCCTTTTCTCCGGCCACTCCCTCGGCTAATCCATCTCCTAAGCCATTACCATCTGAGGGATTGCATTCCTTACCCATGTTAACATCGGATAGCCTTGACACATTGGCCCGCCGAGTGAAGTCTGGGTCCCCGGAGGATCCACTTTGTCCAGATGTGTTCAAAGACCTAGCGGCACATGATAGCTCACCGCTATGTTCTTTGATCAACTCGTCATTAACATCTGGCGAGGTTCCACTGAAGTGGAAGCGAGCCATGGTTCGGCCTATACTTAAGAAACCCAGCCTGGACGGCAGCAAGCCTGAGAGCTACCGGCCGATTTCACTCTTGCCGTGGCCGGCTAAGGTTATGGAGGCGCATGTAAACGCCGTCCTCTCGGAACATCTTCGCCGCGCAGACATCCTCGACGCAACGCAGAATGGGTTCAGGGCTGATCATAGCACGGAGACGGCTCTGCTTTATATGGTGGAGCATCTTCGCTCCGTGCTTGACGCGGGACAAACGGCAGCGCTCGTGTTATTAGATCTGAGCGCTGCCTTTGACACCGTCTCGCACCCGATCCTTCTGCTGCGCCTAGAGGAGGCTGGTGTCACCGGTATCGCTCTCCAGTGGTTCCGGTCGTTTTTAACCAACGGGGCCTTTAGCGTGACCGTCCACCTTATCAGTCCAAATTCCATCCGTTGAACCTGGGGGTCCCCCAAGGCTCCTCGCTGAGTCCTACGCTGTTTAATCTGTACGTAAGGCCGCTAGCTGAGGTTGTCCGACAATGGGGCATGACGATGGTGTCATACGCCGATGACACCCAGCTAGCGGTCACGATCAGCGGGGATGCCGAAGTCGATGCCCCCAGGTTTCAACAAGGACTGCGGGCGGTCGCCAGCTGGATGACGTCCAACTGTCTCCAGCTGAACGCTAGCAAGACCGAGGTCATGGTTTTTGGCAGACGGCCGGATCTGTGGGGAGAGAGATGGTGGCCTGGGGAGTTGGGTCCTGCTCAAATCCCAGTCGCCGAGCTTAAGAACCTCGGGGTTTGGCTGGACCCCTCCCTCACGTTTGCGTGCCATACCAAACGCACGGCAGCATGCTGCTTTGGCATCCTGCGCGGGCTCCGTCCTGTGCTTAAGTTCTTCGATGCCCCCACCAGGCAACTCATGATCCAGGCCACTGTCATCTCCAGGCTGGATTATGCGAGTTCCTTGCTGGCTGGTCTGAATCAGGCAGAGATCGGGCGCTTACAAAGGATTCAGAACGCCGCAGCTAGAGCGGTGGTAGGCCTCCCAAGATTCTGTCCTACCTCTAGTACCCTGCGGTCACTGCATTGGCTCCCGGTGGCCCAGCGGATCCAGTTTAAGGTCCTCTGCGTCGCCTATAAAATTCTGAAGGGGTCCCCAGCAACGATTCTTATGGCCCTCCTTACCAACTACACCCCTGTGCGACTCTTAAGATCTGCAGACCTAGAACTGGCGGTTGTGCCGCGCTTCAAGCGGAGTAGAGCCGGAGGACGCTCGTTCCGAGTGCGTGCGGCAGCCCTGTGGAACTCCCTGCCCCCGGCGATTCGCGCTATGAGAGATTTGCTGTCCTTTCGCCGCGCGGTGAAAACCTTTTTATTCTCTTAGTTTGTGTATATACATTTGCTTTTGTTTAGTTGTGTTGTGCAGCTACCTTGTCGGGCGCCAGGACGCTCCTTAGCTGGAGCATCTGTGCGCCAAATAAAAACGCATAACATAACATAACATCTTCTGGTTTGGAGCAGTTTCTTTTCAATCATATATATTCTCCGTATGGAATGCTTTTGAGTAGCGATTTTGGATGAAAGCTGTTGCCATGGAGTACACTGTTGGTTGCAGTTTTCTTTCTGAACATTGTATCTGACCCATAAGATTGACGACCTCTTTCTGATCTGGAATGGCACCAACGAACAATTCCAGAAATTCTTTGTGACTTTAAATCAGAACGAGGAAGGTCTCCAATTCACATGCTCAACGAACAGTGATGAGATAGACTTCCTAGACACCAAGGTCTATGTCTCAGAAGGCAAATTGGAAACTACACTGTTCAGAAAGAAAACTGCAACCAACAGTGTACTCCATGGCAACAGCTTTCATCCAAAATCGCTACTCAAAAGCATTCCATATGGAGAATATATACGATTGAAAAGAAACTGCTCCAAACCAGAAGATGCCGAAAAAAAGATACTAGAAAGCAAACTAAGATTCCAAGCAAGAGGATATAAGGACTATGTACTAAAAGACTGCAAAAAAAAGGCAGACAAAATCAGCAGAGCGGAAACGCTGATTGAAAAACAAAAACCCTCACAGGACAAAGATCCACCGAGATTCATAACGACATATAACAAGGAGAGCGGGATCATTGCCAAAAAAATGAACAAATACTGGCATTTAATAAGCAGTGATCCGGATGTGGGACCATTGGCTGGAAAACATCCTTCCATCACGTACAAGAAAAATACATCTTTGCAAAACCTATTAGTGAAAAGCTACTTCCAAACCAAAGAACAACCTAAATGGTGGATGGAACAAAATGTAGGCTTCAAGCCATGTACCACGTGCAAAGCTTGCAAAATAGGAAAAAAGATGAAGACAGTGTTGGAACCAGATGGAAAAGACATGCCCATTAAACAGTACATCACATGCACATCAAAAAATGTGGTGTATGTGGAGTGTAAATGTGGAATGAAATATATAGGGTCCACCACATGCATGTTAAAGAAAAGAATATTGGAACACATCCGAGCGGTGAAAAATCAGAACTTGTTGTATGCGACAGCAAAACATTTGAGCACCTGCCAAAATGGGGATTGGCGAGCAATGAATTTCTATGGACTGAAAATGCTAACCAAATCAGAGAGAGGAGGGGACACGGTCCGTCTCTTGCGACAAATGGAATCACGCTTCATTGTCCGATTCCGAACCAAACAGCCCAGGGGCATGAACTTCGGAGAAGATCTCCACATACACCTGGAGTGAAAATGAACTCTACAGAAACAATACATGAACTTGGGTACTATACCCTTCACATATAACTCAATAATCATTTAAGCAAATGTGATAAGATATATCCCTGAGTGAACATAACTTGGGTCGCTAAGTACTATACTTGTTATGTAAACACACCAGTCCTTTGTCTGTCATTTATGTTTTAACTAAATTTTGCTTTAAAACTACATATCCCACAATGCCACTTTATGGCTCAAGTGGGGCAGTATTTAAGAAAAAAGCAAAAAAGGACTCACTGACCGTGAGATAAGCCGTGAGGCTGAAACGCGTCGGTGGAGTGTTGGTGAAATAAAGAACTTCTAAAAAGTACCCGGTTGTGCCGCCCTTCTTGTACTCCAAAATTGCAAATTGGGGCTTTGATCCTGCCCTTGGGTCGAGCACACACTGTCAAGCGCTCTCGTGCATGAACGGATCGAATTGCTGGGAATATATATATATATATATATATAAAACACCATGCTCTCTTCCTCTGAAAAGAACGAGCCACACACGAGTGCTTAAGGAAAGTCCCTTTAATGTGGATCCAAGCGTCGGCATGACGCGTTTCGTCAATGTGACTTTTTCAAATGCCGGTTGCCGCTTTTCAATTAGGGTATTCACAAATGTCCACTTTAAGTACATGGATGCCGTGTTACGATTGGCCACGGCGTCACAAGCAGGTAGAGGGAGGTGTGTCCAGAGACCCGCTCCTTCGAGTCAAGCAGATAGTTAGCGCTTGTGCTCCCCCAGTGGGCTGTGTCTGCTTCTTCTCCACTTCACCTTACACCTAATGTGGGCAAAAGCGACTCTCCTGCACTCTCACCCCGCCGCAGCAAAGCCAGCTTCAACTCGTAGGCATCACCTAGGTAAGTGACGCTTCCTCGTGCAGTCACGCTTCCAAACATTGGACAAGTTGCATATATATATATATATATATCGCGAATTCGACCCAAAGGTATTTAAGCGCTCTACAAGATTACACACTGACAAGTTCGCTTTTTTAGGCTCGGGGAGATTAAGTCATTTGCCCCGAATCACAGGCCGGTTAAGCCTAACGCCAGACTCTAACCTGGTTCCCCAGCTTCAAAGTCTGCTCTATAGCCCGTAAGCCGCATTTTGAGCAAAACCGAGTTTGACCATTGTAGCCTAATAATTTCACAGACAACTCGAGATATCTCCAGAACCTGCGTTAACAACGGATCTCAGCAATTTTCCAGAGAAGACCTGGAATAATTATTCGTTAACATCCCGGTGCGTGTTTTGCTCGTGCTGCAGTATAAGACAAAAGATTCGTAAATGCACAACGACCGGTCTGTCAGCTGACAACACAGTCTGTTTTGTATTGAACAACATGTATTCTACTGTGTAGGTTAGAACATTAATTTGTTTAAAGAATGCCAGTTTTTCGTTTTATTTTTACTGGACTGCCATCGTATTAAACAAATGCGACACAGGAAGGGGAATAGTTAACAGGCACAGACTCACTCCTGCCGGATTTTGGGAATCAGGAACGGGTCCAGTGGAAGTCCTTTCCACGTTAAGCACACTAGACTTAGGCTTTGGAAACAAGTAGTCCACACGTGCCTCGTGTGCACCGCGCTCCCAACCCATCATAGAGCAGTGGCCGCCAGTCTAACACCTTACCTCGGCACCAAGCGAGCTGTCCTCACAGCTGGGCCATGACAGCAGCAACTTCGGGCCCGATCGGCTGCCATCTTGCTATGTTTTATCCGCGTGTAACACACTACATAAAACAAGCATTGGCTGCACGGCACTGAAAGTGGCTAGAGGGGGTACGGGCGCTTGTGACCATATAGCGCCACCATATGGGGCTGCGCGCTACCGAAAGTAAATCACCAAGATATGCACCCGGTGCATTGCGAACAATGCAACACGTGCACGTTTTTGCCCTCAAAAGCTGTGGCGATGTCTACAGGTCACTCCTATGCAGCACATGCCCGCTGCGTAGGGAAGACCTTATGAGTATATGGTGTGGGAGTTGGTCACTTCAAGCTCCACAGCTCTATAATGGCTTTACTAAAAATTGGGAAGTTTGGTAGCAAACGTCTCAGCACACTAAACCCAAACTGATGCCTGTGTGGGATTTCATGTAAAGTGACCTCTGAGGGCATCTTAGAAATGCCACCTGAAAACCAACCAGCCCTGGTGTGGTTCCTGAATGGCTGCCTGCCATTGCTACCACCCGACAGGTTTCTGAAACCCTCAGTAGAGGGCCTCCGTTACCTGGGTCCTGAAACGGAGCCCATCCTGTTTAGAGGTGCCATGCCTCTTCCACCAGGATAGACTGCGGCCACGAAAAGGGACGCTTCAACTGCCTGCTACCTTTGCATGCTGTCCCTGCCTTTTGCTGCCCCAGCAACTGGCTTTCACTGGTTCTAATACCACTTGGGCAGGAGAATCAGCGGGAAATCCAAGTTAGGAAGAGAAGTGGGCCCACTGTTGCCAGCTCCACTCCTCAGGTGAGAGAAGTGAGGTAAAGCATACATCTTAGTCCAGTCCCTCTTGAAGATGGAGGGACTCAGGCAATTAGGAAGAGGCTCATGCCCCCTCCCGCTGAAGGGTGGCATAATAGGGGGTGTACCTACCCCAATGAAGGGATCCATTGGTCCCAACTACACACCCCTTCAACACCCCAAAATTTAGTATTTAGTTGCGAACCTGAACCTTGCCTCCTCAGACTTGAGGAATAAAGAAGGACCGAAGAGCCGTGCTGACCCAGGAAGAAACAGCTGGCGCCAACAGACATGGCCCCAGCCCTACAGGCCTGTCCCAATTAAGACCTGCCTACAGCCAAGAAACTGTTTATTTAAAGACAAGGGAACCCTATAAGTAACCAAGGACCTAGGGTAACAATATTGTTATATTGGACAGTGGTCCTTGTTAAAGAGAAAATACAATAGAGAATACATATAGAACACAATTGACTCTATATAGACTACCCAGCAGAGTAGACAGTTTAATTAGAATGAATACGTTTTCTGTCCAAAGACAGTTGCAATATCCAGTTGCATACAGTCCTGTATCCAAAATAATACCTAGACGGTGTGACAAGGTAAAAAGGGTGACAATTTAAACACATGAATCAAAACAAAAATAACAGAAATACACAGGTGAAACAGAAAAGGAAGCTTTCCCTTGATTCCCTTTATTCCCCTTTATTACTGTCGCAATTCATGTATTAGTGCTGTATAAGGCTTACAGTTATTTTTTTGTCCTGATGATAATCCCAGTTATCTTTTGAAAGGGATCGAACCGCCGTCGACCATAGATAACAGCGTACACACAAATACGTTGATTTAAATGTGTCACGTCTGTTGTTACGTATCAAGCTTGTCACAATTTCTATATTCCTTAGCAAGCTTCCTTTTCTGTTTTGCCTGGATGTTTTTGTTTTGATTCATGTGTTTAAATTATCACCTGTTTTACCTTGTCACACCGTCTATGTATTATTTTGGATACAGGACTGTCTCCAACTAGATATTGCAACTGTCTTTGGACAGAAAACGTATGCATTCTTATTAAACTGTCTACCTGGCTGGGTAGTCTATATCGAGTCAATAGTATTCTATATTTATTCTCTATTGTATTTTCTCTTTAACAAGGACCACTGTCCAATATTACAATACAGCCAAGAAACCGGCATGTCCCACAGCAGCAGGACTCCAGAGCCCGGAGGGTCAGCCCTGCACTCAACTAAGAGACTCTGTCTCCCGTGAGCACCAATTTGCTTGCACCAAAGTCTAACAGTCAGACTCTGCACTCAGCGATTCTACACCCAGCCACCACGGACTAAGGTAGAGTGGCCCTATACTCCAGAGAGGACCCCCCCGATGACTCGAAGTTGGGATCTAGTGACCCCTGACATCCCACAAGCTTCAAAACTAAACCTACTGCCTTTACTTGAAGGGTCACCCCAACCGCGATCAAAGGCGGTAACACAACTGTTCCCCTTGACTGAAGAAGTCCAACCACGTGTGTCCGACTGACACCGACCGCGATTGATCACAGCCTATGGAAACCGATGCCTAAGACACCTCAGACCATCGCAGCCTTCCTGGGCTTGGGTGGCCAAACCAACGGTGACCTAGCATCCTCACAGATCCGCAATCACCTTCCCTATCGTGGGTCGACTCCAAAAAGTCCTTCCAACCAAGCCTGCAGCTTTCCGAAACAGATGATCTCCATTGAAAGCCAAAGGACTGCGGCATCTTCCTTACCTCCAGCACTCTGTGCCACTGGCGGTGCAGTTCTTGTGTCTATCGCTATGCCCTGCAGTGCCAACTGTAGCCTTAGGAGCTTTGTTCTCACAGGCAAGTGACCTCCATGCCAGCAGACCCAAACCAAAGGCTAAAGGTGGGCCCCTGCACTCTTCAACCCTAGTGCCGCCGCTGGTGGTGTAACTAGAGTGTCCACTTGGACAAACTGAGCGCATTATCCTCATTCTGTCATGTTATACGGTTCCCACCAGAAAATGTAGGACTGCGTATTAGGACAACAGGACTTCAAAATTCAGGGACTGAGTCCATCCGCACCATCAGGAAACTGCTGGCGCAATTTCTGGCTAGCTCAGAGTGACTTACCCACATGCCTAACCTTCCCAGGGTGAAAGGTGATTTGGCAAACCTTGAAAATGACACTGTGATCCCCAATTGAAACGTTGAAACATAGCTTACCTTTTTTGTTGCTTAGTCATAAATGCTCCTGGTAAAACACAGGAAGAATATGAATAGCGTTTTCAATACATTTATTAAAACAATCGTAGTTTAGCATTGAGAGAATATGCTGCGATTATTAGGCAGGTTAAACAAAGCAAAGTAACCTGTATTGTGAACATGGAGAAGAGAAAAAACAATCCAACAATGGCAGTCTGATTTCTCTATAACTATATTTCTACTTAACCTTTCCCCTACGTTGAGATCATAATGTGTATAATCTCTGCATGTTTTTGATCCAGGGAGTATCTGGCTCGGCAGTTCGGGTTGGACTGTTCCCCGGGTCCAGGTCGATTTTCATATGACTAAGTCTAAACTGGAATGGCATGGGGAGCAAAGAAACAATGGATTTAGGTCCAGATCTCTGTACTGGGGTGAATGTATGACATTGTTCAGCATTCTTTCCATCAATTGTTTTTTTTGCGTTTGTCACCCTGAGTGGGACGGGTATGCCCAAATGTATGTGCCGTGCTCTCCATGCCACTGGAGTCAAGCTAGCCTGGCTGATGAGGAGTGAAACCCTGTAACTGGTCCTAGGATCCTTTTTGCCAATCCAGGAAAAACCTGGTCTAACATTTCAGGCTGGACTGTTCCCAAAGTAGAACAGGGTCAAGACTGATTTGCATATGGCTGGGTCTAAACTGGAATGGTGTGGCATGAAAAAAAAACTATTAATTTAACCCAGGTCTGTGATTAGGGGTGAATGTTTGATTGGTTCTACATTCCGTCCATCATCTGTTCTTTTTACATTGATCTTTTATAATATCCTGAGTTCCCATACTTGAGTGTCTTGGTCTGGAGTCGGATCGGCAATTCCTGTATGTAGGGTAAGCATGGAAGATCAGCATTGGCCGAGCTTCATGTCAAACATGACATCCGTACCAGTACCGTTGTGGCTGGAGTGTCATCTCTGAACCATAAAGGGAGAGTGCACTGTTTAAATAATAAAACTGCGGTGTTAGAGATACAGCTCTGATGTCTAAATGTTAAAAGCTGTCTGAGTGGGCAACGCCTGTACCAGGATATCTTGTTCTATGTTCCTATCCTTGAACGAAGAGTACAGATTATGTAGAAGAAAAGGCTTTCTAAAAACAAGCAGCATATGCACCGTTACTTTAAAGCAAATCATGAAAATGAAATATGTGAAAAGAAACGGGACTAAACTGAATAGGATTAAAAATAAGTCTTCTAATAATGTGTGAAATGTAAAACTAAGAGGAGAACCAAAGTGCGCCCAAGAAGGCTTCGACTCACTGGGACAGTCAGAATTGCGAGAACCGCAAGGTGCAGTAACTGTAGTTCCTTTACCAGGCACTTTTACCACCTAATGATACTTGGCAAATCAAAATTAGCAGGTAAATCGGAAGAATAGCTGATATTAATGTACTCACTCTTAAATTATTTTGAAGCTAACACCATCTTGACGAGTGGTGATATTTCAACCAGAGTGATAGCTCTGGATAAAAAACCTCTAATCATAATTGCACATGTCTCTCTGGGCCAGTAGTTATGAGGTCCACAAACACCAGACCTTATAATTCTGGGCCAACACACACTGGGCCTATCGTTTAGGGGTGGGCGTAGTTCGCGAAGTAGAGCTACGCAAAGTGCACTTCGCGAGCTACGCGTAGCCCTACGCTAACTGCGTAGTAGCATGTTCGAACTGTGCAAGATGCCGTTTTCAATGATTGCACAGTGCAGACAAGCATCCTGCACTGTGCAATCATTGAAAACGGCATCTTGCACAGTGCGAGCTGTACTTTCTCTGCCGCTCGAGTAGATTTTTACTCGAGCTGCAGCTTTCTCAACGGGGACTTATATTTTCTCATCGCGATTGGTCGCAAGCATGCGCGACCACTCGCAATTAGAAACCTGACCTCCCTGCGTTGAAAATCTCGGCGGGAAGTTTATTTTCCATGCTCGCGATTGGCAACTTGATGTTCTGATCGCGAACAAGGAAAAAGTCTCGCAAGGATGTAATTTTGCTTGCACACGGTCGCCAACTTGACGTTGAGGACCGCGAGCAAGCAAAAAATGACTGCTACGCTACTCATGTTTACACTGTGCTACGTGCAGTTCGCGTAGTGTGAAGTTGCGTAAACTACGCGGGTGTAGCGTAGTGCTTTGCCCAAGTTTACTATCGTTGTTGCTGTTGGAGCAGGGGTGCAGGTATTAGTAGAGCCCGACCCCCTGCAGAAGCACAGGTGAAGCGGAGCACGCTCCTTTGTTACTAGCACAAGCATGCCATGCTTCCCCCGCTGCTTTCCCATACACGACCCCCACTGGCCCTCCTGTTGACATTCAGCAAGTGCAAAATCTTTTTTTTACCTCTAGAATGGAAAAACATCCAGGTAAAGGGCTCGGTATGTCTCGGTCTGAGCAGTTATTCCCTATCCTGGGAAAATAATCTGAATAGCAGGAATTTTTTGCCAGGATACCGGATGGAATCAGAGATTCTGGCCCCCAATGTTCGTGCACCAATTTCCAGCCAAATCTTAAAATGCGCCATATTAGAATAGCTGGCTACACAGGTGCTCTCAATATTGTGCCTTGGGGTATACTGTACCCAGACTGCAGCTAATTCAAAGTATTAAAGTATTTAGCGTGAAAAACAACACATTTTTCGATAGTCATTTTATTGATCTGGTCTGGAAATTATGCAGAAGTCTCTTGCTTGGAAGCGAACACAAAAGTGAATAAGCGTGACTATGAAGTACGTTGCTGATGAAGACATTTATTAAATCTGAATTCTCCGTCTGCTTCTGACGGTTATAACACAGCCGCGAGTCGAGTCTTTACTATAAACACACATTCATCACTTGGAAAAGCAGGTCAGCTGGCACAAGAAGTTAGACCATAAAACAATACATGGGGTACTGCTACAGACAGGTCGTCTTCTGTCATTCTTTTGAGGAGGACGTAAAAGCTTGTTTTACTAATGTAGAGGGCTCAGCTCTGTAGAGCGGTTACGAAACAATGCGATTTGCGTTTCTTTAAAAGAAACACAGCACTTGTAACAGTTAATAAAATTTTTCAAAGAGAACACAAAAATGTCTGTAGCCATGCTGAATAGTAAGGAAGGAAATGTTTATACTGCAGGATTTGTTTTTATATTTTTTGTTTTAAGCGGCACTATACCTGGAGTGGCCATAAAAACAAAATTGTTTTGTTGGATGCACTTGGAGTAGAATTGTTAGTGCTTGTATAATTTCAATTTTTTTGTATAATACTGTAACCTAGCAAAAACTTGATATTTTAATAAGCTGGGCGGCCCACAGGTGAGCTACTGGGAGGTAGCTGGAGAGCTACAGTTGCTCACGTGCTTCTGATTGGAGAGCCCTGCATTAGAGAAAGTAAACTTTTTTCAATGCAATAAACTTGTACCAACGTTTGCATTTACACATTCAATTTAACTTTGAATGCGGACTGAGGTGGGTGCACCAGAGAGCCTGGGACAAGATGGCTGCATCCTGGCAAGCTTCCGCGGCCCAAGGACGAAATCCATCAGAAATGGCCACAACTACGAACTTATGCAGCTTGTAAGAGCTGGCCACTGTCTCAGAATAAACGCAGAGACAGCTGATGTCCTTGCAGCCCATAGCTGCTGCTGAGAAGCTGCATAATGGGATGGAGAAAGTGAGGTCCACAGCTTTGCCTAGTGTGCTTTGTGCAGGGATGAGCTACAGGAAGGCCCTAATGTCGGATGACTATGCTGGGTGAATGCTGGTAAAGAGTGGGTAATGGAAACTCTGCTGGCTGAAAGGGCTGGTTTGTGCAGCCTACACAAGCTGTAAGGACAGTAGATGTACTGGGCAGGGCCGGACTGACCATAGCGGGAACCAGGCATTTCCCCGGTAGGCCGCTAGGGTGGTGGCCAGTTTTGGGCCCCTGGGGGTCGGGTTACGTTACGGGGAGTCGGCAATATCGGCCCCCGGTAAAAAAACATCGGCCGACACCGGCCCTCGCAAACTGCTCGGCTGCACTCCCCTTCACCCCGGGGCTGAACAGCTGAGCAGTTTGCCAGGGACGGTTTCTGTTCCCAGTCCGGCCCTGGTACTGGGGGTCCACTGCTGCAATTGCGCAGAACGATATAATTGCCAATGAAGGCCTGTGGGAGCAGGGAACTCCAATATTTTAGATAACCCAAAATTGCCCTCAATAAAAATGCGCACATTTCACTGGATCGGAGATAGTGTTAAAGCTCAGTTTCATGAGGAAATGTGTCCCTACGTTAAGGCACCTCTCAATGCATCAAAAATCTGAAATACATTTAATGAAGTGAATGGGCCTAATCAATAACCAAGTTCTAAAAAGTGGAAAGTTAATGAGGTTCCATGACAATTGTAAGTGGTGTTTTCGACTCGCACGAATATAGTCGAGTCTGGTATCTATGAACCGCAAATGACGAGTTTTGGTGAGTGTACGCGTTTTCGCTGCCCTAGCCTAAACCGTTCGTTTGTTTCATGGGTTTTTTCATCTGAAACCATGGGTTCCATCTTAGATACAGCATCCATTTTGTTTCTTGCCCTCAAGTAGCCAGCGAACGGACGCTGTCCACTTCGCGACCCTGGGATTCCCAAACTCTTGCGGAAGACACGTGTTCCTTTGAAGGTGTCTTTATGATGAGGGGGATGACACTATAGGGCAGATGGCCCCCGCTCGAGGCTCATCTTGCTGTGCCGGTCTATTGTCTTAGTTGTGCATTCATTAGGCACGTTCTCTTTGATGCCTGCAACTCGTGTTTTCTGATACCACCCCTTTTACACCCTCTTCTATCTGTTCACTGTCCTCGTCTTCCCCTGCATCTGTTTCTGTCTCTTCCTTGATTCGTTTACTGCCGAACGGAATGTACTAATGGTGGGAAGATGTACTTTTACAGTTGAGAACTGCCAAATGCTACTGTAATTATGTTTCGGGCCTTGAATACATGAAAGCGACCCCCTATGACCTTTACGATGGGAACCAGGTTGTAATCCTTTGTGCTCCATGCTATCCTATGTCCAAAAACTGTATAAGAAGAGCGATCCACAGATACAATTTGAAGCAGACTCCTCGAACTTGCACATGTTGTACTTCCTGTGACTTCTGTGTTCCCTGCAGTAATAAACCTCGAATCTTTGACGCCGAAGGAAGTGTCCTGTGTCTCTGTCATTTTGTACGCCGGAACAGGTTACCCACGAAGGTTTTAGGTGTTATCCCTGGCACCGCTGGGTCTTAGGAAAACCCAGTCCTTCAGTTGGAGCCCAACGTGAGGCTGCATCAGCGGTACCGGTCCAAAGCCCGACGATCGTGAGGAACTTCGTGTGAAATCTCCGAGGGAAGGTGCACCCCGCTTCATCGATCCTGTTGTCGAAACAAGTGGCCCGACGACTTTTCCCGCGAAGATCCCCGCCTCCTGACGGCTGCGACGGACTGCTGCCCTGACTGTAGACCTGTTTTGGCGCTTGGCGTAGACCTTGGTATAGCGAGACGATTGACGGGCCTTCCTGGTGACGCCACTGATCTTTGAGTTAAGTATTTGTGGGTCGCTCCCAGAGTCTTTTTTTGTGGGTGCTTAGTTGTTGCATGGTTCCATTGCATTTGTGGTTCTTGGTATTTTGTTCATCGTTGTGATATTTGACGTCTGCAGTCGCCAAAAACCGAGGGTTTTTGCTCTTTGCAGGGACATTGTAATCCTATAACCCTTGACGTTTGTGAAACTCGGCCAGTGTGCACGATGCCTGGCCGTAGTACTTTGTTTAGTTGCTTTAGAGGATGTGGTGCGGATTCCCGACTGGAGGACTCGTGTCCAATACCTCCGGTTGGAACTCCTACTTACGATTTGTACAGTCGACATGGCTTGGGTCCAATTGCATTCAATGAGTGTTGGGTTCGTTATACTAAAAAAGACGGTGTCCTTAGTTGGCCACCTCATGGTAGTTTTGAGGCCCCGATTTTAGATAATCTTGAAGCTAAATTGCTCCAAAGAAAAGCAAGGCCGGCCATGTTTGATTCCTTTTGGTTGTGGCATAAAGAAGCCAAGCAGAAAGAAATCAAGCAGCTTAAACGTAATAAGAGAGAAGGGATCGTTACTACGGTAAGAAATGCAGAGCAGTTCCAGCGAGATAAGGAGGAAAAGGAAAAGGAAGTTTTCGATAGATTGCAGCGTATGACTGTGGATAAGTGTTATCCCGTTTTACCGACGGGTACGGATAAGAAGGATAAAGTAGTAGAGGACCCTTTGTTGTCCTATCTTTTGAAGTCACCACCTCCGTATGCGCAGGATACCGCAGTTCCTGTGGTTCCTCCTGCTCCTGTTCCTGTCCCTGTTCCCCAACCTGTTCCTGCTCCCTTACCTGCTCCCGTCCCCACTGCTGCCCCGCTTGTACTTCCTCATACTCCTGTTCCCGCTACTTCTACTGTTTTGGTTACTCCTGCTGTCCCTTCTGTCACTGACACTTCTCTTGTTACCCCGTTGAGTTACTCTTTTACCCCATCTGCTCGACGTCGCGTCCCTTCTGTTGCTGCTAACTTTTTCACTTCTCTTGGACCGATTCTTGAGTCCGCTGGTTCTGATGCTCCCCAAAGACGAAGTCAGCTTCCTGGTGATAGGGAACGTGACTCGCTATATAATATGGCGATGAGTTGGATTAGATACCCCCTTAGGAATCCTCCACGTGTGGTGCTTGATACGTTTTCTCAATTCAATGAACCGACACAGAGGTTCGTGTTTGAGGAAATGTGCAAGCTCTTACGTGATCAGATATCAGCTGATGCCACTGACGATGTCCTGGCTGCTCTAACTAATCTTCAACTTCAGTTTGCAAGCGGAATAATGGTGGGTAGCAATGTTCGACGTGCTGTCGAGCAGTTGCTATCTTTTCGTCCTTCTATAATGCCTCAGGCATTGTTTTTAGAAGACATTGAGGAACCGCCAGTAGCGCCTGGTCAGTATCCCATGCGCGAGGTTCCACCAGTATGGATGCCAGGTAACCCTGGTGGTAATCCTGCAGTCTTGCCGCACTTTCAGAGAGTATGGATACATCTTCCGTGGAAACGGTCAGAAGTTTTACAGGTGAAGCAATCTTTGCCTGACCCTCGCAAAAATCCTGCAGGGTACTATAAAGAATTGTCGCAGTTAGTGGATGCTACGATAATGAATCTTGCCGATATCGATATGCTATTTGGCAATGTCGTACCGCAACCGGTATGGGCAAAGATTCGTCAGGAAGACCATGCGACGGAATAAGGCGGTGACTGGGCTGCACTTCTTGCTGCGGATGCCTTGCAAGTTGGCGGGGCTAAGCCCGAGCAGCTGATTGCTAATCTCCCTCAGAGAATAATAACTCTTATGAAAACGCTTATGCCAGCTATGAAGGTGAATTGGGGCAAGTTGTCCGCTTGCAAACAAAAGAAGGATGAGAGTGTCTCTGATTTCTTTACAAGATTTGAGGAGGCATTCATTGATCATAGTGGTCAAGATATGGGTACCGAGGGAGGTCAGAGATTGTTTGTGGACAAGTTTGTGTCGAATTTGTTGCCGGACCTAAGCAACAAATTAAAGAATTCAGAGAGTGCGTGGGCTGTTTCCACTTCTGCTCAGATATTGGCTACGGCCCAATATTATGAGAATAGAGAGAAAGAGGAAAATGATCGCGCCGACAAAAAGACGAAAGAGCTTAAAACGAAAGTGTTGTTGCAACAAGCGTATCCTCCACGTTCGAATCAGAATGACTCGCAACAGCGGAATCGATCGCAGTCTCAGTCGAATAGGCCGCAATCACGAAATGACTCCTCTTTGCAGAGATCCACGTTGGGGTACAATCAGTGTGCCTATTGTAGGGGAGAGGGTCATTTGAAATTCGATTGTCCAGTTTTGCGTGGCTGAAATAGTGGTAATTCATCTAGAGGAGGTCGTAGTGGTCCTCAACAGGCCTTGCGTGGTAGAGGTCGCAGTGCTCAAACTGATCGTTCTAATAATTCTTCTGATTCTAATAATTGTTTCGATCAGCGCGGATCGTCGCAAGGCAGATCTGCATAGTACAATGTGGACGATTGTTACGTCGATCAGGGCACTGACGACGGTAATTACTAGGACAGCCATAGACAAGGAGAGGGAGTAGTATCAGTTCCGGTTGATCAGAGAGGGCCTTACGTCGCAGTTGCCACCTCGGGCGTCGTTGAGCCTTTTCTGTTGGACACTGGTGCAGCGAAAAGTTCCATCATGCATTCGAAACTCCCTGGCGCACCTTTGTCTGGCTTAACAAATGTTTCCGTTGGATTCTCTGGCGCCCCCGTTAGCAATCCAGTTTCACGCCCTTTGCCCCTTACAATTGGGCCTCGTGAGCTGCAAGCTCCTTTGATTTTGACTACTGGTTGTGGTGAAAATCTCTTGGGTCTGGATTTGTTGAAACGTCTGTATGCGACTTTGTATTGTTCTCCTGCGGGAGTGAAGCTTACATTGGGTGAGAGAGTTATCTCTCCTATGTACTTGTCCATCGATAAGCTCCCACCGGAATTGAGTTCTCTTCCTGCATCCTTGTGGGCAACAGGTCCCAATGACATGGGCCTGCTTGACATCTCCCCTTATGTTGTTCACTTGAAATCTAATGTGAGTTTATCGCATATTCCCCAGTATCGTATCTCCCTTGATGGTGAGCGAGCGCTGTTAGCGATCATCTACGATTTGATTGAGAAAGATGTTATCGAGGAGACTCGGGGAAACGTGTGCAATAGCCCTGTGTTGCCCATTCTGAAACGCACTGATCCATCAAAGCCTCCTGTTTATCGTTATGTCATCGATTTACGGGAGGTGAATAAAATTGTGATTCCTCAGTTCCCTGTGGTGCCCGATATAACGGCTCTACTGACTCTGATTCCAGCCTCTGCATCTTGGTTCTCAGTGATCGATCTGAAGAATGCTTTCTTTAGCATCCCGATTGCTGAGGAGAGTAGGGACCTTTTCGGTTTCTCTCTAGGTGGCCGCAGCTTTAGGTTTAAACGTGCTCCTCAGGGCTACTGTGAGAGTCCATCGATATACAGCCAAGCCTTGAAGAGCCAACTCGACGCGTTTGTGTTGCCGGTCGGTGCGGCCTTGATCCAATATGTCGATGACTTATTGGTGGCTGCGGACACTCAGAACATTTGCAAAATTGCTACGGTGTCGTTGTTGCAGCATCTCTGTGACTTACATCACAAGGTGTCACCTTCTAAACTGCAATATTGTTGCCAAGAAGTAACCTATCTAGGTCACTTATTGTCAAAGGAGGGAAGAAGGTTGACCCCAGAGAGAATTGCAGCGATTGCTCGAATGACTGTGCCAACAACTCAGAGAGATGTGCGTGCCTTTTTTAGGTATCACGTCATACTGCAGGCAATGGATCCCGAATTTTTCATTGCTAGCGAAACCATTGGTGGCTCTTACGTGCAAGGATGTTCCAACTCCTTTACCGTGGACGGAAGAATGTCAGAAAAGTTTTTCTGAATTGCGTGATGCGTTGTGTTCGGCTCCTGTGTTAGGTACCCCTGACTACAGTAAGCCGTTTACACTATACGTTCACGAGAGGGAAGGTTGTGCGTTGAGTGTCTTGACGCAACAATTCGGTGGTAAGCAGCGTCCATGTGCATATTTTTCCTTGACCTTGGACCCAGTAGCTAGAGCATTGCCAAGTTGTTTGAGAGCAACAGCGGCAGCTGCGGTGTCCATCCGACAATCTGCAGGATTGGTCATGGATAATATGCTTACGGTGATGGTTCCGCATGCAGTTGACACTCTCTTGAATCGTACGAAAACCCAACACCTGACGAGTGCAAGGTTGTCTAGGTACGAGTTGACGCTTTTGGCAAGTCACATTCAAATAAAGCGCTGTAATGTCCTGAACTCGGCGACTTTGTTGCCAATTAATATGGAATCAGATGAGGTAGCACCCCACGACTGCTACTTACAAACTGAGGAGGAAACAAAAGGTCGTGTGGACCTGAAAAACACTCCATTGGAAGACCCCGATGGTACCTTATATGTGGATGGTTCGTGTTTTAAGTTGCCGAATGGTGATGTGACGACTGGTTGTGGAGACTGCAAGATTGAATCAGAATTCTGCACAGGCGGCAGAGCTGATTGCCTTGACTAGAGCATGTGTGTTGTCAAAAGGGAAACGGGTGAATGTGTATACGGACAGCCAGTATGCGTTTGGTGTTGCTCATAGCTTCGGACGTTTGTGGAGAGAGAGAGAGGTTTCATGACGTCGCATGGTACAAAGATCCAGCATGGACAGCTTGTGAATGATCTTTTAGATGCACTTACATTGCCCGAGCAGGTGGCGATTATTAAATGTAGTGCACACCGTAAGGTGACGGATGATGTTGGTCGTGGCAATGCGTTCGCTGATGAGATTGCTAAGGAGACTGCCAGGAACCTTAGCACTAGAATGTATGTGACGAGTTCGGTAAGGTGGCCTGCAGAAACTGGTATGTGTGAGGACACTATCGAGAGTGTGAAAGCGATTCAGAAAGAGGCCACTGAGTCTGAAAAGACGAAGTGGAAAGAGAGTATGGGAAAGTTGGATGCGAATGGCTGTTGGATCGATTTGTCGGAAAATAAGAGGTGGATGTTGCCGGATGCGTATGTGCTAGCTGTTGTGACAATGGCACACGGCTTGGCACATATTAGTGCAAAAGGTATCTGCAAGTTGTTGTCCTCTGTATGGAAGAATGATGGTATTACTAAGTGTGCTGAGAGATTTGTTAAGAATTGTATGATATGTATGATGTACAATCCTGGTAAGGGAACTCTTACACCCCCTGGCCATTTTGCTCCTCCTTCATGTCCCTTTGAGGTGATTCAGCTAGACTTCATCCATATGGAGCGATGCAATAACTTAAAATACGTTTTAGTAGTGGTTTGCGCATTCTCCTGATGGATCGAAGCCTACCCTCTTAAAGACAACACTGCCCTGTCCACTGCAAAAATCCTGCTGAAGGAATACTTTCCTCGGTATGGAATGCCATGGATTGTATGGTCCGATAACGGAAGTGAGTTTGTGAGGAGTGTGATGAAGAATGTGTGTAAGGGCCTTGGAATTACACAGAAATTCCACAGTGCCAATCATCCTCAGTCAGCAGGTTTGGTTGAAGGGTATAATGGCACCCTTAAATTGAAACTAGCAAAGATTCAGGCTACGACTGGTCTCTCGTGGCCTGACGCTTTGCCCTTAGCTCTTCTGTCAACCAGGGCGACTGTACACTCCCGAGTAGGGCTCAGTCCCTATGAGATTGTGTTCGGCCGCCCTGCCAATGTTTGGGGGGTCCCTAGACCCGGTGTGTTCTCTGATCTTGAATATCCAATGTTGATCGATTATCTTCATGATCTGACTGCTAAACTGAGGTTAATTCACCAACAGGTCTTTGAAGCACTGCCGACGCAGACGGAGGGTCCAGGCCACCAGCTCCAGCCCGGAGACTGGGTGGTGACGAGGAATTTTGGCCGAAAGCGCAATCTTGAGCCTCGTTTCATCGGACCCTACCAGGTGCTCCTTGCCACGAGGACTGCTGTTCGTTTGGAGGGGCGTAAGCATTGGGTGCACGCCACCCATACCAAAAAGGTACCTATACCTTTACCATCGGACTCGTGGGTAAGGAAGGGCATCGCCTCATCTGAAGCTGAGACCGTATCGAACTTTGTTCCATTTAGTGACGCTCAGCCTGTCGGAGATACCTCAGTGCAGCAGAACGATATTGTTGAACATTTGTCACCACAGAATTCAAGATCTGAACAATTGGCTGGTCAACAGAACTCTGTGTCATCATCGGACCAACTGTTTGACGAACAGACTCGTCCTGGGAGAAGCCGATATTTTCTTCGCTCCAACACCAGAGACTAATAAACAAATATCTTTGCTTTCTCTCCTGACATCCACGTTACCCCATCGCCATTATCCAGTCTGAACACACTTGCATAATTGTGATTTTGTAAATTTTGAGTCTTTTCCCACGTATGTGTTTTTGTTTCCACAACTAGGAGATTTTGTACATATATATATATTGTTGATTAAAAATACCTTACATCCGGGTAGACGGTAGGGCCGCGCGGGCACTTCCTTCTGGTTAGTAGGTCTTGACACTAGGTCAGAGACCATCCATTCCTAGGAACTCCTGGGGATTGACTACTGCTACACAGAATGAAGTGCGTCAAGAACGTTGCGGACGGTTTTAGAGGATGGCTTTCTCGAAGCTGTCGGAATTGGAAAAAGCTCAAGCCCAAAAATTCGAACTGCGTAGAATTGCACGTACAAAATGCTTCATGTTTCAGGTGTTCCTTTTATTCTTAACTGTCTCTTCGTTATTGGTGGGTGGGGTGTTTTACATGATACAGTCATTGTTGCCTTCTGCCTCACCTACCCCTTCTTCTGAACCTAAACCTACCTCCACTGTCTCTCCTCATTCCTTTCACATCTTACCTCAACACGAGCAGGTTAGACGTGCGGAATTCATGAACAATTCCTTCGTTCGGCTCCTTCATCAGCATCAGTTGGTGATGAACACTACCAATTGTTGGGTGTGTGGGTTAATGCCACATACCACCGATAAGGGAATTCCGTACTTGGTCCTTCCTTACAGTTCCCAGGGTTCAGCTCGAGCATTCCAAACAATGTTTCGAAGCGCACTAGATTCTTACCCCAATCGAGAGCCACGTTCTCCACACTTTGGTCCCGGTCCGTACCATAAGCCTTTGGCAATAGCGATTGCTGATTTAGATAGGGATATCTATGAGCCTTCGCTCATCCCAGAGGAAGAGGTGCAAGCCTATAGGGATCTGAGTGAGGTTGAGTATAGTGCGCTCGTGGGCGAAAGACAGCTCAAAAGTTCATCTCCAATATGGATCGTACCCCATCTCGGTAATTTCTGTTTAAAAGGCCGTGGCCGAAGTCTGAGAGCTCACCTTGGGGAGAGTGCTTGCTCCGAGACGTATGTTTTACCAATGCTCTCTTCCCCTGTTCTCCTGACTGCCAAGGGTACGTACTTTGTCTGTTACGACCGTGCATATACGTGGTTGCCCCTTGACTTCTCGGGCACCTGTTATATTGCAAATTTATTGCCACCGACTTTTACAGTCGCCTCCGATTATCACAAGACCAGAGTTGTGAGAGGCGTGATTAGCAAAGAGGATACTGCCGGTCAAGAGGCAGGAGACTTTTTCAAGGGTTTCTTGCCGTTTTGGGGGCCTATGATCAATAGTAGGAACCTGAGACAGTTGACTCGAGTGGTGGAATCGACAGCTAACATCACTGCCAGTGCCCTTGGTAATATCACAGCAGAGCTTCAGGCGGATAGGCTTATGACGTTACAAAATCGTATGGTTTTAGACGTTGTCTTAGCAGATCGAGGTGGAGTATGTAAGGTGATCCATTCGAGCTGTTGTATTTTCATTCCAGATAACGCTCCGACTGTCTATCAAGCCATCTCAAAGTTGCATAAGATCTCCGAGTCCATACACGTGGACGTAGGGGATTGGACGCTACTTGGATGGTTTTGGGGCCTAATGTCGACTTGGGGTTGGAAGATTCTGATGATCATTGGGGTTGTTGTAGCATTCCTGTTCACGTGTTGCCTTTGTGTGCAGTGTGGTCCTGCCTTATGTGGCCTCTGTGCTACGACGTGTATAAGGCGGCCGCCTGTTACCAAAGGAACTCTGATGGATAGAATTATGTTGCAACAGCATCTAGATGGTCTGATGAATATCGAGATCGATTCTGATTCCGACTAGTGCTTGCCTACATGAGGGCAAAAGGAGCGTCTGAGGTTCCATGACAATTGTAAGTGGTGTTTTCGACTCGCACGAATATAGTCGAGTCTGGTATCTATGAACCGCAAATGACGAGTTTTGGTGAGTGTACGCGTTTTCGCTGCGCTAGCCTAAACCGTTCGTTTGTTTCATGGGTTTCTTCATCTGAAACCATGGGTTCCATCTTAGATACGGCATCCATTTTGTTTCTTGCCCTCAAGTAGCCAGCGAACGGACGCTGTCCGCTTCGCGACCCTGGGATTCCCAAACTCTTGCGGAAGACACGTGTTCCTTTGAAGGTGTCTTTATGATGAGGGGGATGACACTATAGGTCAGATGGCCCCCGCTCGAGGCTCATCTTGCTGTGCCGGTCTATTGTCTTAGTTGTGCATTCATTAGGCACGTTCTCTTTGATGCCTGCAACTCGTGTTTTCTGATACCACCCCTTTTGCACCCTCTTCTATCTGTTCACTGTCCTCGTCTTCCCCTGCATCTGTTTCTGTCTCTTCCTTGATTCGTTTACTGCCGAACGGAATGTACTAATGGTGGGAAGATGTACTTTTACAGTTGGGAACTGCCAAATGCTACTGTAATTATGTTCCGGGCCTTGAATACATGAAAGCGACCCCCTATAACCTTTACGATGGGAACCAGGTTGTAATCCTTTGTGCTCCATGCTATCCTATGTCCAAAAACTGTATAAGAAGAGCGATCCACAGATACAATCTGAAGCAGACTCCTCGAACTTGCACATGTTGTACTTCCTGTGACTTCTGTGTTCCCTGCAGTAATAAACCTCGAATCTTTGACGCCGAAGGAAGTGTCCCGTGTCTCTGTCATTTTGTACGCCGGAACAGGTTACCCACGACGGTTTTAGGTGTTATCCCTGGCACCGCTGGGTCTTAGGAAAACCCAGTCCTTCAGTTAACCAGTTTTATTACAAAATTTAAAAGTAAGGCGAAACAGAGTTCATGTCACAAAGACTCTCAATGAATAGGGCAATACACAGAAAATGCAAAATCTGAAATTGGTCCAAATCCCAAGTGGACAACAAAATCGGGAGGATAATGGGCAGCATCCATAGTAGAATAGGAAAGTCTTCTGACTCACCCAACAATCAAGGGGTTTTATAAATTTTTTATTTCCATATGAAATTAACAGAACAGCAGAATCACTGGGGTGTACCAAATGTACCATTTAATCAGCAAACCAGAGCACAGTAAAATTTAGAGGCAAACACTCAAAGAATTTGAACAAGAGAAACTGGACAATTGAACAAATCATTAAAATTAATGTAGAGGTTAACATTTGTCTTGGCATTCTCCTTTCAAGACTATGAAACCATTCATAAATCTTGCTAAAAACTATTCCTTATATCTCTAACCCAAGAACCTACTTCTTCGAACAAGCCATACTCTTTTGAAAGTTGGAATGCACAAGAAAAGTTAGTTATGTTACTTACATAGCAGCAGCAAACTCACCTCCATCCTCAACACCTCCATCACCACAGCCACCTTCCTCAAAGAATGAAGGCACACAAAGGTTAAGCCCCTTCTCAAGAAACTGCCTGCAGACTTCAATGAACTCAAGAACTACAACCCCATCTTTCTGCTTTCTTTTCCTGTCAAAGTCCCCGAAAAAGCAATCAACCTCCAACTCACTGAACAACAACCTGCTGGACGCCACCCAATCCGGTTTTCACACCAACCACAGCACAGAGACTGTCCTGATCACCACTAACTTCATCAGAACCCTCCTTGATGGGGAGAAAGAGCAGCCCCGATTCAACAAAACCTCTCAGCAGTATTCAACACCGTATCCCACCACTCCCTTATGAAGATCATTCATCACATCTGAATCGAAGGTGACGCACTCCAATGGATTGCTTCCATCCTCACCAGAAGAACCCAAAGTATCCATCTACCTTCTTTCACCTTGGAACCCAAGAGCATTAGCTGTGGCGTCCTTCAAGGCTCATCCCTTAGCCCCACTCTCTAGTACACCTACATGACCCTCCTGTCCTACAACAACAAATGGGCTAAACGTCATATACTAGGCAGACAACACCCAGCTCCTCCGTTCCTTATCAGAAAACCCCTCCACCACAAGAGCCGATTTTTACAGATGTATGACAAGCATCGCTGACTGGTTCCGAAACAACTACCTGAAACTCATTAGTCATTACAGACAAAACTGAGGTTCTGATCTTCAGGAGAATCACCTTCCCTTGGAACAACTCTTGGTAGCTCTCCGAACTAGGACCCACCGGCACACTGACAGATCATGCCCGCAATCATTGCATGATCCTTGACAGCAAACTTGCCATGAAGAGCCAGATTAACGCAGTCTCATCAGCCTGCTTCTTCACTGTTTGGATGCTCCAGAAAATCTTCAAATGGCTCTCCATCTGCACAAGATAAGGCATCACCCAAGCCCTGGTCACAAGCCGGCTAGACTATGGCAATGCACTCTACATCAGAATCACAAATCACCTCCTGAAGAAATTATAGACCATTTAGAACGCTGCAACCTCACAAACGGACCAGCATCATCCGCCACCATCATCATCAAAATACTTTATTCCGTTTATAGAAACCTTAAAAGTACACATATCCATGCAAACAAAGTAAAAGTGCAGTAAAATATCCAGTCATGATATCAAAGAAGACATATGTTTCCATACAATGATTAGGCAAAATCAAATAGCATAAAAACCTCCTAAGCAATAAAAGATAATATATAAAAGACAGAATAATTAAAAAGAAGCAATAGCAGCACTATGATATCTACAAAGGCAATGTACTGTAACCTATGTGAGTACACCTAATCTCGAAGAAGACTCTTTTTCAAGGATGAGTTCCTAAGAAAAGTCAGCATTGTGCAAAACCTACAGGCCAGTAACAAACCAGATTTCAATACTGGTGCTATGCATCGGGGCATGAGTGGCCCATGTCTCAGATATAAAACTAGCTAGATGTGACTTCAGTGCACAATAAGATGTGTTAACAATCAACCCAAAATATAAAGTGACAGGATGCAAAAACTAGTAGTAGCATATGCGATTTCTGGGGAGGATAATTATGAAGACTGTCCCACCATAGCTAGAAAATTACCCTAGTGCTTTGGTTCTTATGTTCCAGCTTCAGTGAAGGTACATGGCAACTGCACATACAACGGACTCTTTTCTTTCTGTGCGTAACAGTCTAAGTGCTACAAAACACTGCCTACACCCAAGCTGTCAATAAATCAGTATGATCCAGCTTTTCCTCAGGTGTTCAAATCCAAGGCAGAAGACAATGAAGCGTGGTAAAGTTTATTTTGCTTGGAAGCATTCAGGACAGACAGCGCTTGGGTCAGCTTTAGGTTTCCATTTAGAGCAGAAAGACAAAAGTGGAAAAGTACAGTGCCAGAATTTAAGGTAAAAATGCCTGGTGGCTGGAGTGAGTATATATTCAAGGAAAGATTCAAACTCAGCATGGGGCTTGATGTCAAGACATTCACTAGTAAGGGAGCCTTGGTTCACATTCCTCACACCCTGGTCCCACCTGTCGAAACAGAAAGCATCTTGATTGTGTCCCTAAATAATTGTAACCTAAGGGCATTATCGGGACAGTGTTCCCCAAGGCCAAGCTGGGACAAAGTGTCCTTGACATGACTAGCCCACTTAATTTGTGGGATTTATCTCACACCAGTATTTCAATGAAGAGCATTGTCATAGTCTTCTAGGGCCCGGGGGTGCTTTAGCCCGCACCAGCATACTTATGTTCTTAGCTGGGTCTTGTGGATTATGGGTTTGACACCGATCTCCCTATGCATGGGTAGTAGAGGTGTGCTTTTGGGATGGCTTACCAAAACTCTTAAAAAGTTGTTTTCCACCACACCTTATTCGGTCAGTTCCGAAAGTCCCCACAGCTCTGACTCACACAGAGCACTGCCCTCTGCCTTTGTGCTTTCCCTGGTGGGTTAGATTCAGGCTGCTTATTATTATTTTTGTAACTTGGGTTGGAGGGGTCTCGGGGGGGTCTGAATGTCATATTCCTGGTTAGATGAATTCCAAAGATAGTCAACTCCTCCGAGCATAATAGTGCCTCTGTATGATCTCGGAGGATTGATAGTCTTGAATTTTGTTTTTAAGAAATTGATTACCAGCACTCTGCTCACAATGCCACAAATCTGTCCACCAGGGTTTGTAGGTCAGCTGAAGTTTTAGAAACCAGAATGGTGTCATCTGCAAAAAGAAGCAGAGGAATCTTCTGTAAAGCCACCCTTGGGACGTCACTCTCACAGTCCTCAAGATAGGCGACTACATTGTTAAAAGGTAAAACAGTGTAGGGGCAAGTACACCTTTGTTCACCCATATGCATTTTGTTAGCTCGCCCCTAGTTTGCCAGTACACTTGGGCATAAGTGTCATGGGGCAAGCAAATAAGGATGCCCGAGAAGTCAAAAGGACCTAGTCTTTCTTCAGAGCTTCCAATAGTTTATGATGACGAATTCAAAGGCAGATTTTACATCCACAAATGTTAGGTATAAGTGTGACTTCTGGAGTACAACCGTCTTCTAGTAGATGGTCACAAACCTGAAGATCTGGTGAATTATATGTATCAGTATCCTGAACCCCGCTTGCAGGTATGACCAGGATTTGTGCTCCTCTATCCAGGGACCCAGTTTGTTCAATATCTGTCTGCAAAAGTCCCTTCTGCTACCTTCCAGCTGCGCAGGATGACCACCCACCGCAGTCTGGCATTAGATTATTATATATAGGGCCCAGAAACTCTATGTTTGATATAAAAAGGTCATCAGGGACACTATTGTGCGCTTTATCTGCAGCAATGCCTCTGCACTTATGGTTTCTTTTATCTCTATAGTTAGAGGTGAGGTGGGTACATGTGTCCCAAAGTTTGAGGGACCCGATCAGCCACAACCTTCATTAGGGGGGGAACTATAAAGGCGGGAAAAAAGTTTGTGCCAGAAGTCGGGGTGAAAAGAATAAGGCCCTTTGTCCCCCCTTCATTTGCCACCAACCAGCAAAACTTCCTGGCATCCTTGGAAATTGCTGCCTCGTGGAGTTCGTCCCAGATCTGTGTATATCAGTTGTGGTGAGCTCTTACCTGGGCCAGTTTGTATTGTTTCCTTTCAGCTCTGATCAGGTCAATGCTACCGCACTCCAGGACTTGGTGTAGCTCAATTTGTGGTTGTTCGACCTGGAATCCTTGTGTGGCTTTACCTGACTTTTTGCCTCTACCGCCTGTGTTTTTGAGGCTGTGCTGGATTTTGTTTTTGCTAGCTTAGATGCTTTGGGCACTTTGCCACTGGTGATCAGTGTCAAAGTGCAAGTGCTCCCTGTATAAATTGATATTGTGATTGGTTCTCCCTGGTTGGCATATTTGGTAACCAGGCCTGGTAAATCAAATGCTACTACTGGGCCTGCAGCGCTGATTGTGCTACCCACATGAGTAGCCCCAGAAAAATGTCTCAGGCCTGCCACCTCAATGCCTGTGCGCAGTTTGCTAACTGCCATTTTGACCTCGTCAGAGTACCCACTTGCCAGGCCTTACTCTTCCCTTTTCTTATACATAGGGTACCCTTATGGTAGGTCCAATGGTGTATGTAAAATGTAGGACATTACTGGTGTGTGTAACATGTCCTGATACTGAAATACTGCCAATTTCGTTTTTCAATATTGAAAGGCTATCTTGCCAATAGGACAGAACGGGGGATGCTGTGTAACATTTTACAAGCATATCTTCCCATAGAAGAGAGATAGAAAATTAGAGTCTGGTATCACAGAACTCAGAATTCAATAACACATCTTTTAGTAATGATGGTTTTTAAACTCTGTGTTTGAAAATAGCAATTTTAGAAGGTGGCTATTTTCTTTTTCAATTTTTCTGTGTGCCTCTGCCTAGTTGTGGATTGACTGTTTGGCTGTGGAGTGGCAGGGGCTGGGGTGGCTCCAGGAGTCTGGGTGAATCGGCCTTGGCTGAATAGGCCAATCTGCATTAGGAGTGGTGGGAGGAGTAGTACCTGTCCCTGACTAGGGCTTTGCCTGCCTTCCACAAATGACTGGCTCCACCTCCTGTGGCGCGTCTGAAGACCCTGGCCCACATTGACAAAGGAAGAAGTTGTGCTCTCGCAGAGTTCACCCAGTACTGGTTTGAACTGGGTTCAGGACCCCTTACACATAGAGAACAAAGACATTTGGGATATAAATATTTAAGCTGAAACCCCTGTATTTTAGATCATCCTGGAATCAAGAAGAACCGTTGCTGAGGAGAAGAGCAGAAGAGACTGCGAAGAAGGACTGCCCTTGCTGTGTGTTCTTGGGCTGACTTGCAGTTGCTGTTCTGCCAAAGGAAGGAAGAGGACTTTGCTGTGTTCCCTGCCTGAAAGGAAATCTCCAAGGGCCTGAGGAGAGCTGGCCTCCTGTTGTAGAAACTCAGGGACAACAAAGTTTCCAAAATCTCTACAACGCTGTGTGTGTGTCTGGGCACAGCGTGTACCTATCGTGAAGTCTGTATTGCGATTGTCTCAGTCACCCTATGTGCGTGTGCCCCATCTGCGACTGAGACCGTTGTGAGGCAGGAATTGTGCCCGTGTGTCTGAGCTCAGCTCTGACCCCACTGTGACCTGCAGCATGACCAACGAATCGCTGCGATCATCACCCCCATCGGCCTGGGCCGTTATCTTTAAGGAGTTGAGTGTGTCTCATTGCCGCTTGCCAGAGCCATGACTTGCAAAGAGGGACTGCAAGCCGTCACCACTGCCGGCCCGAGTCAATTGCCCAAGATCTACAAGCACCCGAGTAGGGGAAGCGCCGTAACCTGATCATTTGGGGGAGTCTCCTAACAACCAGGATTTCTCCGCGAGGATTAGCTGTTGCCGTCAGAGCTGACAGCGAGACGTTGAGCCGTGAGGAGGAGAGAGAGAAAGCAACCCCCAGGTAATGCTCGGACCAAAAGTACAGAGCCGCTGCGTGTGTTGCCGCCTGGGGCGGGTTAATTGCCTGAGAGAGACTGCTCTCATCTCTCCTTGGCAGCAGAGCCTGCTTTTGAGTGATTCCAGCGGCCCGTTACTTACCTGAGAGGACCGGCAGTACCGGAGCCCGTATTGTGCTAGTATCTTGATTTAAAAGCATTTGGGGGGATAACCTTTGCAAATACTGACCGCGGAGCTAGCAGTCGTGGTGAAACGCCCATAACCACAAACGCACCGCGTACCGGTGCCGAAGAGAACTGTGCTTGTGACATTTTGTTTTATTGCCTAAAGGAATATGGAACCTACAAGTTCGTTTTTGGGTAACATCTGTAAAATACAGAATCTGCAAGGTTGTTTTTAACCAGAACCTTCCAAAGAACATTTCCAAGAAAAGCTTTGTGTATGCTGGATGTTTGTCGTTTTGGTCTTGTCGAAGTTTGATAAAGATACTTTTATTTTTCTAAACCTGTGTGGTGTCCATTTGTGGTGTTATCAGTGTGGTACTGTGAGTGTTTGTACACATACGTTACACATTGCCTTGGGGATTAGCCTGTCTGCTCGTGCCAAGCTACCCAGGAGGTGAGTAGGGGTTATCTACAGTGTGTTTCCACCTTACCCTGACTAGAAGGAAGGGTCCTTATTTGGTTACTTTTGCTTTTCTTTTCAATGAGGTTCTATTTTTCAGTACTTTTGGGCAAGAATGTATGTCAAATCTCCTCCCTAAGATTTTCACCAGGCAAGCCCGAAAATGTGTCCTTGAAGGGGAACATCACTATCAATTCAATTCAAAAAGTGCTTTATTCGAGTATTACTCATAAAAGCAGACAAACATACATACAATTAAAAAACAATTAAATTTACATAATCAATCAAACAAGCACGTACATATTTTGACAATTTAAAAACAATGACACATCGTATATACAGGTGCAGAAAACATTATCGTCGACAAATAGAGACCAGAGGGGAATGATCATAGTAACAATGTAAATATCCCCAGGAGATCATTCATTAAAAAAGAATTCATTGCATTAAAAAATCAATATTAGGCCGATGACAGATTACATAAACAGAGAATAGACGAATGTCTAGCAGTCTCTGGTCAGTTAAAATTTACAGAGAATAAACGTTAGTTTAGCAGTCTCTGGCTATTACTAAGCAGTTACAGAGAATAGACAAATGTCTAGCAGTCTCTGAGCGACTTGATGGCAGTATTTAACTTGCCAGCAGTCTCATCCTTAAAACCCACGCCCATCCCAGGTACTTTGCGATTGCAATATTGATCCATTCTTCAGTGGTAGATTTTACTATACGCAGTGCCACCATGCTACTTTTTGTACCTAAATTCCTACACATAGGAGCCAACCAGGCTTGCCTTGGGGCAGCATATACTGGGCAACAAAACAGAAAATGACCTAGGGTTTCTTTACCTACCCCACATGCTGGACATAGTACAGCCCCCCCTGTTTTCCATTTAGCTGTTAGGTTACAGAGTGGGAGCGAACCTACCCTCATTTGAAATAACAATTTCCTGTCCAGGGGGTTCATTATGTAGTCCCAGTACTTTTCATAAATGGGGAACATTTTAGTTTCTAAGTAGCCAGTGGTCATAGTCCCACTGTTGGTATTAAGTAAGCTACTATTAGCTACATGTTCCCAAAATATGTCTTTTAACACAGTCTTAGAGGGAAATAAAGCCCCAGCAGGATCTGTCCATAAGGCATGAAGTCCTAGATTGAACAATGCAATCTTTAATGTTTTAAACCACCTGATTTTATTGTAGTGATCAGCTTTAATGACATCAAAGAACCCCTCCGCATAATGAGAGAGTTCTGGTGTGGTCCAAAGTCTGCGCCAGAATAATATCGGGCGCAGTTTGGCCTTTTCCGTGAGCTCTCTTCTACCTAACTCGTAACGCAGGGGTAATAGTGGGCTACTCTGTGGAGTACCCGTCAATGACCTCAAAAATTTATTTTCGGATAATTGGAGTTCATGGAGGTTTTCATACCCCCATAGCTCCGCACCATACAAGGCAGACCCAATTGCTTTTGCCTCGTATATTATCAGTGGTGGTTTAATTGGTTTAGTCATTGACTTCCTATGCTCCTTAATTATAGCCCCAGATAGCTGCTTGTGCCTTAATGTGGCGATATTAAGGTGTTGCTGCCACTTATTGTCATTGGAGATCAAGATCCCCAGATAGGTGAAGGATTTTACAACTTCTAGAATGCGGCCACTCATGGTAATATTCGATTTAAAATTTCTATGTGGGTTAAAAGCCATGAGTTTTGTCTTGGTCGCATTCACCTCAAGTCCGTGGTCAGTACAGAACCCATCAAATATTGCCAATGCTTTTTGTAAGCCACTGGGGGTTTTTGATAAAATTAAAGTGTCATCGGCGAACATTAAAATGGGGACCTTCTCCCCAGCGAGAGAAGGGGCATCCACAGCCTGAGATTGCATGCGGGAAACAACACCATTAATAAAGAGGGTAAACAGAGTTGGGGCCATTGAACATCCCTGCCGAACCCCGCGCTCAACAGGAAATTCGGCAGTGTTGTTCCCGTATCCTCCCCATCTTATTTTGGCATAGTTGCCCTCATGCAGTCGCATAATTAAAATCAACAGATCCCCAGGGACCCCTAGTGTCTCAAGCACTTCCCACAGTTTCGCCCTCGGTACCAGGTCGAAGGCAGCCCGCAAATCAACAAATGCTGCATACAGGCTGCCTCCCCCTAGCACCACGGTCTTCCACTGTATTAGTTGAAAACGGAAGACTTGATCCACAGTGCTGGTTGCCCTGCGAAATCCGGCCTGAAAGGGGGATAAGATATTATGTTCATCAACCCAATCCAGCAACCTGTTGACAACTACTCGGCCCACTATTTTCTGGATGGTATCTATTAAACTAATGGGGCGATAGTTACCGGGCTGTGCCCGATCTCCTTTTTTGTATATAGGGATGATTTCAGCACCCCTCCAAGTCACTGGGATATCTGCCCCCCTTGCAATCAAATTTATCAACAAAAGTATGTATCTGCACCATCTATCAGTGTCATTCAGGAAAACATCTGCCGGCACCCCGTCAATACCAGGAGCCCGCCCACTACGAACAGTTTTTAAGGCAGCGAGTATTTCATTCTTAGTGAAGAGGTCATCCCCAGTAAGTAAACCGTGCGTGCACCTTCTATCCACTGCCTGATCTCTAGAAGCATACTGCTCGCTAAAGAACTTTACCCAAGCATCCTGGGGGACATTATTAGTGCTTGCTTCTTCTATCCTATCATGTCCCCATTTAACTATATGCCAAAATAACCTGGAGTCCTTACGGTCGCTAGCATTTTTCAGGTTGTTCCAGTGTGCCTCATCCCAATCTTTTTTCGCTCTTGTTATACATTGTTTATAATGCTTCCTGGCAGATCTAATTACCTCTAGGTTCTTGTTCTTAATAGCATCACCCAAGGAGGTTCTTGCCAGCCTACATTCGTGATTGTACCAACGTGCAGGTCTGTGGGCATGCATCTTTTTATTTGCCGATTTCAGGAAATGGCCTCTAATTTCATCAAAGAGAGCTTCATGGACCTTAGTGGCATTATTTATACTGGGAAGAAGCCCAGTTTCACCCTCAAGGGCCATGATAGCCTTGTCAGTTGCCATGTTTATTTTTTCCATAACCAGCTCATCTGTTTTAACACTAGTCCACCTCAGCCTACGTAAATCGTTTGTAGGTACAATCAACGGGGGTAAGGGATCGATAGCATCACTGGGGGCAATCACATCAGACAGCCACCACTTGTGGAGGACGCAAAGAGGATTATGGTCACTCTCAAGCCTTTCCTTAACCTCCATATCAATAATGGATGACCATAGGGCCATACAGCATATAACATAGTCAATACGACTCTTAGATCTTCCATTATCAAAGGTCATGGCTGATACTCTGTCTGACTTGGTACGACCATTCAGAGCCCTTAGCCTATATTTAAGGCACATAGCATTCAAGCTTAAGATATCCTCGGTCCAGCGAGTTATAGGGGTTAAATCAAGTGCAGGGATTTCCCACAAGTTATCTTCCTCCGCACCTAAAAAAGCCTCACCAGTATCAAGGGGTTCAAAAGTACGGTTTAGGTCTCCTGCCAGTATGATGTTATTCCCAGAAGAGTGAGTGTCTAGGTAACTGTACAGTGACGATAAAACCGTAGATTTACCAACATTTCCCCCTCTAACATATAAGTTATAGATGTCAATGGGAGTAGAGGAGTCCCTCTCTAGTCTAATGAGCTGGATGTCTTTGTGATTTGGCTCTATATTTTTTACTAGGATCTTCAGGGACTGACGGACCCATATAGTGAGACCTCCCATTGGTCTCCCCTTGGGACCTTTGGTGGCCGGTACATAATAATTCAGATATCCCAATGCATAAACAGGATCACAGGCCCAAGTTTCTTGGAAAATGCAGACATCATACTTGCTAATGAATTCAAACCACTCTCCACAGTCCATTTTGGAACATAGCCCAGCTATATTCCAAGATAGTAGGTTCCCAAAGGCACCCTCCCCACATAAATCAGAGCTGGGAACAGGCCTGTTCGTATTTACATCCACAATGACATTACCATCTACTATTAGATTTGTTAATCCTACTAAAACATCTGGAGTACATAGCTCGTTTGAAGAGCCAATGGCTTCATTCTGCCCCCCTGTTACACACAAGGATGAAGGTATTTGCAGCTGAGGCATACAATTAGTTATTTGTCAATCACAAGCATCTAGATTGGAAAGAGCAGAGAATCTGTTTTCTAAACCTAGTCCCCACTCAACGGAACCAAAATTCTTACTAGCCCTTTTGGTTACAACGTTCCATTTTGTTCTTAAGGTGCTTGGATTGGGGCCTCTGCCTTTTCGAGGATAAAAGAAGTCAAGGGTCAGTGGTACGATAGAAGTGGAGCGTCTCTGTGGCGGAAAAATATTAGGCAGTATGTTTGGTAATGCATCGGGGTGTGAGAGATTAAGCACAACGCAATAGCCCTTGAACTTTTTTTCTCTGTTCCCAATCCACTCCACTCTTCTTGCATTTACCAGTTCCTCGGCCAGTTGCTGTTTCCCCCACGAAGATATGGCCATGTTATTGGTTAGCCAAGATAAAGATTTGTTCACAAGCGATGCTGTTGATTCAGCTTCACCGGAAGCCAGAGGGGGTACATTTGCTAAAACAAGAACTAATGGCGAGGCTTCCACCACCAGTTCAAATGACCCTTTCGAGGTATTAGGTTCAACAATAGGATGGGCGGGGGGTGCAACACCAGAGCTAATTTCCGGAAGGGTCATCAGAGGAGCCACTGGGGGGTTTGGAATAACAGTGGGTGGCAATTTATTTGCCAAAATGTCATTAACCATAGGTTGTACATTGGACGTAATGACTTCCGGGAGTTTCCCTACTTCGCCCAGCGTTTTACCAAGGAGACCTTCCAGTTTAGTCACTTCAGCGGATAGCTTATCAATTTTGCTTATCAGAGGTTTGACTATACCTTTGATTTTTATGTCCATCAGACTGCAAAATTTCTGAAGTAGAATATTAGAGAAGGTTGCATTTGTTTCCCCCGAGGGATCATCCTCCTCCACACAAGAGGTTTTCCTTGGTGGTGTTGCAATTCTGTTTTTAGCTGACCTTAACCCCGGTCGTTTTTGTATAGCTTTTCTTTTAACCCCTGTAATCCTTGGTGCTGGAATTGGAACAATGGGAGGGGTAATAAGCTCGCAGATCATAGGACTCAAAGGCACTACGTCGATATCGCTGATATCTTCGGTGCTGGCCACTATGCCACTTGGTTGAATGGTGACAGTATCCTGTGAGGGAGCTTGTGCCACTCCAGAGAGGCTAGTGTTTGTCAGGTTAAAAGGATCCTCTCTTTCTATATCTACTAGTGGGGGTTGTGTGGAAGAATCCAAACCCAGAGAGGACCTTCTGTCACTGTTTATTTTCGCTACTACCTGGACTAAGTAGTTCTCCATAGTGTTGGTAGCAGGCGTTGACTTTTTACCAGGCAAACCAGGCATGTGTGCAGATGGCTAGATAACAGAACGTAGTATTAGAGTATGAAAAAGCGGATTACCTGTCAGACGATAAGCTTGCAGCTCAATGAAGGTCAGTAGGCCTGTAACTGTTTGGGCAGAGTTCCTGGCCCAACCCAACCTTGTCCGACCTTGGACGGCCTCAGACGGCCCGCCCTTTGCCCGGGCTTCGCCCCGGGCGTCCCGCTCGCGTCCCGCGACGCGGGGTTTGCCGGTCTTTATGTCCGCATTGGCGCTCTCTGGGCGCGAGGCGCGTCACTCTGCACGCGCCGCCGCGTTGCCTGCCGGGATTTGTGGTCTCCCGGAGCGGCGGCGCGGAGTCCGGTGCCTTGGGACTCTTGGCGGTGGCGGCGATGTTTGTTGGAGCTCCCTGGTGCTCCCTGCTGCTGTTACTGCCTTCAACTGACTCTCGGCGGTGGCGGCAAAGGTTAGTGCTTCCCCCCGCTCTGCCTGGTTTGCCGGTCTTTATGTCCGCGTTGGCGCTCTCTGGGCGCGAGGCGCGTCACTCTGCACGCGCCGCCGCGTTGCCTGCCGGGATTTGTGGTCTCCCGGAGCGGCGGCGCGGAGTCCGGTGCCTTGGGACTCTTGGCGGTGGCGGCGATGTTTGTTGGAGCTCCCTGGTGCTCCCTGCTGCTGTTACTGCCTTCAACTGACTCTCGGCGGTGGCGGCAAAGGTTAGTGCTTATTTGGTTACTTTTGCTTTTCTTTTCAATGAGGTTCTATTTTTCAGTACTTTTGGGCAAGAATGTATGTCAAATCTCCTTCCTAAGATTTTCACCAGGCAAGCCCGAAAATGTGTCCTTGAAGGGGAACATCACTATCTGAAGGGACATTTTTGACCATTTTGCAGAAAAGAAGAAACTTTCTGCAAATCCTTTGAGGATGGACAGCTTTTTAAATGTGTACTATGTTGATACAACTGTAGAAAGGATTACATGCTGTCAATCTGTTGGAGCCGAGGAGTATGTTGGATCTTTGCTACAAACTTTTTGCCACACACTTTTCTTTTCCCCACATATTCCTTCTAGAGTATTTCTTCTTTTTTTCTTTGACCTATTGTCTCGTCCTATATATTTTTTGTTTACATTTTGTCTCACCCTTTCTCCCAGAGTGTGATTATCCAAATCTTTTCAGGTCAAGCCTAGTCTGCTCTTTTCCACACACTCGTGCATGTGGCGGCATCCACCTTGCGAGAGCGATCAGCGGTGCGCAGGGGCCATCTGTTTGTAATTAGCTCGGCCGCACGCTTGTTCTTCCGCTGCCTTTCTCACCTTCACTCTCCCTTGTCAGCTTGTTTTTTACCATTACTGTCATGTACATTGGGCGTTTAACATTGCGTTTTGTTTCAAACTGATAATGGCTGCCACAAGTTTATTGCGGTGAGTTTTTTTGGTCTTCTACTGTGCTCGTTACACGGGGTAAGTACTATTGTATTGTATGTTGGATCTGTGATACACACTTTTTGCCACACAATTTTCTTTTTTCCCCCGCATATTCCTTCTAGAGTATTTCTTCTTTTTTTGTTTGACCTATTGTCTCGTCCTATTTTTTTTGTTTACATTTTGTCTCACCCTTTCTCCCCAAGTGTGATTTTCAAACTCTTTTTAGGTCAAGCATAGTGCTGCGCACATGGGCTGCTCTCGGCGATGACCTTTAGAAATTGGTCTGCCTTTCCACACACTTGTGCATGTGGCAGCATCCACTTTGCGGGAGCGAGCAGCAGTGCGCAGGGGCCATCTGTTTGTAATTAGCATGGCCGCACGCTTGTTCTTCCGCTGACTTTCTCACCCTCACTCTCCCTTGTCAACTTGTTTTTTTTACCATTACTGTCATGTGCGTTGGTTATTTAACATTGCGTTATGTTTAATACTGATAATGGCTGCCATAAGTTTATTGCAGCGTGTTTTTGAGATCTTTTACTGCGCTCATTACACGGGGTGAGCACTATTTAGTTTATTTGCAATGCCCACCTCCCCAGCACTTGTGGGTCAATCATGGGCGTAATTTGTATACAGAGCGCGCTATGCCCACGTTCACTCTAATAGTGGCTGGCAGTAGCTAAGTAACGCTGGTTGATTTTTTAAATTTGAACTTTAATTCAAGAGATGCACTCTTCAGGGACACCGTGCTCTGTTTATTTATTTATTACTTTAAAACTGGTGCTAAGCTGCCACAAGCCCCGCCTCCCCAAGGTGGGCGGCCTCCTGCTCCGGAGTGCACAGTCACAGATACTGACTCTGAACTGAGTGACAGCCAAGTGTAACGCTGGGTCCCCCACCGGCTCCTATACATGTACCGGACTGCTGGAGTCAAGGCTGCTCTTGTCGCCGATCAGCTTCTGAGGTCATGAGGAGACCTGCAGTGGTTGTGTGGTAGCGGCGCAAGCACCCCCGTATACCATTAATGATGTGTTGCCCATATTGCCATGCTTTTATCACGTTTTTGGATTAATGTGCACACCAGGGTTAACTTGCGACCCAGTTCCCAAAAAGTGCATAAAAAAACTTTCGAAATAGTTTGTAGCGCTGTGTCAGCCTGTGAGGAACTTGTGTCTGAACTTTTTTACCTCCACTGTGCACTCCTTTCAAAATCGTCCTTCAGTGACATAAAGACGGACTGCTTGTTGCTTTCTATCTGACTAGACGACAAAGCGGTTTGCAGATGGGTAGCCTCCTCTTACGCAGGATGCTTTTAACATTGTTGACTTTGCCTGCGTACAGAGTTACTCCTGTGACTTTGCCTGCTTACGGAGTTACTCCGATTGTGTCGTTTTGCAGTTGTATTCGATTTGAAAGCAGTCTCAGTCCGTTTGTTATGCCATCATTTACACAGGTTATCACAAACTGTAATTCCATTTGTTATCCGTCATGTTCCGAAGTGTGTATGCAGTCTTGTCACACAAGTAATTTCTTAAGCAGTTGTATAGTAGTTGCCACCTCACATTTCATTACGGACACTGTCTCCAGACTACGGTCATAAAGTTTACAGCTACAAATCTTTGATTTCGGGTGTGTTAGTCTAACTAGTTCAAATGAAGCAAAACAAGCCTGCAACACCTACAATGTACTTGCTATCACATGACTGAAAACACTGTAATTACCTTTTTGGACGGACTCCTCAGGATATTGCGGCATAGATTCGCAAAATTTGCTGCACAAAAATTGAAATTTTGCAGTATTATCGCAGCACTTTATTTTGCACTAATTTGCTTTAAAAAAAATCCTAGTATATATATTCCTGGATGATTAGCGTATTGCTGCTCTCTCTAAGACACCTCTTGATTTTCTGATATAAGATCGAAACATCCTTCATTTCTTTAGGATCCAACTTTCCTTGCACTCTCTTGACTTTGGACAGCCTAGTTTTAGCTATACTATATAGCATCTCTCCATAGCGCCCTCCTGAGTTAAGATGGATAGAATGCTCTTTGTAGCGCTAATAACTACCTCTCTAAACGTGCTTTTAAATTTCAAAAATATGCAACAGCCATTTCTGTTGAGGACGTTTCATTTCTCTAATAGAAAAAAGTTGTTTCTGTTCCTAGACGATGTATCCGCGTCTTGTGTTTTTTTATGTTGTTTTTTTTTTTTTAGTTTTATATAGTGCAAACTAGACTCGAGACATCGGGTATCAGAGCGCTTTACATAGCACCTGTTTTATTACAGAAGGACTCATTAATTGTTGTGAGGCACGGAGAGATTACGTGATGTGCCCAGAATCACATGATGTTTAGCATTGTTGCCGAAACTTGAACCCAGTTCCCCAGCTTCGAGGTCGACCGTTCTAGCCCTAAGGCTACCTCCTCTCCTCTATGTTGGCCTGGTGTAGCTGCCCAGGATAAAACACAGAAGGTAAATAACTTTTTCAAGGTTTGCTGGGAGGCTCCTTGTTTTGCCTGAACCCTTACCTACTTTTTACCTTCTATACTCTCCTGTCCATTCAGTGCTGTTCCTTAACTCTCACTGTCTTTCCTCAGCCCTTCATCCCTGATGTCTAGTCTTTTCACAGACTGTAGTTTCACTTTTGGCTTAAACATTAGCAAAGCCACTAGATCTGCCTAAACACTTATAAGGTCCCAAAGGCGAAACTTTTTGGCTATGCCAATGCTTGTGTTATTGTTCCTATGCTTGTGTTATTGTTCCTACCTATCCTTCTCTGGTGTGCTTTTCTTATGTGTGTTTACTAAGTTTCCTCCTCTGTTTCCCATCACCGGGCGCACATGGTTTTGTAAATGATTTGAGACAGTTTTCTTTGTTTGAACGGAGGCACCAGTCCTCATGTAAGTGATGCAGAGCATTTTTCTGTGTCTGAGCGGAGGTGCAGTGAGCAAATTCCACTTGCGTCTTTCTCTCTTTTATATGCTCTTTTCCCTTCTTCATTCTTTTTCCTCACCTGTGTGTGCCTTTTCACTTGTATTTATTTCATACTCTCTTATCTATACTTTTGGGGGTGGGCTGCGGGGGTGTTTTGTAACATGTTTGTTTGTCTCGTTTGCCCTAGTCTGACTTTTCCTAAAGAACCCCTTTAATTCTCTCTGGTTTGATAGCGTCTGCGGGTTCCTGAAATGTGCAAACATTTTTCCGTTTTTAGGAGTGGCATCAAAGAATCTGGAACATGCGACCAGGATATAACAGTGTTTTTCTTTGTAGCTTGTTCCCACTTCTCTTCCACTCTAACCTTGTCTGTGCTGCACCCCTGCCGTAAGAAAAAAAGCAGTATGGCGTGGCCACCAATAGCTGTGTCAATAGCTTTTTTCTTTTTCTAATATTTAGCCACGCTGCTGTACAGTGTAACTAAAAGACATTGACAAAGATAATAGCTCCTGTATAAGCTTTGCCAAAGCTTGTTTACATAGAGTTTAATACTGCTTCTTAGAATTGTTACTGGTAGATGTAATTTACTGTTACACAATATATTGTACTCAATCTAATGACCTTCTGGTGGATGGGAAATGGAGTCTGCCTTGCCTGGGTTCAAAGTTGTAACTTTCTGATCTCTGAATTTACCAGTGGTAAATGTTTAACTGAGCTATTTCTTTGCTTCTTTAAGGAGAATGGCCCACTAGTTAGGTCCTCAAAAGCAACAGCCACAAGCAAATAAGGCCTGCTTTGCCTTACCTCTATTGCCTAAAATCAAGCAGATATGATACATTGTGTAATAAAGTGTTCCTTTGTTGCATGGTTACCCCCCATTATTTGCCTGACATCTGATGCTACCCGACTTGATGTTCCCTGGATCCCTGCCAATCAGGTTCCCAGGGCTTGTGTTTTTCCCCGAAATTGTACCTTCGTATCCTCAATTGGCGCATCAATGGCTACAGGCAAGCCTGTTCTAAAATGTACCATGTATACCAAGTGCACTGTGACCAAGGAAGGCATCTGAGGACTGCAGCATCAATTGTGCCACCCCAGGAGTCCTGCACCTTCACCTACACACACTGCTACAGCAGGCTGAGTGTTTTGGTGCAGACAAAAGCGAAGAGTCGACATGGCACACACCCCTGTGGGCCATGCCTGCAATCTACTGACTAAGGCCTAGGTAAGTCACCCCTCTAGCAGGGTGAACTAGTGTTAAGGTGAGGGTACAGAGGCATGAGCCCTGTAACCCTACAATGTCGAAGTCCATTCATAGACATTGTGAGTGTAGTAAAGCCTTAAAGAGTATATGTATATGATCTATATGCAGCTCCGCAGAACGAAGACAAGGATTGTGTAAGTTGATGTGATGTACATGAATGAAAATGTGCTGTTCTTAAGAAAAATGGCAATAAAAAATAAATTAAAAAAAGAGTATATGGTCTGGGAGTTGGTCACTTCGAACTCCATAGCTCCATAATGGCTTTACTAAAAACTGGGAAGTTTGGTAGCAAACGTCTCAGCACACTAAACCCAAACTGATGCCAGTGTGGGATTTCATGTAAAACGAACTCTGAGGGCATCTTAGAGATGCTTCCTGAAAACTGACCAGCCCTGGTGTGGTTCCTGAATGGCTGCCTGCCATTGCTACCACCCTACAGGTTTCGGGACCCCTCGGTAGGGGACCTCCACTCTCTGGGTCCTGAAACGGAGCCCATCCTGGGTAAAGGTGCCATGCCCCTTCCCCAGGACAGGCTGTGGCCACGAAAGGGGCTGCTTCAAATGCCTGCTACCTTTGGGTGCTGTCCCTGCCTTTTGCTGCCCCAGCAACTGGCTTCCACTAGTTAAGACCCCACTTGGGCAGGAGAATCAGCGGGAAATCCAAGTTAGGATCAGAGGTGGGCCCACCGTTGCCAACCCCACTCCTCCGGTGAGGGAAGTGAGATAAAGCACACATCTCAGTCCACCCCCTCTTGAAGATGGGGGGACTCAGCCAATTAGGAAGAGGCTCATGCCCCCTCCTGCTGGAGGGTGGCATAATAGGGGGTGTACCTACCCCAAGGAAGGAATCCATTGGTCTGAACTACACACCCCTTTAACACCCCTAAATTTTGTATTTAGTTGTGAGCCTGAACCTTGTCTCCTCAGACTAGAGGAACAAAGAAGGACCAAAGAGCTGTGCTGACCCAGGAAGAAACAGAGGGCACCAACTGACGTGGCCCCAGCCCTACTGGCCTGTCCCAACAAAGACCTGCCTACAGCAAAGAAACCGGCATGTCCCGCAGCAGCAGGACTCCAGGGCCCGGAGGTTCAGCCCTGCACTCAACTAAGAGACTCTGTCTCCCGTGAGCACCGATTTGCTCGCACCCAAGTCTAACCGTCAGACTCCACACTCAGCGATTCTGCACCCAGCCACCACGGCCCGAGGTCGAGTGGCCCTATACTCCAGAGAGGTCGCCCCGGCGATCCAAAGTTGGGATCTGGTGACCCCTGACCTCCGACCTCCCACAAGCTTCAAAACTAAACCTGCAGCCTTTACTTGAAGGGTCACCCCAACCGCGATCAAAGGCGGTAACACAACTGTTCCCCTTGACCGAAGAAGTCCTACCATGTCTGTCCGGCTGACACCGACCACGACTGATCACAGCCTAAGGAAACCGACACCTTAGACACCTCAGCCCATTGCTGCCTTCCTGGGCTTGGGTGGCCTAACCAACGGCGACCAAGCATCCTCCCAGATCCGCAGTCGCCTTCTCAGTCGTGGGTCGCCTCCAAGAAGTCCTTCCAACCAAGCCTGCAGCTTTCCGAAACAGATGAGCTCCACTGAAAGCAAAGGATTGCGACGTCTGCCTTACCTCCTGCACTAGGTGCCACTGGCAGTGCAGTTCTTGTGTCTGTCGTTGGCCCCTGCAGTGCCGACTGCAACCCTAGGAGCTTTGTTCTCACACGCAAGTGGCCTCCATGCCAGCAGACCCAAACCAAAGGCTAAAGTTGGGCCCCTGCACTCTTCAGCCCTAGTGCCGCTGGTGGTGTAACTAGAGTGTCCACTTGGACCTCGGGGAACCATGGTGCTTACCCCGAAATCTCAACCCCGTAAGTCCAAATACTTACCTCTGAGCTCGATAACCATTTTCCCTCTTCACAGTATGAGATTTTGGGTCTAGCGAGTGTTCTATGTAGAACTGCTATTGTATTGGGAAACGTAAGCCCTATTGTAACGTAATCCGAAAGTACTCAAAGACTATTTACTGTGTAATGCCAAGTATTCTGAAAATTGATATCAAGCTGTAACTGTTGCAATTACAAAAAGAACTGCAGTTCCTTGACAGTTGTGCATTTGAAAGTATTTATTAATTACATGTACCAAGTCCTGCATGGTTCTCTAAATAAACCATAAGTATGCCTTTTTTTATACTTACCTAATTGGTCTGGATTCTGTCTCTGAGTGTGTAACATCATCCTTGATGGAGTGAATACAATAAATGCTTAACACACTCTCATAATAAGCCTAACTGCTTAACCACACTCCCACAAATAGAGCTGTTGGTGATTATCTAATTTAGCCTCTACTATATCTCTGGGAGTCCACTGGACTCTGTGCACACTTAACCTTACGTTTGTGTAGAATATACAGAGCCAGGTTCCAACATAGTGGTTATTTGAAGGCACTTCTCTTTGTTGCCAATAGTGTATTCCACTTCATTAAGCAGGGCCAGTGGCTTAGAAGGTTCTCACACTGGATCTTTCACTAGCTTCATCTTTGCTTTTGGTTCAGGTGAATCCGGGGTCCTTCTAGTGATTACCTTGCAGGAGAGAAGTATGTCAAGTCTTGTGAGAGGGAACGACCCAAGTGGATGAAATTTCCTCTAGATATGATGGGTTAGGTATTGCCACCATAGGGACTGAGGAATTCTGGTGAATTAGAAGCTTTTATTATATTGTTCAGAAACAGCTGATTTAAGGTTCCATACAACCAAACGTTGAGCCCCCCATGTTCAGGGACATGCAAAGCATCCCAAGTGGTTTCTTGAAGCATCCATATACGCACCTTTGCAGTACACATTTGCTGTGCATAGACAGTTTGTCTTTCACCAGCACAGAAGCAGCATTAAAGCATCAGGCATTAACCAGGATTGTAATTCTCCCATTGGTAAATACGATTTCTGCTGGGTGCTGATTGGGTCGCCATGAAAGGAGTCGGGCTGAAGAAGAACCTATAAGAAGAAACCTGAATCTAGGACAAACAAATGAAATAATTAACATGGGCATGATGAATTGCTAATGAAAATGGCAGTTAATTTGTCCTCATTTAACTGGTTGCTGGGCAGAAATCCCTTCCTTCAAGGGACCGGGTATCCCACTTTGTGGTTATTAATAAAAATACCATTTGTGTAAGGCGTGTGGTGAACCAGAATGTAAACTGGCTTAGCAAAGAAACAACGGTACACAAGAGGGCCATAAATGTGGTCTACACCCATAACCGCCCGAAACAATGAAAAACACTCTTGTGCAGGCCCTTTCCGTAGCGCTCTAAGCAGATGGTCTTTACCAACAATCTCTATTTAACATTTTAAGTTAGGTTTACAAAGTGGGGTGTACATTAACATATAGCAGGACTGAGCGATTGAAAGAAGAAACAGGACAACAGGACTTCAGAATTCAGGGCGTGAGTCCATCCACACCATCAGGAAACTGTTGGCCCAATTCATGGCTAGCTCGGAGTGACTTACCCGCACCCCTAACCTTCCCAGGCTGAAAGGTGATTTGGCAAAGCTCGAACATGACACTGTGATCCCCAATTGAAACATAGCTTACCTCTTTTGTTGCTTACTCATAAATGCTCTTGGTAAACCACAGGAAGCATATGAATAGCGTTTTTAATACATTTATTGAAACAATCGTAGTTTAGCATTGAGAGAATATGCTGCAATTATTAGGCAGGTGAAACAAAGCAAAGTAAACAGTATTGTGAACATGGTGAAGAGAATAAACAATCCAACAATGGCAGTCTGATTTCTCTATAACTATATTCCTACCTAACCATGCCCCTACGCTGGGATCATAATGGGTATAATCTCTGCCTGTTTCTGGTCCAGGGAGTGTCTGGCTTGGCAATTCGGGTTACACTGCTCCCATGGGGAACAGGGTCAAGACTAATTTGCTTATCACTAAGTCTTAACTGGAATGGCATGGGGAGCAAAGAAACAATGAATTTAGGTCCAGATCTCTGTACTGGGGTGAATGTATGACATTCTTCAGCATTCTGTCCATCAATTGTTCATTTTGCATTTGTCACCCTGAGTGGTACGGGTATGCCCAGACGTATGTCCTGTGCTCTCCATGCCACTGGAGTCAAGCTAGCCTGGCTGATGAGGGGTGAAACCCCGGAACTGGTCCTAGGATGATTTTTTCCAATCCAGGGAAAACCTGGCCTGGCAATTCGGGCTGGACTGTTCCCATGGGGAACAGGGTCAAGACTCATTTGCATATGGGTGGTGCTAAACTGGAATGGTGTGGCATGGAAAAAACAATGAATTTATTCTGTGACTAGGAGTGAATGTATAATTGGTTCTACATTGCGTCCATCATCTGTTCTTGTTGAATTGATCTTTTATAATATCCTGAGCCCCCATACTTGAGTGTCTTGGTATGGAGTTAAATTCCTGTCTGCAGGGTCAGAATGGAAGATCAGCATTGGCCAAGCTTCATGCCAAACACGACATCCGTCCATGGATCGTTGTGGCTGGAGTGTCATCTCTGACAGTGGCGGCTGGTGACATTTGATAGTGGTGAGGCGTAAAAGTTTGTGGCAAGTGAGAACAGCGAAGAAGCCTGACTGTCACAAGGTGGGGATTTGGGGAGCACCCCCACCCGAGTAAATTTTGAACAAAGATGGGGCAAATCGTGGATTTTCAAGCATATTTGTGAAAGTCAGAAGGTTAATATAGCAATTGCGAAAGTGTATCGTCTTGTAGCAGCATTTATATAGTGCTTCCTACCCTTGGAGGTGCCAAAGTACTTGGGCCGTTCTCCCCTCTGTGCCGGGTGCTTGGTACACAGTAACCCCTCTCTGTGCCCAGTGCCTGGGAGAAGGAAGTTACCCTCCTCACTGCCTAGCATCGGGTGCACATTAGCATCTCCCTCTGTCCTTGGTACGCAGCAGTTGTGTCCTCCTCTATGTCAGGTGCCTGAACATACACAGCAACTACCCCGTCTGTATCTGCCCCTAGTAAATTGCATTGCAATATCCCGTCTACTTCTGGTTAAGACCAGCAGTCCCCCCCTCAACCCCCCGTTGATCAGACAGGCGGTAATTAAAGTAGTTAGCCCATCCGCCTCATCTTTCTCCGCTCTGTGTCGACAGAAAACAACATTACTGCCACTTTCCGTATACTTGTACAAGCTTATAACACGCTGACATCACAGCGCTTTAAAACGGACCACTTAGTTAAAGGAGCACAAGGCAGCGAGTGAAGGGCACACTGTAGAGAGTTAGTGGATTAAGGACACAGTGCCGCTGCAAATTCTGTGTGTCTCCAACATCCCCACACCTCACCGAGGACGGGGAAACTGAAAGTGAAAGGGCCGAACTAAATGCTCCACTGCTTGGGGATGACAGGAAACGTCCCACCCGAGGTTCACTGGCATACCGGCCCTGCTGGCTAGTTTTATGCCCTAGGCTGTGGCTGTTTCTAATTTAGCTTCCACGTAATTCTGACATTTTTTCCTTCAGCACAAACTATTAAACAGATGGCTGTCAGGTATGTAAATCTGTCAAAGAAGACACATGCTTGAGACAGAGGCGAGCGACAACAGTGAACTGCATTAAAACAAATTAAGGGAACTATTATAATGCAGTGCACAATGGGGGTGAACTTGTCCTGGAGGTTCGCCTTCATATCTGCTTTTGAATTCTACCTCTCACCCGGCCACAAGTACCATATTGGCCTTTCTGCGAACTGTGCTTGCAAGAGAACAACGTTAGCGAAGGTGCCCTGCTCGTGCTCGGTAGAATCGCTTGCTTGTGCGCTGCACTATTGAAAACACTGAAATGTGGACCAACTGTCCTTTTGCCGCACTCTTTCACAAACAGGTGGATGGAAACAATCCACATATTTTTTCAAATAGGAGAGGGGGTGTTGGGTCACTGGTGAAGACTTCCATCCACATTCCAGCCACGTGCAAACACTGCTGCGCAAAAAATGCTATCAGCCTTAAGCCTTCCATAATGGAAAGCTATTTCCAGCGAGCATTCCCGAAATCGAATGGAGGAAAATACGGAAAGCAAAGCCACGATGAGCGAGACAAAGGACGGATAGAAAGAGAGAGGGGGGGGGGGGGCTGCTTTGAGCATTTGTCCCAGGGTTGCAGTCGGTTTGCAATCCGGCCCTGCCCTGCTAGACTCTACCAGTGAAATGTCATACCGGGGCATGTGCAAAGGCACACACCATCAGATTAGTGGCCAGCACTTTCAAGAGAAGCGGCTGCATTAAGTGAATGACACTCACCGTTCGTCTCTCTCAGCAAGGAGCACTCATGACGTGCCGGGAGCACAGAAGTTATGACCTCACTCCAGTCTGTCCAGCCCCGACCTGAGCCAATCCTCCACTCTGCTCCCTTTCTGTTTGTCAGGAAGAATTTAAATACCTACTTACTTTCGTCGTGAACTGAAGTCTCGTCCAGTCTCTTCTTTACCGGAACACCGTCGCATGACTCACTCGAGCCACCAGCACCACCATCCTCGTGCGCGGTAACTAACTCAGCCAATCCCGGCGCAGCATAACATCGCTACTGCACCAGGATTGGCAAAAGAGCAGGGCTAATACTGCCCGTAATGAGAACCGGCTCCCCCGGGTCTCTGCCGGTGTGACTGCTAGGGGAGGAGGAGGAGGGAAGGGGCTACTGCGTGTGTGCGCATGCGTGGGCAAGTCATGAAAATGACTTACCCTAAATGCGCACACTGCTGCTGCTATCAGAGTCACACGCTGCCAGCCTGCCACTTACTGCTGCAGGCCAGCCCCCCACACCAGTTCCGCGATCACAATGATGACGTGACTCCGACCGGAGACCTCAAATCATTATCGGGCTGCGCTGCGCTCATAATTTTACATTTTGAATGTGCAGTGTGTCAGTGACAGTGACGGTCGTCCACGGGTAGTGGGGCAACGCCCTAACGCCCCAATGGACGAACCGCAGAGACCGTGCATGGTTTAAATAATAAAACTGCTGTGTAAGACATACAGCTCTGATGCAATGATGTCTAAATGTTAAAAGCTGTCTCTGAGTGGGCAACGCCTGTACCAGGATATCTCGTTCTATGTTCCTATCCTTGAACGAAGAGTACAGATTATGTAGCAGAAAACGCTTTCTAAAAACAAGCAGCATATGCACCTTTACTTGGAAACATACCATGAAAATAAAATATGTGGAAAGTAGGGTGACCAACTGGCATTGGTGCAAATTCAGGACGGTGAGTGTTAAAATTCAGGACAAATGGTCAAAATTCAGGACACAAATTCAGGACAGGAGGTCGAAATTCAGGACAAAACTTTAGGACAATTGGATACGTTTTACAGACACATCAGAGGTCGCGCAATAGTATATAAGTAAGCCCAGCCATATCCAAACATTCAACCAGTTGCAAACTTAGCCATCATGTATCCTTCAATCTATCATTTCACTCATCCATCCCTTCATTCATCCTTTCACTCATCAATCCATTATCCATCCATCCACCCTTTCACCCTATGCATCTGTACACTCATCCATCCACTCTTCTACCCATCCACCCATTCACTCATCCATTCAGCCATTTACCCTTTCAACCCATCCAGCCATCCTTTCACTTATTCATCCATCCACCCAGTCACTCATCCTTCCACCCCTCCACCCTTTCAGTTATCCATCCATCCATCCTTTCAGTCATCCATCCATCCTCCCTTTCTCTCTCCATCGACCCTTTCACTTAGCAATCCTTCCTTCCTTCCATCCATCCATCTATCCATCCACCCTCCCATCCATCCATCTACTCATCCACTCATGAATCCATCCATTGACCCTATCACTCATCCATCCTTCCTCTCATCCATTTATCCTTTCACTCCTTCACTCATCTATTCATCTTTTTGTCCATCTATCCTTCCTTTCACTCACTCATCCATCCTTACATCCACCCTTTCACTCATCCGTTCATCCATTCACCCTTGCACTTATCAATTCATCAACCCATCCATCCATCATTTCACTCATCCATCCACCCACTCACTCATCATCCACCTTTTCACTCATCCATTGTTTCATCCATCCATCCACCCTTTTACCCATCCAGCCACCCTTCCACCCATACATCCAGCTATTTACCTTTTCTCTCCTCCATCAAAGCAGAGACAGATCCACCACATGAGGGGACAGGAGTCATCACAGGCGCGGGGGGGGCAGGAGCCACCACATGGGGAGACAGGAGCCATCACTGGGGGAGGGGGGGGCTGGAGCTATCCCAGGAGGGGGAACAGGATCCACCAGGGTGGGCACCGGAGTGGGCGTGCAGTATTCTAGTATCATGTTGGTCTCTTCCAGGGTGGGGTAGGGCTTTTCACCCCCTCCTGGACAAGACAACGAGAAGAAAGGCTCTATTTCCAAAATGTTACTTTTGCCATCTCCAACTGTGATGTACAGTACTTAAAGGAGATACTCCGAGAGAACTGATTTAACTGATTGTCCTCCATACTTTGTTAATCAGTGTGGGTGCGATTGTGCCATTTCTTTATTTCATTACATTATAGACTGCATGTTTGCAGAACCGAGGTTTGTTGAAACCACGTGCTGTCTCGGTGTAATGGGGCCAGTTCTAGGATGTTTGGCGCCCTGGGATGTGTGAGGCCCCTCTAAATTGACGAATTCAGGGCTGTTTGCATCTGAATAGATGCCCCTGCTCCTGCTCCTGAAGCGGCAGCCCCTCCCTCTCAGTCACCTCCAAGCACCTCTTAACAGCTCATCAAGGGCTGGAGGTGTGAGGGTTGCCATCCCACTGTGCCTCTCCAATGCTGCTAGGTATCCCAGCTTGCATCAGAGTCTGTTAACCCCTTTACTGCTAAGGCTATTTTCCTTCTTTTATGTAATTTCCATTGAAATCAATGGAAAGTCCATGACGAGTTACCCTTGTCATTAGCGGCGAAGAGGTTAAAAACCCGACCCCAACAGCATCAGAGTCAAGGAGGGAGGTGGGTGGTTAAAATTACGGACAAATGCCATCCGTTAAAGAATCCTTCACGGACAACGGACAGACGGCTGAAATTACGGACTGTCCGTGAAATTTACGGACGGTTGGTCACCCTAGTGGAAAGTAACAGGGCTAAACTGAACAGGATTAAAACGAAGTCGTCTAATAATGTGTAAAGTGTAAAACTAAGAGGAGAACCAAAGTGCGCCCAAGAAGGCTTCGACTCACTGGGACAGTCAGAATTGCGAGAACCGCAAGGTGCAGTAACTGTAGTTCCTTTACCAGGCACTTTTACCACCTATTAATACTTGGCAAATCGAAATTAGCAGGTAACTCGGAAAATTTGCTGATATTAATGTACTCACTCTTAAATTACTTTGATGCTAACATCATCTTGACGAGTGGTGATATTTCACCCAGAGTGATAGCTCTGGATAAAAAAACCTCTAATCAGTCAGTCAGTCATAAGCTTTTATTCGATATGCAAGATATCTTATAAGCGCACATACAATACAGCCATTTACGAATATACAAAAAGCAACAATTTAAGAAGACAATATTAAATCTCATTAAAAAGGATAAAAGGACATAAAATGCCCGGAATAATTTAGCTAAAAAGAGAATTAAACCGCTACTGACAGTCTCTTGCAACGAATATGCCAGAACTGTTTTAAAAATTTAGCTATGCCACATACAATAGGAGGGGAAGTGTCTGTCATTAGGATGCGCAAAGCTACTAGGTAACTACGTGTACCCATTTTTCGGCAAAGAGGTTTAAGCCAATAGCTCCTGGGCTTTGCATAGTCCGGGCATTCGAATAGGATATGCGTGATGGACTCTATCCTACTAGGACAACATGCACAGTTTGGGGACGTATGAGCAGCTGATTTCCAGTTTGATACCAAGGCCCCAAGCGGGAGCGAACCTACTCTAAATTTAAAATACAGTGCTCGGTCAAAGGGGAGGGTGACAAGGTCCAGGTAAGGCTCGAAAGCTACAACATCTTTTACTAATAAAAAGGCAGCAGTGGACTTGCAATGATCCGGGTTTGTAGCTAGTTGTTCCACAGCCCATTTCCAGTAAAGTCTCTTCACGGCCTCTTTTGGTGGAGCTGAACGTGATGACCAACAGTCCCCTAGTCCGATTTTCTCCAGAAGCTTTTTAGTGTCTCTCAGCCATCTTATTTTTGCCCAGCCGCCCAAGCTCATTATTTCCGCCAACCCATCAGCATACGATTTTAGCTCTTCACCCCTCCAAATACGTGTCCATAAAAGGAGAGGGCGAAGCTGGGCTTGATCTTTAATGTTTTTGCAGCCTGTATCCAACAGCACAGGTACAGTTGGGGTGCTCAGAGGGATGGCGATGATTGATTTTAGGAGCTTACTCTCCGCTGTAGCCAGGGCGTCCAAACGGCAATGTCCCCAGAGTTCTGCCTCATATAAGGCTGATGTTACTACCTTAGCCTTGTAGATGTCAATTACTGGGGTAAGCGATCTCCTAGGTGAAGCCCGGAATTCCCTCAGGAGGGCTCCTCCTACTCTCTTATGGTTGAGGACCATCTTATCAATGTGGGGTAACCAGGTCATTCTGTCCGTAATCCGAATTCCAAGGTAGTCAAATTCGGATATTTTCTCCAGGGCAACAGAGTTAAGAATAGGTGGGCGGCCCAGTTTCTTTGGAGGATTTAGGACTAGGTACTTAGTTTTGTCCACGTTAATTACTAGTCCCTTTGCAGCACAGAAATCCTGGAAACGGGTTAGCAGTTTCTGGAGGCCTTGCGGAGTCTTGGAGATCAAGAGTGTGTCATCCGCAAAAAGCAGGGTGGGGATCCGCACTCCTCCGAGACAGGGGGCGTCGGCTGGTTCTTGTTGGAGATGTTCTACCACCCCATTCACATATAGTGAGAAAAGGGTGGGCGCCAGAACGCATCCCTGCCTCACGCCCCTAGACACTGGTATTTTCTCTGTTAGCTCTCCGTTTTTACCCCAGCGGACCTGAGCAAAGGTATGGGCGTGGAGGCTAGTGAGGAGGGACAAGATGTAAGGGGGCAATCCCAGCTCATGAAGCACCCTCCATAACTTCTCCCGGGGAACTAGGTCAAAGGCAGTCCTTAGGTCTATAAAGGCCAAGTATAGACTGCCCTTGCCTAGCTCCACCACCTTCCACCCCAGGAGTGCCAACCTGAACACCTGCTCTATTGTCCCCATTCCTGCCCGAAAGCCTGCCTGGAAGTCCGAAAGTATTTTGTTCTCCTCCACCCAGTGTAGAATCCTTCCAAGTATAGCTTTGCCTGCTATCTTTTGAGTGGAGTCTATCAGGCTTATTGGGCGGTAGTTCCCCGGGATTTCTCTACACCCTTTTTTATAAATCGGGACCACTACCGCCCCCTTCCACGATTCTGGCACTGGCCCTCCCGTCATGATGTCATTAAGGAGAGCTGCAATAACCCTTCCCCACTCCACTGGGTATGCCCGCATAAGATCCCCCGGGAGGCCATCTGGGCCAGCTGCCTTGCGGGGGCTACCCACCCTATTACTTTTTCGATCTCTAAAGGGGTGAAGAGATCATAGGCGTGAGGTTCTAATACTAGTGGGGAATTCACCCTAACATTTAGTTCCCCATCTGCCGGGAGATATAAATCCCCAAAGTGTTTTACCCAACTTTGAGGGGGGATATTACAGGGTCTCATAGCTGCCTCGGGCCTATTCCGGGAGCCTACAAGGTTCCAAAAAGCCCTTGAATCCCTACTTTTGCTAGCCTGGAGTAGGTCTTCCCAGAATTTATCTTCCCACTCCATCCTAGCAATTTTTAGGGATCTGTTGTAGGCCTTCCTTGCTTCCTGTATATCGCTGTGGGATTTGTGCTTTACTGCCTCAACAAGCCTTGACTTGTGTGCCCTGCATGCTTGAGTGTACCAGCCATCATCTAGCTTTTTACCTAGCTTGTTTCCCAACTTACTAGAATGGATGGTAAACACATTTGTCAAGGCATCTACTAAGGAGACAAATAGTCCACTCACCCTGCCCACCCCTTCTAAGGGGGACCCCAGGGTTGTCACTGCATGGTTTAAGAGGGTTACAATTTCTCCGACCCTTGCCTCGGAGAGGACCAGTTTAGCCCATTTTATTCGTCTTCCACAGGGCGAGACTACAGACTCGTCAGAGGGAGCTAATACGGGGTTATTAAGACCCTTTTTTACAGGGCACCACCACTGGTCCATGCTTAAGGAAAGTGGGTTGTGGTCACTTTCAATCGTGGGCACCACCAACATATCCCTCACATGGTTCCATAGATATACATCTACTAGGATGTAATCTATCCTAGAGGTGTGTCCTGGTCTGTTGTACGTATGGGCACCCCCCCTATCCGAGATTGTCCTCCCATTGACTGCCCTTAGATTTAGTTCAAGGCTCAGGGAGTATAGCTGTAGCGCCACTTCTGTCCACCTCCTGATGGGTGGGATTTCCAGTACAGGGATCCCTATCCTAATGTCCTCCTCGTCTTGGTCAAGAGCAACGTCCGAGCCCAGAGGTTCGAACGTACAATTCATGTCACCAGCAACCAGTGTGCGCGACTTGTAAGGAGTTTTATTCAGGAGGGTCTCAAGAAGAGATATTACAGGTGACTTTCTCCCGCCCTTAGTCCCTCTGGCATAAACATTATAGACATTTAAAACTAGTCTTCCCCTTTGGTCTCTTAAGATGATATTTTGGATGTCCGGGCTACCTGTGTGTATCACCTCTATTCTGCAGTCTAAGGAGGCTGCTACCCAAATAAGTAGACCACCTGAAGGTCGCCCCCTCCCTGTTTCCGAGGTTAGTGCAGGCACAAAGTAGGAAGAAAATCCCGCCCTGTGTACCGGCACCAAGCTCCAGGTCTCTTGGAAAATACATAAGGAGTGCTCATCAACCCATGCAATCCAATCAGGGAGAGCCAGCTTTCTTGCGATCCCTGCGACATTCCAGCTGAAAACCTTGAAAACTAGGTCCGTCACAACTGGAGTGTCACTGGTTGCAAGAATACTATTGTCTGTGGCCCCCACAAAGGGTACTTGGAGGGAACAATAATCTTGCGGAATGTCCTTTAAGGCTACCATCCCACTAGTATCTACAATTGAGGGAAAGTCAATTCGGGAGGGTGACACTGCCATAGGATCTACTCTATTCACAGTTTCTTGGTCTGAAGCTACGTCCGTGCATACCCTGGTGTCAACCTCCTCCAGTCAGTAACACCCTGGCACCCACGGAGGGTTCATCCTTGTACCCCCATGTGCCCCAGCCCAAGATGTCTCCCAGTTTTGACAAAAATCAGGGGAGCTTAGGCTTTCCCCAGTTAAGCTAACAGTTTGCCTGGGATAAAAGTAGGATAGGTCTACTACTTTCACCCCTGGAGCCCCCATGTTTTTTATGGGAGTACAGATGGAGTTCACTACTCTGGGGTCTTGAAAGTTTATTATTATGCAGTCCCCCTCCTGATTTTTTTTACCCTGCCCTACCCATCCTACTCTGCGGACACTTAGAATAATCCCATCCACACCCAGCGGAATTGGCTTTTTTGACTTTAGCCAGTTGATGCACTTATTCTTGAGAGATTGGTGATTCTCCAGCTGGCCTTCCTTTAGTGGGGGAACGTTTACCAGAACAGCGACAAAGGGTTGACAGTCTGGCGGGAGGTTTACTGGAGGGATCCGGCGTATTGGATTTCTAGGGGCCACTGTGGTAGTAGTTGAGGCTATAGGTTGGGGGGCAGCTTTGGTGACGTTCCCTGTTACTAGTCCCTGAACATTATCTCGTGAGCCTGGTGTTTGAATATCTTTCACTTTACCACTGGCCGTCTGGGGCTGTTTTTGTGGAAGTGGCTTAGGCTTAGATTTAGCGGCCTCTATGTGTGTTGCCGGTCCCTTGGGTTTCGGCCCTGCTTTAGGTAGAGGATAAACTTTGGGAGCTTGGATTTGGACTCTGTTAGTAACAACCTTGTTTAGGCTTTTTGGGGGGTTGGGATCTATCTGTGTTGGTATGGAAACTACTGGGTGCTCGCTCCCCTTTAGGCCCGTGTCCTGGTTATCACTCACTCTAGATAGTTGTTTAATTGTAGTTTTAAGTGAGTAGAACCCATTGAGGGTTGATTGCTCTAGCTTATCTAATCTCGCCCCCAGGCCCTTAACCTGAGTTAGTAGGGGCATCAAGAGATTATTTACCCTCTCCAAGATATTTTCAATAGTCACGGGGTCGGTGAGCTTTAGGACGTTAACGGTGTTATCATTGGTAGGTGGTCCCTTGGAGGAGACCACTTCATCCCCCTCTGCCTCGGCTTTATTCTCTGTGGACAGGCCCTTTGCATGTATCCCACCAAGTCCACAAGGCTTTCTTATTCTTTGATAAAGCGCGGCCTGTTTCACCACCCTACCCTTTTTACGGTGTCCTGCCTTTTTACTTGTAGACCTCTTATCCTGCCTAGTTTCGACAGTTTCAGTTATAGAAGGCGCCCCATCTGGCACCCCATCTAGTATTACTATAGTCGGGGTGGGCGGTTTTGGCAATGAAGGCTGACTGGTGGCTTTTTCTAGGTGATTAGGCGATACAGGTGGGGATGATATACTGAGACCATCCTCTTCCTCAATACCACAAGGAAGAAGCGCGGCCAGATGTTCCAACCTGTCTATATTTTGCCCTATTTCAAGCAGCTGAGGGGGGTCTATAGAATCGTCCGGAACACCAGCAGGGGGGACAGTTTGAACCCGCTCACAAGCCGGTGTAAGCGCCTGTGCTGCGGCCCCCAGGGATGAGCGTCTGGAAGGGAGGTAGACCTCGGACAGGCGCCGCTCTGACATAGCGATCTCCTTTTCTATTACAGCCGCCACCCTGGTAATGAAGCGGTCCATAGTTCCAATCACAGGGCTCCCGGCAACGACTCCCCTTTCACCCTCACTCCTGAGAAGTTTTCCAGAGCGGGTGGACATGATAGTAGGAAACCCTAAGGGGCCTCACGCAAACCGCCTGAACACACTACTGTGGGAGTGGAAAGGGACTTGGCCCAGCCCAGCCTTGACAGCCCCTGACTGCCACAGACTGCCCGCCCTTTGCTCGGGCTTCGCTCGGCGTCCTGCTCGCGTCCCGCTGAGCGTCAGGCAGAGCGTAATGTAGGCACGTTGCAGGCGGGGGGGCGTGTCTGTTGGTGGGCGCGTCCGCTGGGGAAGCAGGGACTCCTGGACTTGCGAGTCCCTGCTAAGGCGCCGTCTTGTTGGTCCTTCACGCGCCTCCCAGTGCCCAGCGCTTGCAGGTGACTCTCCCAAGTACTGGCGCCGCGAAGCGGCACCCGCGAAGTGGCACCCGCGGAGCGGGTGCGGCGAGGGGCAGCGGCAAACAGCAACACAACACAGCAGATGGTTCCAAGATCGGAGGGACAGGCAGCAACCTCCAACGCTCCCAATTGCACATGTCTCTCTGGGCGAGGAATTATGGGGTCCACAGGGCACGAGTGGGGTTACCACGCGGGTGGACGCCATCCCCCCACTTATTTTCGAGGTTTTTTCCAGGGTGGACGCCGTCCACCCTGCACAATCAAAACGCCGTCCACCATTTTGAAATCTGAAGTTTCTCAGACTGCAAATAACTCGCCCCAAGTTCCCTACACATACACTGTCTGCCCAGTTCCTGTATATGATTGCCTTGTCCAATACCCACGGCACATTTTGTTCCATCCCAAATCCTCAGTGCACTGCACCGCACCATTTTCACTGTCCGTTGTGCCCCAAGGGCTTCCTGTTCGTGCCCCCTCCCAGTGTATGCTCTCTTGCCAAGGTCCTCAACAAACTTTCCACTTGCCCGCACACTGCCATCGGAGTTTGCCAATCTGCTCTGGCAATCGAATTTAGGTTATTGATTTTAAATTATAAAAGCGCTACACCAACTATTAAGCACATACCTATTTTAACAGGTTTTTTCCTTTTCGTGACGCCACTTCCGGTCGTGACGTCACCTCACGTATTTGAGCGTCCCCCCACTTCCAGGTTTTTGCCTTTCGTGACGTCACTTCCGGTCGTGACGTCACTTCCTGTCTGGGAGCGTCCCCCCACTTCTTTATTTAGGACTTGTGCCCTGGGGGTCCACAAACACCAGACCTTATAATTCTGGGCCAACAAACACCGGGCCTATTTTTGTTGCTGTTGGAGCAGGGGGTGCAGGTATCAGTAGAGCCCGAGCCCCTGCAGAAGCACGGGTTAAGCAGAGCGCGCTCCTTCGGTACTAGCACAAGCATTACATGCCCCCCCCCCCCCCCCCTTCCCCTACACGACTCCCACTGGCCCTTCTGTTCACATTCAGCAAGTGGAAACTCTTTTTTTACCTCTAGAATGGAAAATCTGCCAGATAATAAAGGGTTCGCTATGTCTGGGTCTGAGCAGTTATTCCCTATCCTGGGAAAATACTCTGAATAGCTGGAATTTGTTGCCGGGATACCGGACGGAATCAGAGATTCTGGCCCCCAAAATCCGGTCACCTAATTCCCAGTCAAATCTTAAAATGCGCCATATTGGAATAGCTGGCTATACAGGTCCTCTCTGTATTATGCCTTGGAGTATACAGTACTCAGACTGCAGCTAATTCAAAGTATTAAAGGAGTTAGCTGAAAAACGACACATTTTTCGATAAGGTAATTTTATTGATCTGGTATGGAAATTATGCAGAAGTCTTGCTTGGAAGCGACGCAAAAGTGAATAAGCGTGACACTGAAGTGCGTTGCAGATGAAGAAATGTATTCTATCTAAATTCTTCGTCTGCTTCTGGCGGTTATAAATACACACACAGCCGTAAGTCGAGTCTTTACTATAAACACTCATCCATCACTTGCAAAAGCTGGTCAGCTGGCACAAGAAGTTAGATCATAAAACACTACATGGGGTACTGCTACAGACAGGTCGTCTTCTGTAATTCTTTTGAGAAGGGCGTCCAACAGTGGCGTAACGATAATTGAGGGGGCCCCCCTGCAAGGTCCGTGGAGAGGCCCCCTCCGGACTCTATTAAGAGCTCTCAGGCCGAAGAGCAGTGTTGAGGGGGCCCCCTTGAGCTTGAGGGCCCCTGTGCTCATCCATGCTGAGGCAGTGAGACCCACAGACTTGAGTGAACGCAGCCGTAGACATGCCCAGAGGCCTCCAGAGAAAGCCTTCTTTGAGGGTAGGGGCCGAGGCGAAGAATGCGCCCAGAAGGACGGATCGCCGGCCCAGACACTTGAACTGGCAGGAATATCTCCGAAGGTGGTGGGGGCATCAACTATGAGGGCAGAGGTTTCGCTCTTCCCAATGGCCATCTCAGACACCCAATTAATCCAAAATACCGCCAGCTTTCAGTTTTCATGCCCATGAACGCACGGCCTTGGGGAAGCGCCTGGAAAACATTTTCCTTTGTGGAGTGCATAGCACATTTAATGGCGCACTTTACAGTTATTAGACAGATACAAAACACTTTGTAGGAAAAATAAACAATGGTATATTAATTATCAAGAATAATCGGCTACAAAACAACCCGCTACAAGAATCTAGTTAGGAGACATAAGGGCGCAGTATTGATGCACGCGCTAAAGAAGCATCTCAATTAACTTATAAACACGAATTCGATGTAAAGCACTTTACTGGTTGATTATACAGCTAAGCCACTCTGATGCCCTCTTGAGTCAAGTTCGCGCTATATAAACCGTTATAAAAAAAAGAAATAAATAAGGTGACAAACTAACCCCTCAGCTGCCGCTACTGAGGGATACGCCGCTTGAAAGACAGGTACTCTTCCTTCCCAGATGGAAAACACGAGCGTTTTGTCAAAATTAAAATAAATTACTAAGAATATAAACAAAAGCCATATAAATACCCACCAGTTTGTTTTCCTCCTCTTTGTTCTAATCTAAGTAAATCGTCAGTGGAGCTTTGGGACTTTTCACTTTGACCTCATGACCTTGACCTTCAACATGTCCGAAATGTACTCGTTCACTGACCCTCCCCCGCGCCCCCCTCTGCGCATCTACAAAGAGGCCCAAGAGCTGCCTCTCTAAGGGGAGACACTCCACGGCGCCAGTGCTTTGAATGGGAAAAAAAAGTGCTGGCACTCACCAAACGTAAAAACCAGGAAGGCTTAAGGGGCAGGGCTAAGGGTTGCTAAAGGACGATACCAAGACGAGGGACATTTAATGGGATTGCCAAGTTCTCTCGGTGCGCAGGCTCATTTCTGATACAGCTGAACTTCAAACTCATTTTACTCGTGTAATAAGCAAAAGGGCCGGTTTACAATTATCTTGTGCCCAATAATCCTCATCAAAGACGCCCCATGCCCAGAACCCCTGAAGTCTTACTCTGCCGTGCCACCTCTCCTCCCAGCACAGAACCTTACCTACACCTGCCACCCACACCACTAGAAAATGCCACCCAAACGGATTATACTGCCCCAAGCCAGACACAGTAACACCTGAACTTTCATTGCATTCTGGTACTTGTATCATGCAAACAAATAAAACTACCACTACCAGAATGCCAAGTGGCATCCACGGGTGGAGGAGGGCCGTTGTAGAAAGGTGTATGTGCTTGCTGCTCACAAGTTCCGATGCCATTTATATTGCTTATTTAATTTACCAGCGACAGAGAGGGGCAACCTAAGTGGATGGATTGCAGCAGCATTAAGAGAGTAGTGGTGGGCTGCATGATGACTCGTCACTTTATTTATTTATGCGTTTTTGAGCGCGGACTTTACCGCAAAGTCCGCGCTCAAAAACACTTAAATAAAGTGACGAGACATCATGCAGTGTAAGGCGAGCGCTTCACAATAGGAACAAAACTGATACATGATGAGCGTGCATTATACAGTATGTTTGAAGGGCCTTAACACTCAGAGCTGGAGAACACAACCCTAAAAGGGCAGAGAGACAAGGCCTGCCCTGGACTGGAGCAACGGATCACCCCGGGCCTGGGACACTCAGCGGTCACGTCACGGGACAGTCCACCGATTGCATCTTCTGAAGAGTTATGGTTATCTTTAGAACACTCGTTAAGCCACCACGAACCGCATTGCAGCCACCCAGAAGAGACATTAAAGTATCCACCACACCGCGGCTTCGGCTAATCACGTTATTATCATCACCCTGAACAAGCCACACACCGCGGCTAATCGCGCCCACTACCACACCTCAGTCACCCGTCCCGCCCATATATATTATGCCCCGGCCCGTTCGCCATTGAATTAATTGCCCAGCGGCAGCCAGCCCATTTAAAGTTCTTCTACCAGCTAGTCTGCTCGGTGCTCGCTCTTTTACACACCATGCCATCCTGAATGGCAATGCGCCACACCCGGGCCAGAGGAGGCTAGCTAGCCAGCTGCCAGGCCCAGGGGCAGGACACAGAACTCGAGGGCAGGGCCGGGGGCCGCCGGGCAATTTAAATCAGGACAGCCTGGACAGGATTATAAGGCCCTTCTTACTAGGCCCCGCAGCAGGACAGGTCAGTGAGTGTCACTGTCAGGAGTCAGATGTGGGTGCCGGCAGGGTCAGGACTGGGACAAACTTACTTGTCTTCGGAATGATCGGACAGTCTGTCTGCTGGCGGGGTGGGCCTGGCTGGCTTTTGTCTTCTTCGTAAATCGAATCGATCTCTTGTAAGTTGTCTTGAGTTTGAGTGGACTATGGCTATGGGCGGCTGCTTGGCCTGGCTCCTCTTGGGGTGAGCGGGCTATGCGCGCCCCTGGCGCCACACCTTGTGTTAATTGCGCCGGCGGCGATTGCGCATGTGCTGTGTGTGCCGACAAATGTAGGGCAGGGCATCATTGGTCACCTCTACTCAGTAACTCACCAGCCAGCCAATCAGTCCTGCCCCAGCCCCCCCCGTACCCCACGACACGCGACACGCGGCACGCGCATACGCAGCGGAAATTGGAATTGAAAGTGAAAGAATTAAGACTAGTCAGCCAGGATTGGACAGGACCGACTGTTGCTGGGAGTAAACAAGTGTGTGCGCGCCGCGCATCTCCACAGTCTGTCCGTCCCCGTCCCGCCTGGCCTGATGATTGATCGATCGATCCAGCAATCAGCTAGCACCATTTCAATTCCATTTATATTTTATTTGCATCAGAGAGTGGCGTGCCACTGCACACTGCTGCAACAACCAACCTGCCACACACTGCCGCGTACTTGCACCCTGCCCTGCATCATCGGACAGACGGCCGGGCCCCGGGCCACCCCACCCCGAAATTCGGACTTTACTTTACTGTCTCTGACACTGACTAACTTGACTCGAGTCGGGCGGGGTGGGGGCCCCCTGCCGGCCCGCCTCGCCTCGCCTTCTGTTCCCTCACACTAGTCAAGAACAGAAGAGAACGAAGTCACTCACTACGGATGGCCAGGGCCCCGGCGGCCGTGCCGGGGCCCCCGGCCGGCCCGCGCCCCGCACCATAATAAAGATGAAAAAGACTGAGTGAGAGTGAGACTCGCAGGGGGCCCCCTGGCCCCTGTCGGGGCCCCCGCCGCCATGCACAGCCAGGTCCGCCACCATTTCAAACTCGCAGCAGGGGCCCGGCCGGCCCACGCTGCTCATTTTGTCACAGCCCTACTACTGTGTGTGCGCAAAGAAGCATGTTACGTGAGGGGCCCCTGGGGGGCCCCCCGGAGCCAGTGGCCCTCGGAGGCCCCCCCGCAATGCGGGGGCTGCGGGGCCTTGTGTTACGCCCTTGGCGTCCAAGCTTGTTTTACTAATGTAGAGAGCTCAGCTCTGTAGCGCGGTTATGGAACAGTGCGATATGCGTTTCATTAAAAGAAACACAGTACTTGTAACAGTTAATGAAGATTTTCAAAGAGAACATAAAAATGTCTGTAGCCATGCTGAATAATAAGTAAGGCAACGTTTATACTGCAGGATTTGTTTTGATACCTTTTTATATTTTTTGTTTCATGCGGCACTATACCTGGAGTGGCCATAAAAACAAAATCGTTTTGTTGGATGCACTTGGAGTAAAATTGTTAGTGCTGTATAATTTCAATTTTTTTTGTATAATATTTTAACCTAGCAAAAACCTGATAATTTAATAATCTGGGCTGCCCACAGGTGAGGTACCCGGAGGTAGCTGGAGAGCTACAGTAGCTCAGGTGCTACTGGTTGGAGACCCCTGCTCTAGAGAAAACAAACTTTTTTCAATACAATAGACTTGTACCAACTTCTGCATTTACACAATCAATTTAACTTCGAATGCAGACCCCATGTACCAAATCATTTCCAGTTGCAGTAGTCGGCAGGATAATTCTGGGAGATGCATGCTTGTGAGGTGGGTGCACAAGAGAGCCTGGAACAAGATGGCCGCATCCAAGCAAGCTTCCACGGCCAAAGGACGAAATCCATCAGAAATGGCCACAACTACCAACTCATGCAGCTTGTAAGAGTTGGCCACTGTCTCAGAATAAACGCAGAGCCAGCTGATGCCCTTGCAGCCCATAGCTGCTGCTGAGAAGCTGCATAATGGGATGGAGAAAGTGAGGTCCACAGCTTTGCCTACTGTGCTCTGTGGAGGGAATATCTACATGAAGCCCCTAATGTCGGATGACTACGCTGGGTGAATGCTGGTGAAGAGTGGGTAGTGGAAACTCTGCTGGCTGAAAGGGCTGGTTTGCGCAGCCTACACAGGCTGTAAGGACAGTAGATGTACTGGGCAGGGCCGTACTGGCCATAGAGGGCACTGGGCGATTCGCAGGTAGGCCGCTAGGGTGGGGGCCAGTTTCGGGCCCCTGGGGGGCCGGTTTTGTTATGGGGGGTCGGCAAAATTGCCCCCGGTAAAGAAAATCGGCTGAAACCGGCCCTCGCAAACTGCTTGGCTGCCCTCACCCGGGGGGGGGGGGGGGGGGGGGGGGGGGGGGGTTCAGCAATTGAGCAGTTTGCCAGGGCCGGTTTCTGTTCCCAGTCCGGCCCTGGTACTGGGGGTCCACTGCTGCAATTGCGCAGAACAATATAATTGCCAATGAAGGCCTATGGGAGCAGGGAACCCCAATATTTTAGATAACCCAAAATTGCCCTCAATGAAAATGCGCACATTTCACTGGATCGGAGACAGTGTTAAAGCTCAGTTTCATGAGGCTATGTGTCCCTACGTTAAGGCACCTCTCAATGCATCAAAAATCTGAAATACATCCAATTAAGTGAATGGGCCTTCTCAATAACCAAGCTCTAAAAAGTGGAAAAGTTAACCGTTTTTATTACAAAATTTAAAAGTAAGGCGATACAGAGTTCATGTCACAAAGACTCTCAATGAATAAGGCAATACACAGAATTGCAAAATCTGAAATTGGTCCAAATCCCAAGGGGACAACAAAATCGGGAGGGTAACAGGCAGCGTCCATGGTAGAATAGGAAAGTCTTCTGACTCACCCAACAATCAAGGGGTTTTATACATTATTTATTTGCATATGAAATTAACAGAGCAGCAGAATCACTGTGGTGTAGCAAATGAACCATTTAATCAGTAAATCAGAGCACAGTAAAATTTAGAAGCAAACACTCAAAAAATGTGAACAAGAGAACCCGGACAATAGCACAAATCATTAAAATTAATGTAAAGGTAAACTTTTTTCTTGGCATTCTCCTTTCAAGACTATCAAACCATTTATCAATCTTGCTAAAAACCCTTCCTTATATCACTAACCCAAGAACCAACTTCTTCCATTAAACCATACTCTTTTGAAAGTTGGAATGCACCAAAAAAGTTAGTTATGTTACTTACATAGCAGCAGCAAGCTCACCTCCATCCTCAACACCTCCATCACCACAGCCACCTTCCTCAAAGAATGGAGGCACACAAAGGTTAAGCCCCTTCTCAAGAAACTGCCTGCAGACTCGAATGAACTCAAGAACTACGACCCCATCTTTCTGCTTCCTTTTCCTGCCAAAGTCCTTGAAAAAGCGATCAACCTCCAACTCACCGAACAACTGGAGAACAACAACCTGCTGGATGCCTCCCAATCCGGATTTCACAACAACCACAGCACAGAGACTGCCCTGATCATCACTAACTTCCTCAGAACCCTCCTTGATAGGGAGAAAGAGCAGCCCTGATTCAACTCAACCTCTCAGCAGTATTCAACACCGTATCCCACCACTCCCTTATGAAGATCATTCATCACATCTGAATCGAAGGTGACGCACTCCAATGGGTTGCTTCCTTCCTCACCTGAAGAACCCAAAGTATCCATCTACCTTCTTTCACATTGGACCCCAAGAGCATTAGCTGTGGCGTCCTTCAAGACTCATCCCTCAGCCCCACTCTCTTCTACACCTACATGACCCTCCTGGCCTACATCATCAGAACAAATGGACTAAACGTCATATACTAGGCAAACAACCCCAGCTCATCCGTTCGCTATCAGAAAACCCCTCCTTCACAAGAACCGACTTCCACAGATGTATGACAAGCATTGCTGACTGGATACGAAACAACTGCATGATTCTCATCATTGACAAAACTGAGGATCTGATCTTCAGGAGCAACACCTCCCCTTGGAAAAACTCTTGGTAGCTCTCTGAACTAGGACCCACCGGCACACTGACAGATCATGCCCGCAACCATTGCATGATCCTTGACAGCAAACTTGCCATGAAGAGCCAGATTAAAGCAGTCACATCAGCCTGCTTCTTCACTCGTCGGATGCTCCAGAAAATCTTCAAATGGCTCTCCATCAGCACAAGATAAGGCATCACCCAAGCCCTGGTCACAAGCCGGCTGGACTACAGCAATGCACTCTACATCGGAATCACAAATCACCTCCTGAATAGATTACAGACCCTTTAGAACTCTGTAGCCTCACAAACGGACCAACATCATCAACCACCATCATCATCAAAATAGTTTATTCAGTTTATAGAAACCATAAAAGTACACATAACGATGCAAACAAAGTAAAAGTGCAGTGAAAAATCCAGTCATGATATAAAAGAAGAGATACGTTTCCATACAAAGATTAGGCAAAATCAAATATTAAAAAACCCATAAAATCCTCCTAAGCAATCAAAGATAATATATAAAAGACAGAATAACTAAAAAGAAGCCATAGCAGCACTATGGTATCTACAAGAGCAATGTACTGTAACCTATGTGAGTTTACCTAATCTCAAAGAAGACTCTTTTTCAAGGATGAGTTCCTAAGAAAAGTCAGCGTTGTGCAAAACCTACAGGCCAGTAACAAACCAGATTTCAATACTGGTGCTATGCATCTGAACATGCGTGGTCCATGTCCCAGATATAAAACTAGCTAGATGTGACTCCAGTGCACAATAAGATGTGTTAACAATCAACACAAAATATAAATTGAAAGGATGCAAAAACGAGTCGTAGAATATGCGTTTCTGGGGAGGAAAATTTTTAAGCCAGCCCCACAGTAGCCTGAAAATTACCCTAGTGCTTTGGTTCTTATGTTCCAGCTTCAGTGAAGGTACATGGCAACTGCACATACAACTGACTCTTTTCTTTCTGTGCGTAACAGTCTAAGTGCTACAAAACACTGCCTACACCCAAGCTGTCGAAATATCAGTATGATCCAGCTTTTCCTCAGGTGTTCAAATCCAAGGCAGAAGACAATGAAGCGTGGTAAAGTTTATTCTGCTTGCAAGCATTCAGGACAGACAGTCCTCGGGTCAGCTTTAGGTTTACATTTAGAGCAGAAAGACAAAAGTTGAAAAGTACAGTGCCAGAGTTTACGGTAAAAATGCCTGGCGGCTGGAGTGAGTATATATTCAAGGAAAGATTCAAACTCAGCATGGGGCTTGATGTCAAGACATTCACTAGTAAGGGAGCCTTGGTTCACATTCCTCACACCCTGGTCCCACCTGTGGAAACAGAAAGCATCCTTGATTGTGTCCCTAGATAATTGTAACCGACGGGCATTATCGGGACAGTGTTCCTCAAGGCCAAGCTGGGACAAAGTGTCCCTGACATGCCCTACTCACTTAATTTGCGGGATTTATCTCACACCAGTATTTTCATGAAGAGCATTGTCATAGTCTTCTAGGGCCCGGGTGTGCTTTAGCCTGCACCAGTATAATAATGTTCTTAGCTGGGTCGTGTGGATAATGGGTTTGACGCCCATCTCCCTATTCATGGGTAGTAAAGGTGTGTTTTTGGAAAGGCTTACCAAAACTTTTAAAAAGTTGTTTTCCACTACACCTTATTCGGTCAGTCCCGAAAGTCCCCACTGCTCTGACTCACACAGAGCACTGCCCTCTGCCTTTGTGCTTTCACTGGTGGGTTAGATTCAGGATGCTTATTATTATTTATTTTAACTTGGGTTGGGGTGTGGGGTCTCGGGGATCTGGATGTCATATTCCTGGTTAGTTGAATTCCAAAGATAGTCAACTCCTCCGAGTACAATAGTGCCTCTGTATGATCTCGGAGGGTTGATAAACATGAATTTTGTTTTTGAGAAATTAATTACCAGCCCTCAGTCGGCTCAAAATGCCACAAATTTGTCCACCAGGGTTTGTAGGCCAATTGGAGTTTTAGACACCAGCATAGTTTCATCTTCAAAAAGAAGCAGAGGACTCTTCCGTACAGCCACCCTTGGGACGTCACCCTCACAGTCCTCAAGATAGGCGACTACATTGTTAAAAGGTAAAACAGTGTTGGGGGAAGTACACCTTTGTTCACCCTCACGCATTTTGTTAGCTCACCCCTAGTTTTCCAGTAAACCTGGGCATAAGTGTCATGGGGCAAGCAAATAAGGATGCCCAAGAAGTCAGAAAGGACCTAGTCTTTCTTCAGAGCCTCCAATAGTTTATGGTGGAGGACCAATTCAAAGGCAGATTTTAGATCCACAAATGCTAGGTATAAGTATTACTTCTGGAGCACAACCGTCTTCTAGTAGATGGTTACAAACCTGAAGATCTTGTGAATTGTACATATCAGTATCCTGAACCCCGCTTGCAGGTATGACAAGCATCTGTGCTCCTCTATCCAGGGACCAAGTTTTTTCAATATCTGCCTGCAAAAGTTTGTTCTGCTACCTTCCAGCTGTGCAGGATGACCACCCCCCCAGTATGGATTTAGATCATTTATATATAGGGCACAGTACTCTATGTCTGATAGAAAAAGGGCACCAGGGAGACAGGGCACCATTGGGTCTGCAGCTTTATCTGCAGCAATGCCTTTGCACTCATGGTTTCTTTTATCTCTATAGTTAAAAGTGAGGTGGGTACATGTGTCCCAAAGTTTTGGGTGGGGCTCGATCAGCCACAATATTCGCCAGGGGGGAACTATAAAGGTGGGAAAAATGTTTGTGCCAGAAGTCCGGGTGAAAAGAATGAGGCACTTTGTCCGCCCATCATTTGTCACCAACCAGCAAAACTTCCTGGCATCCTTGGAAATTGCTGCCTCATTGAGTTATTCCCAGTTCTATATATCCAAGTTGTGGTGAGTTTTTACCTGGGCCAGTTTGTATTGTTTCCTTTCAGCTCTGAAAAGGTCAATGCTACCGTATTCTAGGGTTTGGCGTAGCTCAATTTATGGTTTTTAGACCTGGCATCATTGAGATGGCTTTCCCTAACTTTTTGCCTCCACTGTCTGTGTTTTTGATGTTGTGCTGGATTTCATTTTTGCTGGCTTAGATGCTTTGGGCACTTTGCCACTGCTGATCAGTGTCAAAGTGCAAGTGCTCCCTGTATAAGTTGATATTGTGATTCGTTCTCCCTGATTGGCATATTTGGTTACCGGTAGGTCCCTAGTAAAGTTCACTACATGTGCCAGGGCTGGTAAATCAAATGCTACTAGTGGCCCTGCAGCACTGATTGTGCCACTCACATAAGTGGCCAAAAAGAGATGTCTCAGGCCTGCCACCGTAGTGCCTGCGCGCAGTTTGCTAACTGCCATTTTGACCTGGCGAGGGTATCCACTTGCCAGGCCTTACCCTTCCTATTCTTACACATAGGACTTCCCATTGGTAGGCCCAATGGTACCCCTCTGGGCAGGGTGCAGTGTATCTAAAAGGTAGGGCATGTACTGGTGTATCGTGTCCTGATAGTGAAATACTGCCAATTTCGTTTATCACTAATCAAAGGCTATCTTGCCCATAAGGACAGAATGGGGAATGCTGTGTAACATTTTACAACTGAAAGATAAACGCAGCAGCATGTGCACTCAATAATCAGACTTAGGAAAGATTTCTAAATGAGATTACATAATCAAAAGGTTACAATTGCGTGCATTAGGTGTGAAAGCCCTGCTAGACCTTTAGGCTGAAAGCAAGTGAACATCCGTGAATCTTCCCAGTAACCTAGTGCACTGCTCAGTTTACTCAAGAGAGTATAATCAAATATTTTTTTAAACAATATGGCTAATTATCGTAGATACCAAATTAAACAACTGTGTGCAAAATGTCAATAAATTCAGCAAAATATCACAGATTCTGAAGTCGTCAACTGTTGCTCAATACGTTTTTTATTGAGTATTCTTAGGAAGTTGTTAGGTTGTCACAAAATCCAGAACTGGAGCAACGTCTTGCAATTAAAAGTCCCAATGCATTTCGGGCTTATCCAAACGCCCTTCGTCAGGGGTATCTATGAGTGATATTTATACAAATTAATAAACAATTACAGCAGCGATATTACAGCAACTCATTCATTGAGGCCAGGAAATAACATTCTTGCCCTGGTGTGTTTATCATAAAGTCTGATGATGGTGAATAGATAAAAAACCACCGAGGGAAAAACCGAAACAACGAAAGCTGTGCCCAAAAGTGAAAAGATGAAACAATGGTGTTAATTAAAAGACACAGTCATGTGTACTAAAGACGAGTGTTGACATGCGAAGATGGGACAAATAACATGCTAGGATATGTGCGCTTACTTTTGGTTACTGTGGGGTGCACTCACAGGTTGCTGTGTCGTCTCGTGTAGACAACGAGGAAGTTGTACTAGTCCGTCGCTTGTATACGTTCAGCTATGTGAAATAGAAATGACCCTGCGTCAATATACTAGTAGCGAAAAGTGATGAGACACATAGATAGTCGGGAAAAAGCAGGAACTCACCAGTAGGCTTCTAGCGCGTATACTCTGTGAAATGTCAATGAAGTATTGCGTGCCCTGTCGAGTAAACCAGTGAATAAAATGTAATGTTTGTGAAATGCCTGGACACTCCGCTTGAGCTGAACTCGATTAAAAAGTACAAAACTCACCCGTGAATGTCGCTCTCCTACACTCAAGTAGCGTATGTTGTTTGGCGAGTGAAGAAGTGGGATGTGTGTGAGTAACGCCTATAAAAGAATAAGTGATAGAAAGAGGACTGCCAAATGGTCGGCATCTTGGAGAAGGAAAACCGATGGTGTGGGAAAAAGGTGAACTACAGAGGACAGACAACACCGATGAGTGTGAAAATAATGCGTATACTGTATGACATTAATATACATATTCGCTCCAGGTGAGGTCCCACATATACGGACCGTGACTGTTATTTAAACTATAAAATAGACATATCATAAGCAGCCGATAGTTTAAGTGCTGTCAATAACAAATATCATAAACAAAGAGCTGCCACTCAACGTGTGCACAATCTTCTATTAAAATATTAGAAAAGATGTTAGAGCGAACTACTGTCTGAAAACAGAAAAGTCCGATGTATTTAGAGAAAACATCATAGTTCAAATTTGTCATTTAACCCTGTCGGAGTCAACGTTTGCATAAACCAAATCCAGTATGTTTCCCGTTGGGAGAGGGGATGGAGGCTATAGAATGGGCTCTTTTGAGAACGGACACCTTGCGAGCTAATCACATTTTCCTAATGGAAATCTTACATTTTTGTTTATTCCACAGTTATTTTGATTGGCAAGGACGTTATTTTCTCCAGTCCAATGGTACTTCCATGGGCTTTTTGGGAGCTCCCAGCTACGCAAACATCTTTATGATGAAGTTTGAACAGGAACACATCCTCTCACAACCCCAGTGGAGCACTAATCTGCTCGTTTTCAAATGCTATATTGATGACATCCTCATCATATGGCAATGAGCATTCCAGGATCTTGAAAACAACATAGCACAGCCTAATTCTATCAACCCACACATTCAATTCACGCACCAGATTGCGGCACAACAAATTCCATTCCTGGATGTCATGATCACTGTATCTAACGGCAGTATCAAGACCTCTATCTTCTCTAAACCTACTGACAGGAACACGCCTTAGCTTACCATAGCTTTCACCCATGGTCACTGAAGCGTCATCTCCCATACTCGCAGTTCCTGCGAATTAAACGCATCAACTCAGATCACGTCACTGGCATGCAGACGATTGATGTCTTTAAAGACAAATACAGACAAAGAGGTTACACTGAGACCATCCTTGAACAAGCAGTCACTAGAGCATCAACAGTAACTCGGGAAGCACTCCTAAAGAAAAGGGTTGAGCCTAAAACTTCTTCCAGAGAAGTGTATGTATCCACATTTTCCACCCAATCGAAATTAGTGAAGTCTATCATACTTAATCGATGGTCCTTACTTCAATCTGAACCAGATTTCAGGGGCATGTTTAGCTCTCAACTGCTGTTTGCCTACAAAAGAGCACGTAACCTTAAGGAACTCCTCAATAAAAATCCTCCCACACCTAAATAACAATATAGAGGTTTACTCAAATGCATGAATTGTTCAAACTGTAACAATGCCATCACTGGCAAAATTGTTAACCACCCCAGGTCAGGTAAACCCATCGCTTTGAAATATACTGCCACATGCAACAGTAACCATGTTGTCTACTATATAAAATGGCCTTGCAACCTACATTATGTAGGCAAGACCGAGCGCAGCTTGCGCTCTTGCATCACTGAGCACAAGAGTTGTATACGTACTCTGAACGTCAACTCTCCTTTAGCCCAACACTGGTTGAATTGCAGGCACAATATAGCCCAATTAAAATTTGGTGTCCTCGAGGTTATTGAGCCAAGCCCTGAACGAGACCAAGCACAGTTGCCCTCACAACGGGAAACAAACTGGATTTGGTTTATGCAAACGTTGACTCCGACAGGGTTAAATGACAAATTTGAACTATCATGTTTTCTGTTAATACATCTGACTTTTCTGTTTTCAGACAGTAGTTCGCTCTAACATCTTTTCTAATATTTTAATAGAAGATTGTGCACACGTCGAGTGGCAGCTCCCTATTTATGATATTTGTTATTGACAGCACTTGCACTATCGACTGCTTATAATATGTCTATTTTATGGTTTAAATAACAGTTACGGTCCGTATACGCTAGACCTCACCTGGAGCGAATATGTATATTAATGTCATATAGTATAGCATTATTTCCACACTCATCGGTGTTGTCTGTCCTCTTTATTTCACCTTTTTCCCACACCATCGGTTTTCCTTCTCCAAGATGGCGACCGTTTGGCAGTCCTCTTGCTATCACTTATTCTTGTATAGGCGTTACTCACACACATCCCACTTCTTCACTCGCCGAACAACATACGCTATTTGAGTGTAGGAGAGCGACATTCACGAGTGAGTTTTGTACTTTTTAATCGAGTTCAGCTCAAGCGGAGCGTCCAGGCATTTCACAAACATTACATTATATTCACTGGTTTACTCAACAGGGCATGCAATACTTCATTGACATTTCACAGTGTATACGCGCTAGGAGCCTACGGGTGAGTTTCCGCTTTTTCACGACTATCTATGTGTCTCATCACTTTTCGCTATTAGTATATTGACGCAGGGTCATTTCTATTTCACATAGCTGAACGTATACAAGCGACGGACTAGTACAACTTTCACGTTGTCTACACTAGACAACACAGCAACCTGTGGTGCACCCCACAGTAACCAAAAGTAAGCGCACATATCCTAGCATGTTATTTGTCCCATCTTCGCATGTCAACACTCGTCTTTAGTACACACAACTGTGTCTTTTAATTAACACCATTGTTTCATCTTTTCACTTTTGGGCACAGCTTTCGTTGTTTCGGTTTTTCCCTCTGTTTTTTCCTCGGTGGTTTTGTATCTATTCACCATCATCAGACTTTGTGATAAACACACCAGGGCAAGAATGTTATTTCCTGGCCTTAATGAATGAGTTGCTGTATTATCGCTGCTGTAATTGTTTATTAATTTGTATAATTATCACTCATAGATACCCCTGACGAAGGGCGTTTGGATAAGCCCGAAATGCATTGGGACTTTTAATTGCAACATGATGCTCCAGTTCTGGATTTTGTGACAACCTAACAACTTCCTAAGAACACTCAATAAAAAACTTATCGAGTAACAGTTGACGACTTCAGAATCTGTGATATTTTGCTGAATTGATTGACGTTTTGCATACAGTTGTTTAATTTGGTATCTACGATAATTAGCCGTACTGTTTTAAAAAATATTTGATTATACTCTCTTGAGTAAACTGAGCAGTGCACTAGGTTCCTGGGAAGATTCCCGGATGTTCACGTTGCTGTGTAACATTTTACAAGCATATCTTCCTATAGGAGAGATAGAAAATTAGAGGCTGGTATCCCTGAATCAGAATTTAATAACACATCTTTTAGTAAGGATGGTTTTTAAACTCTGTGTTTGAAAATAGCACTTTTAGAAGGTGGCTATTTTCTTGTTCAACCTTTCTGTGTGCCTCTCCCTGGTTGTGGATGGACTGCCTGGCTTTGGAGTGACATGCGCTGGGGGGCTCCAGGAGTCTGGATGAGTCAGCCTGGGCTGAATAGACCATTCTGTAGTTGGAGTGGTGGGAGGAGTGGTACATGTCCCTGACTAGGGCTGTGCCTGCCTTCCACAAAAGACTGGCTCTACCTCTGAGACTGAGACGAAGGACTGCCCTTGCTGTGTGTTCTGGGGCTGACTTGCAGTTGCTGTTCTGCCAAAGGAAGGAAGAGGCCTTTGCTGTGTGCTGTGTCCCCTGCTTGAAATGAAATCTCCAAGGGCCTGAGGAGAGCTGGCCTACTGTTCTGGAAACTGAGGGACAACAAAGTTTCCAAGATCTCTACTAAGCTGTATGCGTGTGTCTGGGTACAGTGTGTACCTATCATGAAATCTGCATTGCGATCATCTCAGTCACGCTGTGTGCATGTGCCCCATCTGTGACTGGGACCGTTGTGAGGCCCGCGTTGTGCCCGTGTGTCTGAGCACAGCCGTGACCCCACTGTGACCTGCAGCTTGATCAACGAAGCGCTGCGATCATCTCCACCACTGGCCCGAGCCGTTATCTTTAAGGAGTTGCGTGTGTGTCACTGCCGCCTGCCCAAGCCGTGACTTGCAAAGAGGGGCTGCAAGCCATCACCACCGCCGGCCGGAGTCAATTGCCCAAGATCTACAAGCACCCGAGGCAGGGAAGCGCCGTAACTTGATCATCTGGAAGGCGTCGCCTAGGAACCGGGATCCCCAGCGAGGAGCTGTTGCTGCCGGAGCTGCCAGGGGGACATCGAGCTGTGTGGAGGAGAGAGAGAAAGGAACCTCCAGGTAAGGCTCGGACCGAAAGTCCAGAGCCGCTGTGTGTGTTGCCGCCTGGGGCGGGTTGATTGTCTGAGAGAGACTGCTCTCTGCTCCCCTTAGCAGCAGAGCCTCCGTTTGAGTGATTGGCAGCAGCGAGGAGCGGCAGTACCGGAGCCCGTATTGTGCTAGTATCTGGATTTAAACGCACTTGGGGGCATAACCTTTGCAAACGCTGACCGTGGAGTCAGCAGTCGTGGTGAAATGCCCATAACCACAAACGCACCACATACCGGTGCCGAAGAGAAGTGTGCTGGTGACATTTTGTATTATTGCCTAAAGGAACATGGAAGCTACAAGTTCAGTTTTGGGTAACATCTGTGAAATACAAAATCTGTAAGTTTGTTTTTAACCAGAACCTTCCAAAAAACATTTTAAAAAATTTCCAAGAATAGCTTTATTTGTGTATGTTGGATTTTTGTCGTTTTGGTCTTGTCAAAGTTAGATAAAGATGTTTTTATATTTCTAAACCTGTGTGGTGTCCATTTGTGGTGTTATCACTGTGTTACTGTGAGTGTTGGTACAAATACTTTACACATTGCCTTGGGGATAAGCCTGTCTGCTCATGCCAAGCTTCCCAGGGCGGGAGCAGGGGTTATCTACAGTGTATTTTCCCCTTACCCTGACTAGAAGGAAGGGTCCCTATTTGGTCAAAGGTACCTACCTCTGCCAACTAGAGACCCCCATTTCCAACATTGGTGGTCAGTGGTGAGGATTTGAACTTGTATTTGTACTTGACCCACAGCGATTGGTGTACAACACTAGTTTAGCGCAGACCACTACACAGCCACATACTGTGCTTTGTTTTTGGTACTATTTTTGAGTCACCCTTAAAAGCATTCAGACATCATGTCTCAGAAGAGTAAAGCAGCAAGTGAGGTTGCAGAATTGGAATTTGATATTGGGGCATTGCATACCTACAAAGTAGATAAACTGAGACAATTTTGCAAAAATATTGGATGTCGCAAGAGGAGCAGCCCTAAGAAGGAGGAGCTGCAGAACGCCTTAAGGGCCTGGTGGGAGGCCAAAGAAGCTGAGTAGACAAATGATGCAAATGTGGAGGAGGATACGCAAGGGGATGGTTTCATATCGCAGATTCTGCCTATGGGCAGGCCAGCCTCCAGAGCTGGCAGCAACTATTCCAGTAGGGGCTTCTCCCCAGAGGAGTTACAGAAGAATCAAATTGTCAGAGAGCATGAGCTGGAAGTTTTGAAACTCAATGCTCAGGCAGAAGAAAAGAAGTTGCTTAATGAGAGCGAAAAGAGAGCAGAGGAGAGCGAAAATGCTATCACTTTGGAACGAAAAAAATGCTTTTGGCTCATGAGTTGAGCATGAGGGAACTGGATATTAAGGCCAAACAAGTGGAGTCCAGTTCAAATGGTGGCAGTGCACAGCCAGTGCAAGCGGGTAAGGCGTATATCCAGTGCAGAATTACCAGAGGGGGTGAGGATATTTATGCATGATTTGAGTCCTATGAGATTCCACTAAGGATGAATGAGGTGCCTGAGAAGAACCAGGAGGCGGGCCTATGGAAACACCCTGAGGCAAATGGGAGGGACGTCTTACCACCCTTAGAGTGGGCGGGTACCCTGACCTATGCCAAAATGAAGGAGGCCCTACGGCTCAGGTATGGGCACACCCCAGAACAGTACAGTCAGAAGTTCAGGAACTTTAAGAAGCATTATCCAAGTACTTGGGTTGAGTGTGTGAGTTTGTACACCCGTGCGCTGGACAGTTGGATAAAGGGCGGCAAGGTAACTGATTATAACGGGGTGTGCCATTTAATTAGTTAAGAGCACTTGAGCAGCCTGTGTGTTTCAGAGCTGCGGTGGTTAATCAAAGAGAACTAGCTATGTCTGTATGCTATGTGTCTGCATGGGAAACCATTTGGTTTGGCCCTCACCCACCAACCTAGTTGGTGGCATGCTTCATCATCGGGCCCCACCTGAGGCACCGAGTTCGCCTCAGGTGTGCTGCGACGCCAGATTACTGTGGAGAGGGTTTTGTGGAAGGTGAGTGTGCAGGTGTGTTACGTGAGATTTTAAAATTCCGTCCTTGGGGTCCCTAACGGTTACTTTATTGGTGGACCCCAGGCAGAGGTTAAAAACAAAGGCTTGGGATGTGTAGGGGTTGACTTATGGTCTCCCACGTCCGGTGTGGTCGACTAGTTTCAGCCAGGCCTTTTTATTAAACTGGTTTCTTTGGGACCTATATGTGGGGGTGTTACAGGGATCTAAGTGATTATCAGTGCCCTGTATGTGAAGCACGCGCTAAGGTGCTGATATATGTAAGAGGTATTTCCTCTCAGTTTGTACTCCTGTCTACAGAGGACAAAACTCCCTGAACTTCCGCCGGAGGGTCGGGACTTATTAGCATTTTGGCTGTGTCTCCAGGCCAAATGGAACACCTGTGATCCGGTCGCAAGGTCCAGAGCTGTGCTAGCATGTTTTGGACAGTAAGCTAACTGATCCCAGTGAGCTTGCTAAGGAGGCGGACCGGTGGGCCAGCAACAGGTTACACAAGGGTATTGTGGGTACCACAGCTAAAGGTGGGCAGGGTACCCAGCAGAAGGGTGGGGAGGACAAGGGTAACCAAAATGAGTTCTCAAAAGGGCCCCAAAACCGTTCCCAGGAAAAGGAGTCCCAACCCCCTAAGCCTAAGACAACCAGGCCCCCTAACTGCAGGCGTGACAGCAGTGGTCCCCCCCACACATTTTATTCCTGTCGGGAGGTTGGCCACATTGCCCCTAAATGCCCCCAAGAAACCCCCAGCACCCACTGGTGCTCAGTCACCGGCTTTAGTGAGTGTAGCATTGGGGGAGGAATTGGTTTCCAGTGAAGGGGAGGAGAAAGCAGTGATGACCCTTGTCTCTTTAGGAGACAGAGAGATGGTCCAGGAGTTCTCCCTGCCTGAGAACACTAAAAAGTACAGGCAGTGGATGACCATCAATGGGAGGAGTGTGAAGGCTCTAAGAGACACAGGAGCCAGTCTGACATCTGCCAAGTGTCAATGGGTGTCTGAGGAGCAGGTTATTCCCAATGCACTTCACCCTGTAGTTGCAGCAGACAACTATGTGCGCCTATGTAAAGTGGCGCTAGTTCCCTTTGAGTGGGGGGGTCTCAGGTTGCTTGAAGGTGTTGTTAGTCCATCCATGCCTGTAGACTGTCTACTAGGAAATGACCTGGAGAGTTCCCCCTGGAGGGAGGTGGAACGCCATGCTCATTTGGAGATGTTGGGTCTGCCTAAGAAGGTTTGTGTGACCACTAGGTCAATGGAAACCAGGAGAGGTAATCAAGAGAACCTGGATCCTCAAACAGTGACTCGGGTGCCTGCCAGAAAGAGGAGAGGTAGGGGCATTGGAAACCAGCCCCATAAGTTTCCACGGTCCAGGAGGAGGCAGAACCTGAGGGGGATGCCCTGGACCCTACATGTAAACAAGTGGCCGAACTGGGAGATCTGCCTCAGCTGACCCATTGGAAGCAGGAAGGGTGTCCCTCCAGGTAGGAGTTCTGCAAGGCGCAGATGGAATGACCTTCTCTCATTGGTATGCGGCAACAGGCTGCAGACCCGGCAGCAGGTGATCAGTCCAGATCACATCTCATTTACTGGGAAGATGGATTACTATACAGTGAGCCTAAGGATGCTGAGCCCGGTGCAGCCCTTGTGCTGGTGGTACCCGAGCGCCTCAGGACCTTCCTACCGGGTCTGGCTCATGACGTGCCTCCCGCAGGAAATTTGGGGTGCGGCAAGACCTATCAGAGGCTTGCCACCGACTTTTACTGGCCCCAATGAGGAAGCACGTCGGTACACATTGTACGACATGTCAGACTTGCAAGTAGCAAGAGTCGAGGGAAATGTAAGGCTCCCCTCCAACCCTTTCCTGTGGTGAGCACCCCGTTTGAGCGAGTGGGCATCGACTTTGTGGAGCCACTGGAACCCCAGACAGCCTTAGACATCAAGTTTATCCTGGTCTTGGTGGACCATGCCACCCGGTACCTGGAACCTGGACCTCTCAGGACAATCACAGCCCGTGGTGGGCCGTGCATTGATGGGGATCTATTCCCGTGTGGGGTTCCCCGGAGAGGTGGACTCTGACCAGGGTACAAACTTCATTTCAAAGTACATGACTTCTTTTTTGGAGGAGTGTGGTGTAACTTACAAGTTCACCACTCCTTACCATCCAACAAGGGAATGGGTTGATTGAGAGTTTCAACCGAACCCCTGAAAGGCATGATCAAGGGTCTTGCGGAACCCATGAGACGGAAGAGGGATGTCTTTTTGCCATGCCTGTTTGCCTACAGGGAGGTACCCCAGAGTAAGCATGGGCGGAAAATCCGTTACGCTCGCGGATTTTGCGGATTTTCGGTAAATTCGCAATCCGCGAGATTCGCAAATTTCCCGCAAAATCCGCAAATCCGCGAGCAGCGGATTTTATGGCTTGCTCGCACTATTCGCGTGAGTTCGCGGCTTCCCAGTTCAACTTCGCGCCCCGCGAATAAGCGCTAAATTGCAGAAATACGATCTTAGCAAAACTGAAACTACTTACCAGGTTCAAAAGTTCAAGCTCATCATTAGTTGCCATTTCCTGTAGTGCTTCCTGAGGGGCCCCTCCAGAGTTCAGTTGCCTACTTGCAACTATTATGTGACCCTGCTCTGACCCTCAGAATAGTTACACAAAGGTCCTGAATTACAGCTAAGGCAGACAAGCAGGAGCCAGGCTGAAAGTTCAAATCCAGTGACACATTAATCAGCCCCTAATTCATTATTGTCAGTTGGGGCAGGGCAGGTGTTGTAACTAATTTTGCAACAATGAAAGCACTTAGCAAGTGCAAAAGATCACTAATCAGGAAGCACTAAGGAAGCAGGTGCCAGCTAAAAAAATATTCTGTGACACATTAATCAGCCCCAAATTAATTCAGGTCACTTGAGGCAGGGAAGGCGTGCTTTGCTTTGCCACAATAATGTACACTGGACAACCAGAGGGTGCTGTGATGAAACAGAGGGTGGCATGGTTGGGCCAGAGGGTGGCATGAGTAGTCAGAGAGTGGCAGTGGTGACAGAGAGTGGTAGTGATGAAGAAGAGTGTCCCAAACAGGCTGGACACGTAGAAACAACAAGTTCGCAAAACTTGCGACCCGACAGGTAAGTTCGCGTTTGCGAAATTGTACAAAACCCTTGCGAACTGGCAGAAACCCGCGCGAACACACACAAAAAAAATCTGCAAATTCGCGAGAATTCGCGGATTTTGCGGATTGCGAGTTCGCAAATCCGCAAAATTCGCGAACGCGAGATTCGCAAAATTCGCCCATGCTTACCCCAGAAGTCCTTAGGGTTCAGTCCCTTTGAGCTACTGTACGGTCACCCTGTGAGATGAACTCTGAGTCTGGTGAAGGAGGGTTGTGAGAAGTCCCCTGGTAAGACCCCACAGGATGTGTTCAGCTATGTGCTGGCCTTCAGGAACCAGACACACTGCTACAGGAAACTCGCTCAGGGGAACCTGGAAGCTAGCCAGGAAGAAATGAAAGATGGTATGACCAGAATGCCACCCTGGTCAAGTTTCAACCTGGGCAGAAAGTGTGGGTGATGGTACCAGTGGAGCCCTGTGCGCTCCAGGACAAGTGGACTGGTCCATATGAGGTAGTGGAGCGCAAGAGTGAAGTAAGCTATCTGGTTGACTTGCAGTCTCCCAGAACCCCTTTGAGGATCCTACATGTGAACCGTCTCAAGCCATACTTTGAGGGGCCTGATGTGACAATGCTCCTTGCTACAGATGATGGGAGGGAGGAGAAGAGTGCACCTGTTCCTGACCTCCTGTCATCAAAGGAGCAGGATGGGCCAGTGGATGGGGTGAACCTCTCGCTGTTAGGGTTTGTGCACAGCAAAGAGCATGTCCCCTCTCATTGCACTAGTGGTCTCTGTAATAGCTCTCTTTAAACATACTACTGAAAGCCTTTCTTGTTATCTCAGCCCCTCCCTAAGACTTCTGTGTATGTTGCTCAATGTATTCACAAGTTTGGACATTGCTGTCTTGTTTGCACATTGGACCTTGCTTTTACCAAGGTTTATTTAGAATATATTGGACCTTGCTTTTACCAAGGCTTATTTAGAACACTCCTCCCTAGGCCATGTGTTACTTGAACTCATTAGCATAATAACTGAAGCTCTGCACATCTGCTTGTGAGAACCACACCCAGTTCTTCGAACCACACCCAGCTCTTCGAACCACACCCAGCCCTGTCTATAAAAGGCAGCCCCTGAGCCTCACCCAGTGCTTGGTCTCGTCTACCTCCCACTTACCTGAGAACAGATCCTTCGGCGCTGGCACTCCTGCTCTCTCCAGTCCTTCATTGACTTCAACGGGCACAGCTTCTGGCTCTTCCTTCCTCTGGTTTCCGGCTACTTCTTGCCTCAGCCCCTCTTCTGTCCACTGCAATCGACCTGCAAAAGAGAAAGAGGTCAAGGTTAGACTGATCAGTATCCCTTTTCAGCAACAAGTAAGTGCAAAACCTTTTGTTACCTGAAAGAACTTTATCGGCGATTTCTGGATTCATGTAAAGACAATTTGGAACAAGATATCTCCCACGAACTTTGTGGTTCAAACCCTTTGATACAAGAATACTTTGTGGAACTTTGTGAAATAAACATTGTTTTACATGGAACTTTTTTAAGAATCGAACAGAGGTAACCTTTGACAGCAAGGCAAACAGTAAAATAAGGACTAGCACAAATTACCTGCCTTATTTTGATGTAAAAGTACAGTATTTGTTTTATAAAAAGTCTGGAAATGTGTGAAAAGTGAGTTTGCTATTAAGAATTTAGGCTTTAGTTATATTAAAGTGAATGTTAGACGTTGGTAATTCTGATAATGATATTTGTTTGATTTTACAGAAGTTTTACAGTAATAGAAAGCACATCCCAGAACAGTAACACATTCCAAACCTGGAAGCTTGAGACCAGGATCCAAGAGGTACTTTTAGAAGAGAATTTCTAATAAGATTAAGGTTTAGTCAGGAACACATTTAGGGATAGGTAGCACTTATCTGTTCTTTGTTTATGGTTCATTAGGCACCAGTTTCTACAGAAGTCAGAGAGGGCCGCAGATTTTAGCAGCTCTTCTACAGTGGAAATGCAAGAATGGTGTTGTCTCTCTTTTTTTATTTTATCCAAGTCCCCCCCCTTCCCTTGAGCTTCTGGTTCTTAGTGCACTGTTTTAAAACTAGTGTGCTGGAACAAGCAGTTTTAGGGTGGGGTCGGACTGTCTTCAACCTCCATCAGCACTGAACAGAAACTCAGGTGAGCAGGGCTTTGACACTCGCCTACCCTGACCCCAGAACAGCAGAGGGACAGTCGCCATGTAATGTAATGTAATGATGTCTTGTAAAGCGCATGAATCACCCCACATGGGGTATCTCCGCGCTGTAGACCACTGGGGAACCCGTCCTGGCTTTCCCTGTGAGATGGTCCCTACTGGGTATCTCCAAGGGGAAACCAGGCATCCCCGGCTTATGTGGGGGGCCCGTTGTGGAGATGAGGCAAGCTAATGCCCAGAGTTGCCGAGTGTGATCCCTGGTTAGAGTAGGCACCAAGGCGAGAATTATCGAGTCCGATGACCCTGGTCCACGACCCTGCCGCGTCGGGAATTGAACCCTGGTCCGGGGCCGTCCTCTGCTTCCGGGTCTGCCGCCTCTAACCAGTGAGCCACACCACTCCACAATATGTTGGGTTAATTCGCCTCCCTCTTCTACCTGACACCAGGAGTCACCGATTGGTCGGTCCATGATGTGGACACTGAGGACAGTCTACCTGTGATACTGAAATTTTACAGAGTAGCTGACAAGGTCAGGGCCAGCATCAAGGAAGAAGTTTCCAAGATGTTGGCGCTAGGGGTAATTGAGCCCTCCAGCAGCCCCTTTGGATTTCCCAGTTGTCTTAGTGCCCAAAGCTGCTGCACCAGGTGCCACTCCAGATTTTCAGTTTTATGTGGATTACCGTGGGTTCAATACGGTCACAAAGACTGACGCACACCTCATCACCAGAGCTGATGAGCTTGTGGATCGGTTAAGCGCTGCCCAGTACCTCAGTTTGATTTAATATCTGGGTACTGACAGATTGCCTTAACAGAGGGAGCCAAAGAGAGGTCAGCATTTTCAACACCTGAGGGGCACTACCAGTTCTGTGTTATGCCCTTTGGATTGAAAAACGGAGCTGCCACCTTCCAGAGACTGGTCAACCGGGTACTGTCCGGGCTGGAGGAATTCAGCGCCGCTTATCTGGATGACATTGCTGTGTTGAGCTCCACTTGGGAGGAACATCTGCAACACCTCTGTGAAGTGCTGAAGGCTCTACAAAGCACAGGCCTCACTATCAAGGCAAGTAAGTGCCAGTTAGGAAAGGGATCAGTGGTGTACTTGGGACACCAAGTAGGAGCGGCCAGGTGGCGCCCCTACAGGCCATCATTGATACCATTCTGGCCTGGGAGCCCCCTAAGACCCAGACAGAGGTGAGAGGCTATTACAGACGGTTTGTCATGGAATATGGCACCATTGTTGCCCCCTTGACAGAGCTGAATTCAAGGAAGCAGCCCAAGAAGGTGATCTGGACCAATGCATGTCAGACCACTTTTAATGCCCTGAAAGCTGCCATGTGCACAGCGCCTGTGCTTAAGGCGCCTGATTTCTCCAAAGAGTTTGTGGTGCAGTGAATGCTTCAGAGCATGGTGTGGGAGCAGTACTCTCACAGTTGAATGATGAGGGCTTAGACCAACCCGTGGATTTCATTAAGGAACAGAGGTGGAGTGCAATTGAAAGGGAAGATTTTGCTGTGGTCTGGTCACTGACGAAGCGAAGGCCCTACATGTTTGGGACGCACTTCTGGGTTCAGACAGACCACAGGCCCCTCAGATGGTTGATGCAGATGAGGGGTGAGAACCTAAAACTGTTGAGAAAGTCCATCTCCCTACAGGGAATGGACTTTGTGGTGGAACACCGCCCTGGTACAGATTTTTCCGCCTTAGTGATGAGAACTTCCAAGAGGGTGGATACTTTTCCCCCACTTTTCAGCTGGAGTAACACGTGTTAGACCTGGCATCCTTGGTGTGGTTTTCCCTGATTTTTTCCCTCTACCTCCTGTGTTTTTGATACTGTGCTGGATTTTGTTTTTGCTGGCTTAGATGCTTTGGGCAGTTTGCCACTGCTGATCAGTGTCAAAGTGCAAGTGCTGCCTATATAAATTGATATTGTGATTATGTTAGACCTGGCACCATTGGTGTGGGTTTCCCTTCCATTTTTGCTGTTGCCTATTGTGTTTTTGCTGGTGTTAGATGCTTTGGGCACTGTGCCACTGCTGTCCAGTGCCACAGTGTGAGTGCTCCCTATTGTAAATTAATGTATGAATTTGTGATTCCATGATTGGCTGGTTTGTTTTACCTGTCAGACCCTACTACAGTGCACCAGGAGTGCCCAGGGCTTGTAAACCAAATGCGTCTGATGGGCTTGCAGCACTGGTTGTGCCACCCACAGAAGCAGCCTGTAAAAATGTGTCTAAGGTCTGCCATTGCAGAGCCTGCATGCAGTCTCGTACTGCCATGCTGACTGGGCAAGTGCACCCACTTGCCAGTCCCCTAAACCTTCCCCTTTCTTCATATCATACACCCCTATGGTAGGCCCAAGGGCAGGGTGCATTGTAAGTATAAGGTAGGACATGCCCTGGTGTGTGTGGGATGTCCTAATAGTGAAATACAGCCATTTATGTTTCTCACTATTGCAAGACTATCTGTTCTCCATAGGCCAGAATGGGCAGTTAGATTATCACATCTTATAATCCTAACTGACTCAGAGAATATGGTAGAAATTTGAGTTTTGTATGCCTGAACTCAGAATGATAAAATACATCTTTTATTGAAGTTGATTTTAACATTCTGTGTTTGAAGATACCACTTTTAGAAAGTAGGTATTTTCTTGTCTAACTATCCAAGCCTGCCTCTGCTAGGTTGTGTATTCCTTGTCTGTTGTTTGAGTGACATGGCTGGGGGATTCCAGGAGACAGAATGAGCCCGCTCAGTGGTGAATTGAGAGATCTGCATCTAGATGGGAGGGAGGAATTGCACCTGGGACCTAAATACGGCTGTGCCTTCCCTCCATAATGCTGGCTCCACCTCCTGGGGTGTGACTGATGTCTCTGCCCTGTGAAAGAAGAGAAGGAATCATGTCAACAAAGTGCTCCAGGGCTGTGCTTTCCCTCCAGAATGCTGGTTCCACCTCATGTGGGGTGTCTGATGTTTCTGCCCTGCACTGTGAAAGGAAAGAAGGAGTCATGTCAACAGAGTGCTTCAGAACTGGTTTTGACTGGGCAAAGGCCCCTCTGCCCTCAGAGGACAAGGGATGGTGGGGTATAAATATTGGGACCCTGATCCCAAGAAATTAGATCACTTTTGGATAAACAAGAAGAAACTTTTGCTGAGGAGAGGAACCTGAAGAAACTGAGGAGAGAAGCTGAAGTGCTGCTTGGGGTAAGGGCCTTTGTGTACTTTCATCAACTTTTAAGGATCTCCAAGGGCTTTAGAAAAGAGCTTGCCTCCTGCTGAAGTCTCAGGGACAACAGACTTCAAACCCCAGCTCAAGAGAAGCGTCTCACAACGAAGGAGAAGTGTGTCGCCGTCACTGCTGCTGCCGTCACATTTTGGATGTCGCAGCTGTAGCTGTCGTATTGCACCGCATCAAGAGAAGCGCCTTGCATCTACAGAGAAGCGTGCCGCTGTCGGAGCTGTTGTCGTCGCATCATGGAACAAGGGTGTCACTGCTGCAGTTGTCGCATTGCGCAGAAGCGTCTTGCAACACCAGAGAAGAGTGTCGCTGCTGAAGCTGTTGTCGTCGCATCGCGGAACAAGGGTGTCACCGCTGCAGCTGACGCATTGAGTCGAGACTTCTCGCATCATCGGAGAGGCGTGCCGCATCTGGAAGAACTTCACGTCTTTATTTCTTTGCACCTGAACTTTTACGCATTTTCATCATTGCAACACTTTCGTTGTGGAAGCGTAACGCATCGTAAGGTACATTAAATCAAAGTGTGGCATTTTATGAACTAAAGAGAACAAAGCTAAACCTACCATTTTAAGTACAGTATTGTGGATTTTTGTTGTTCGTGGTCTTGGGATAAGTCTATGTAAAGAATACTTATTTTTGATATAAAACCTGTGTGGTGTCCATCTTTAGTGTTGTCACTGGATTACTGTATGTGTTCACAAATGCTTTACACACCAACTATGAGATAAGCCTGTCTGCTCGGGCCGAGCTACCAAGGGGATGAGCAGGGGGTATTTTAGGAGTATTCCCCCTTACCCTGACTAGAGGCAAGGGTCTCTATTTGTCACAAGTACCTACCTGTGCCAACTAGAGACCCCCAAATCTAACATTGGTGGTCAGCGATGAGGATTCTGGACTTGCATTTGTGACTCATGTACAGTGATTGGTGTACACTACTAGTGAGTGCAGACCGAAACAAGACCATATATTTTTTGTTAGATTTCTTTTTGTGGATTTTCCATTTTTGAGATGCCAAATTCAACTGTAATGGAGAGAGCATAATCCATAGCCTCTGTTGATTGTGATTGGGAAGAGGAGAAACTGGAAAGCTACAAAGTAAAGCAGCTTAAGCACTTCTGCAAGAGATTCAATGTTTCCATTAGTGGGTTCACCAGGAAGGAAAAGTTCTACAAGGCGCAGAGGGCCTGGGTAAAAGCAAGGAATACTCCTGAGGATGAGGAAGGGGGTGACAATGCAGATGTACAGCTGGAAGGGCTATTGGGTCCAGGAGGAGGGAGAGCACCTTCCCCGGCAGGTAGCAGTGTTTCTGGCAAAAGTCTGTCTCCAGAGGAGCTGGAGGACAGAGAGAGATGCAGATGGCATGAAATGGAGCTGGCCAAACTCAAATTGAATGGGCAAGTGGAGTTAGAAAGTAAGAAATTAGCACTAGAGGGAAAGAAAATACAGTTGGATCATGAAAAGGTTTTGAGGGAGTTGGATTTAAAGGCCAAGAGCTTAAAGATTACTCCTTATGGTGGCAGCACACCGTCAGTGCCTATGGAAGCTAGAGTGTACATCCCCAAGGATGTGGTAAAGGAATGTTATGAGAATGATGATATTGGGCAGTGGTTCAGAGCCTATGAGGTAGCCATGTCTTCCCACCGGGTCCCTGAGAGAGATTGGGGAGCGGGGTTGTGGGGGTGGTTCCTTAGTGAGGGGCGGGACACACTGTTAGACTTGCCTTCTGAAGCTATAATTCTTATAGCCACATGGAGCATGCAGTAATGTCTAGGTATGGTTTGACCCCTGACCTCTATAGGCAGAGGTTCAGGATTTGCAAGAAGATAGACAGCAGTACCTGGGTGGAATATGTCACTTTCTTTTGCAGAGCATTGGATGGTTGGGTGAAGGGCAGCAAAGGTAATGATTTTCAGAGGCTTTTTGATTTGATTGCATGGGAGCTCTTGTCCAGTAATTGTTTTACAGAACTGCGCCAGCACCTGATTGATAGCGGGCTGACTAACCCTAGGAGGCTTGCTGAGGAGGCGGACCGCTGGGTGAACACCCGGGTCCACAAGGGTCACATGGGAGACTCAGCCAAGGTGGGCGGGGCCCCCACAGAAGAGTGGGGGAGACAAGGGTAAACAGAAGGAGTTCCATAAAGGCCCCCAATGTAATTCCCAATGGAACGAAGGGAAAGATTCCCAGCCTCCCCCTGAGAGAAAGCAAGGGGCCCGACAGGTAATCCTGTTCACCAGAGACCCCTGAAATGTTACAAATGTGGGGACCTGGGTCATAAGGCAAATGACCTCAGGTGCCGCCTATTTGGAAAAGCAGCACCCACTGGTGCTCCACCCTGGCAGATGGCGAGTGTAGCCATGGGGGAGGAGATTGGTGTCCAAGGTAGGTGGGGTACCACAGAGATGTCCCTTGTCTCTGTAGGAGACTGTGAGGTTGTCCCAGGGACCCAGCTGTCCAATAACACTAAGAAATATGGGCAGTGGGTGACCATTAATGGCCACAAGGTGGAGGCTCTTAGAGATACAGGAGCCAGTGTGACAGCTGTCAAGTGTCACCTGGTATCTCAAGAGCAGATTGTCCCTCATGCATTTTGCCGAGTTGTTGCCGCCGACAACACAGGGAGCCATTGTCCAATGGCTCAGGTTCCCTTTGAGTGGGGGGGGGTCTCTGGTACTCTTCAGGTAGCTGTGAGGCCCACCATGCCTGTTGATTGTTTGTTGGGGAACTTTAGAGAGCTCACCTTGGGGAAAGATGTAGCGGAGTACTCACTTGGAGATGGCGAGTCTGCCTGACGAGGCTTATGTGACTACCCGGTCAATGGCAGCCCGTAGGGGTACTCAAGAGGAACTAGAGCCTGAGAGGGAGGCCCAGCAACCTGCCTTAGAGGGAAGAGGCAGGGGGTGCGGGAAACCGGCTCCCGAAGTTCCCATGGCCCAGGAGGAGGTAGAACCTGAGGGGATGCCTTGGAGCCTACAGGGGAACAGGTAGCTGAATTATGGGACCTGCCTGAGCTGACCCATTGGCAGCAGGAAGGAGGCCCCTCCAGGAAGAATTCTGCCAGGAGCAGAGAGAATGCCCTTCTCTTAAAGATTTGCGGCAACAGGATGCAAGCCAGGCAGCAGGTGATCATTCTGGATCACTTTGGATCTACTGGGAGAATGGTCTCCTGTATAGTGGAGAAGTGTGGCTCACTGGTTAGAGCAGGCAGACCCTGAAGCAGAGGTCAGACCCGGGACCAGGGTTCAATTCCCAATGCGGCAGGGTCTTGAGCTCAAATGTCCATGGACTCGATAATTCTCGCTTCGGTGCCTGACCAAATCATGGGTTCACACTCTGCAACTCTGGGCATTAAGCTTGCTTAATCTCCACAACGGCCTCCCGCGGCGGGATGCCTGGCTTTCACCTTGGGGATGCCCTGTAGTGGCTATCTCACAGGGAAAAGCCAGGACGGGTTCCCAAGGCAAGCGCGGAGATACCCCTTCGGGGGTCGATTCAGGCGCTATATAAGAAACATAATAATAATAATAATAATAGTGAGCCTAAGGTTGCTGAGTCTTGGTCAGCCCATGTGCTGGTGGTACCCCAGCACTTCAGAGCCTTCCTACTGGGGCTGGCTCATGATATGCCATTAGCAGGACATTTGGGGCAGGACAAGACCTTTGAGAGGCTTGTCACCTACTTTCATTGGCCCCAAATGCGCAAGAGTTCAGACTCTCATTGCAGGACATGTCAGACTTGCCTGGCAAGTGGAAAGAGTGGGAGGAAGCAGAAGGCTCCTCTCCAGCCATTCCCTGTGGTCAGAACCCCCTTTGAACGGGTGGGGATTGACATTGTGGGGCCCCTGAACGCCAAGACAGCCATGGGCAATAGGTTTACCCTGGTCTTGGTGGACCATGCCACCCGGTACCCGGAAGCCATACCTCAGAGGATAGTGACGGCTCGCGTGGTGGGACGAGCACTGATGGGAATTTTCTCCCGAGTGGGATTCCCTCAAGAGGTAGTGTCTGACCAGGGGACCACCTTCATTTCCAAATATATGAAGTCCATGTGGCAGGAATGTTGGTAACTTACAAGTTTACCACTCTTTACCACCCACAAGGAAATGGGTTGGTAGAGAGATTCAACCGAACCCTGAAATGCATGATTATGGGTCTTGAGGGACCTTTGAGGCGTAAGTGGGACGTCCTCTTACCATGCCTGTTCTTTGCAAACCGGGAAGTCCACAGAAATCTCTAGGGTTCAGTCCCTTTGAGTTTCTCTATGGACACCCCGTGAGAGGACCTCTGAGTGTGGTCAAGGAAGGCTGGGAGCAATCTCCCAGGACACCTCCCCAGGTTGTATATAGCTATATGCTGGCCTTTCAGGAACCAGACTAGGCATTTCAGGCATCTCGCTGAGGCGAATCTGGAAGCCAGCCAGAAGGAGATGAAGCGATGGTATGACCAGAATGCCACTCTGGTAGAGCTCCAGCCTGGTCAGAAAGTGTGGTTCTTGGCCCCAGTGGAGCCCTGCACGCTCCAGGTTAAGTGGACAGGACCATTTGAGGTTGTGGAGTGCAAGTGTCCTGCTACATACTTAGTGGACCTGCGGTCTCCCAGGAACCCCTTGCGGGTCCTGCATGTCAACAACCTGAAGCCCCACTTGGAGAGGTCCGAAGTGGGCATGCTCTTAGAAACAGATGCTGGAATTGAGGAGACTGAGCCTCTTCCTGACCTCCTGTCTGCAACAGAGCAAGATGGGTCAGTGGATGGGGTAAACCTCTCTTCCACCCTGACTCCTGAGCAACAGAATGACTGCCGCAGTTTCTGGGGCAGTTTTCTGATCTGTTCTCCCTGGTTCCTGGTGTCACAGATTGGTGCGACCATGAACTGGACATAGGAGACAGCTTACCTGTGAAGCACAAAACTTACAGGGTAACTGACAGGGTGAGAGCTTGCATCAAAGAGGAGGTCTCAAAGATGCTTACGTTAGGGTTGATTGAGTCCTCTAACAGTCTTTAGGCCAGCCCAGTGGTTTTGGTCCCGAAGGCTGCCGCACCGGGTGCCACACCAGAACTCCGGTTCTGTGTGGACTACCGAGGGCTCAATTCAGTCACGAAGACTGACGGGCACCCCATACCCAGAGCTGATGAGCTCATTGATCTGCTAAGTGTTGCCCGGTACCTCAGCACGTTTCACTTGACGTCTGGGTACTGGCAGATCACCTTGACTGATGGGGCAAAAGAGAGATCAGCATTCTTTACATCAGATGGGCACTTCCAGTTCTGGGTTATGCCCTTTTGGATGAAGAATGCTCCTGCTACCTTTCAGAGGTTGGTCAACCAGGTGTGAGTTGGACTAGATGAGTTAAGTACCGCCTACCTGGATGACACCACAGTGTTCCGCACCAGTTGGGAAGAACATCTGTGCCCCCTCTGGGAAGTGTTGTTGGCACTGTGGAAGGCAGGCCTCATGATCAAGACGAGTAAGTGCCGGATCGGGCAAGGTTCTGTGTTGTACTTGGGATACCAGGTTGGGAGCGGCCAGGTGGCGCCCCTACAGCCCAAGATGGAAACCATCCTGACTTGGGAGCCCCCTAAGACCCAGACAGAGGTGAGAACCTTTTTAGGACTCACTGGGTATTACAGGAGGTTTTTCAAGGAGTAAGGCAACATTGTTGCCCTGTTGACAGAGCTGACTTCCAGGAACCAGCACAGGAAAGTGATTTGGACTGACACCTGTCTGAAAGCTTTTGAGGCCCTAAAAGCTGCCTGTGCTCCTGGTACCCAACTTCTCCAGAGAGTTCAGACAGACGCTTCAGAGCATGGTGTGGGGGCTGTTTTGTCACAGATGAATGAGGAGGGCCTAGATCAACCTGTAACCTTCATCAGTAGGACTTTACTTTCACAGGAACAGAGGTGGAGTGCTATTGAACGTGAGGCATTTGCTGTTGTTCTCGGCACTGAAGAAGCTGAGACCATACCTGTTTGGGACTCACTTCCGGGTTCAGACAGACCAAAGGCCCCTCAGATGGTTGATGCAGATGAGGGGTGAGAATCCAAAGCTGTTGGGGTGGTCCATTTCCCTTCAGGGTATAGACTTTATGGTGGAGCACCGCCCTGGTACAGAACACGCCAATGCTGATGGTCTGTCCAGATTTTTATGCCTTAGTAATGAGAACTGCCAGGAAGGTAGGGTAGTTCTCCCCACATTTCAGCTGGAGGGGACACGTGTTAGATCTGGCACCATTGGCTAGGGTCTGTTTGCTCATGTGTTTTTGCTGGTGTTAGGTGCTTTGGGCACTGTGCCACTGCTGTCCAGTGCCACAGTGCGAGTGCTCCCTATTTTAAATTAATGTATGAATTCGTGATTCCATGATTGGCTGGTTTGGTTTACCTGTCAGACCCTAGTACAGTGCACCAGGAGTGCCCAGGGTTTGTAAACCAAATGCTGCTGGTGGGCTTGCAGCACTGGTGGTGCCACCCACAGAAGCAGCCTGTAAAAATGTGTCTAAGGTGTGCCATTGCAGAGCCTGCATGCAGTCTGTAACTGCCATGCTGACTGAGCAAGTGCACCCACTTGCCAGTCCCTAAACCTTCCCTTTTCTTCATATCAGACACCCCTATGGTAGGGCCAAGGGCAGGATGCATTGTAAGTATGTCACGGGGGCTCTGCCGGACAGGGGCAGGGTGAGGACTTTAGCAAGTGTTCCTTTCCACCCCATCCACAGGACCCATACGGCCCCTTTAACTCGGCCTGGGCTACCTCGGGCCGGAGGCCTCCCCTCTGATGTCATCATCAGTCAGCCAATCAGATACGGAGGAGGCGGACAAAAGACTGAAGCTGGAAGACAGCAGGGAGACAACCGGAGGGCGAGCTGGCGTTTGGAAGTTGGAGCCGAGCATCGATCCCACCGAGACGAGCAGGAAGACGTAGGAAGAAGCAGGAGACCCCGGAACCAGCAGGACCGAGAAGCTAGGAGGCCAACAATATCGTGATCTGCCCCGCCACACTTCTAGAGAAGTGTGGCTGGACAAGGTACGGGACCGCATACTGCAATTTGCATTCTCACGGGGAGGGAATGGGTAGAAGCCGTCGAGGGAGGTCACCGGACTGTGTGTGTGTTGTTTTGTTTTCTTTACACACTCCCGCCTGATTCTTGCAGTACCTATTTTTTTGTATAAAGACCTGGTGGTAGTCCCTGGTGAGCCCCCACACTCCGCCCCCTCTTCACTCATTTAAAGTCTGGCCCGAATAGTAAACCTGTGGCATCTTTTATTTTTTTGTTTTTGCCGGAGAGACATTGGGGATCCTGTGTCTGAAGCACCGAAGCTGTTTAAATTATCAAGACCGGGAAGAAACACCTCCCCTCCCGGACTTCCAGAACAACAACTAATCAAACCTATAACATTGGATGGATGTTTAAATCTTTTCTGTTTAAGAATAAAAGTACTCATAAAGTCTTCTTTGGTCGGAAACGCTTTTCCTTTCCCCAACCCCCACCTACATTGGTGACAAGTGGCAAGCCAGATAGGAGTCGAGGGGGACCACCATCTGACACAAGATGGAGAACCTTATACATCAAATGAAGGAAGGCCAAGCAAAGCTTGAATGGGCTATAGAACAGACATCTACCCAAGCCGAGGCAGATCGCGCATTCTTCACTACAGCCATTCAGAACCAAGCCGACAACCTAATGAAGATAGCGGAAGGACAGACACAGCTCATGGCTGTCCTAGGACAGGGAAGAACCACCGCCCCACCTCCAGGAACGGTCGTTCCCTTACAGAAGTATACCCCAGGGAATGATCCTTTGGCGTTTTTTTTTAACTTTGAGAGGGCTGCTAGGGCCAGCGCCTGGCCCGGGGATAGGTGGCCATTCTACCTCGCCCCTCTTTTAACAGGAGAGGCCCAGGCGGCGTATCAGATGGCGAACAAGGATGGTACAACCACCTATGCACTGGTAAAGCAATATATTTTAGACCGTCTGGGAGTAGATGAGGAAACCCATAGGCTACGGTTCCGCCAAGTACGAAGGGCCCCAGGAGACCTCCCCAAAACCCTGTTTTATAAATTAAAAGGAGCAGCAGATCAATGACTCAAGCCGCAGGAGTCCAACATGGAAGAGGTCATTAACAAGATATATCTCGAGCAGTTCTTAGAGGCACTGCCCTATGCCACCCAACGCTGGTTAAAGCAACATGCTGGCCTGACTCTAGATCATGCGATAGAAATGGCTACCTCATATGTCTGAGCCCAAGGCCGCCCCTCCATAAAAGAACCCGAAAAACCCATCAAAACCACGACCTCAGGGAAACCAGACAAGAAGTTCACGAAAGGACCAGCTGAGCTCCTGCGACCTAGGTTCTCCCGACCAGACATTCCCCCTGCCTCAGGTCCCCAGTTTTACGGTTGTGGAAAATGGGGACATATAACGCGGTACTGTCGCAAGAAAAAGGAAAAGGATGAAGAACCCATGGATGTGAGCTATGCGCCCCATTCTATCTTATACGCCCAAGAAACTGGCCCAGTGTTTTATGTGAGTGTGGTTATTAACAGGAGGGTTGTAAGGGCTTTGCTGGACTCAGGCTGTAAGCATTCAGTGATGAGTTAGGAATTAGTCACCCCCTCTTGTTTATTGCCAGGGAGAACCGTTCATATTAGGTGTGTACACGGTGATCTCAAGGAGTACCCTGTGGCTAAGAACTCCCTCCGTAGTGAATCAGGAAATGAGACAGAGGTAGTAGTTGGGATTTTGGCGACTCTTCCTGAACCAGTCATCATAGGGGTTGACAATCCAGGCTTCAGCACCCTTATATACGACACCCTTAATAAAACCAAAAACCTGTGTAACACCCTTCTGACATCTGAGCCCTGGGATAGGGATACACATTTCAGCACGGCCCAACTAAACGATGCCAGCCTCGCCAATGCTTGGCATAAGGCTCGCAACGAACAGGACTCCTTAACTAGGACATATCCCGCCTTTATAGAACAGAAGGAACTATTGTACAGACTAGCAAAACCAGATGGGGTCCCTCAGTTATTGGTTCCAGCAGGGTTTAGGGAACAAATTCTTTTTTTTGCCCAAGCACATCTATTTGCAGGGTACTCCGGCGCCGAAAAAACAGGGCAGGCCATACTCCAGCACTTCTTTTGACCAGGTGTCTATGCACAAATCCAAAAGTATTGCCAGGAATGCCAGATCTGCCAGCGACGCAATCCGTATGTCCCTCCACCGGTACCCCTGAATCCCTTGCCTATCATAGGTAAACCATTTGACCGCTTGGGGATGGATCCTTGTCCAAATCTGCTCGAGGACACCAATACGTGTTAGTATTGGTTGATTACGCCACTCGTTACCCGGAGGCTTTTCCCCTCTGGGCAGATACATCCTCCATCGTAGCCCAGACGTTAATTGAGGTGTTTTCACACATGGGGTTCCCCGGAGAAATCATTACTGATCAAGGCACGCCTTTCTTTTCTCGATTAATGAGACAAGTGTGTAAACAGCTACTGATCAAACACATAAAAGCCTCTGTTTACTATCCCCAGACATACGGTTTAGTTGAGCGATACAACGGGAGCTTAAAGCTCCCCTTATAAAAACCTCTGCCAGGGGATGGTAAAAATTGGGACCAACTGTTACCCCTAGCTCTTTTTGTCCTCGGTAGCCAGACTCAAGCCAGCCTAGGTACCTCGCCTTTTGAGCTATTGTTTGGTAGGAGCCCTAGGACCTTACTAGAGATCACAAAGGACAGTTGGGAAAAAGAGGGAGCCCAGGAAGCCGAAGCTTTACTGGACTATACCCGTCAGCTACAAACAAGGCTCCATAAACTTAGAGCCTTGGCCCATGACCATCTTGCCTTCGCCCAAGTAAAACAAAAGGCGTTTTCCGATAAAGGAAAACAATGGAGGGAATTAAACATCAGTGATTGGGCCTTGGTCCTATTGCCTACCTCCACACATAAATTAAAGAAAGAGTGGCAAGGCCCCTATAAAATCATTAAAAAAATAGGACGAACTACTTACTTATTACAGTTGGCCGGAACAAAGACCCAAATGAACCATATTAATCTTCTGAAGAAGTGGTTGGGCAAACCCCCTCAGGCGGTCCACACACTCACTACCTCAACATCCCCTCATACCGTTTATGATACCCCTATAAATCCTGATTTAACTGACACACAAAAAGAAGAAATCCTTTCTCTCCTGCTACGTTATTCGGACGTCTTCTCGGATCAGCCGGGGAGAACCCAGCTAGCTGTTCACTCCATCCCTACACCCCCGGGTGTTGTGGTTTAACAGAAGCCATATCGTATACCAGAATCCAGACGCCTTGCCTTTCAGGAAGAAGTAAACCAAATTTTGCGATCAGGAGTGATAGTCCCATCACACAGCAATTGGTGTTCACCAGTCGTCCTTGTGCCAAAACCGGATGGCAGCATCCGGTTTTGTATTGACTTTAGGGCAGTAAACAGGGTCACCAAACAAGACGCCTATCCACTTCCTCGAGTGGATGAATTGCTAGAACGCCTTGGTGAGGCTAAATACATCTCTACCATCGGCCTCACCAAGGGCTATTGGCAGATCCCCCTAGCCCCTGCTTATCAAGACAAAACAACTGTGTTCTCCACCACTTCTGGCCACTTTCACTTCACCATCCTCCCTTTTGGGTTGCACGGAGCACCTGCAACTTTTCAAAGGGCCGTGGATACTATACTATCCCCTCACCGTCACTACTCCTCCGCTTACTTGGACGACATTGTCATTTTTAGTAAGACCTGGGAGAACCACATTGGACATCTTAATAACATCCTCTCTAGTCTTAGGGCAGCAGGCCTCCACATTAATGCAAATAAATCCTGTATTGCCTTTAAGAAAGTTAAATACCTTGGCTATGTATTGGGGGACGGGCTGGTGAAACACCAGACAGAAAAAATTGAGGCCATAATGAAAGTACCATACCCCAAAACCAAAAGAGACCTGAGAGCGTTTCTAGGCCTTGTGGGGTATTATCGCAGGGTTATTGCACAATTTGCTGATCTAGCAGAACCCCTCACTGATCTTTTATGAAAAGCACACACCTCTCCCAGGTTGCCAGCGCCCTAGGACAAAGAATCCAATGCTTTTCAGGCCTTGAAAAACGCCCTCACCTCCTCCCCTGTACTTGTGTCCCCAGATTTCCGTAAACCCTTCATCCTCCAGACAGATGCCTCAGGATTCGGGATCGGGGCGGTTCTCTCCCAGCAGGACGAGGGGGGTCTTAAAAAACCTATTCTCTACATTAGCAGGAAGTTGTTCCCCAGATAGGTAGCCTACTCAACAATAGAAAAGGAATGCCTCGCTGTTCATTGCGGGGTGGACAAGCTCCGCTATTACCTAGAAGACAGGCCTCTCATATAGTATACTGACCATGCCCCCCTGACCTGGCTCCAATGAATTCGAGGCCACAATGAACGCATCCTGAGGTGGTTTTTGGCCCTTCAGCCCTTCCAAATAGAAGTTCTTCATCGAAAAGGCATGAAACAAGGGAACTTTGACTTTCTTTCTCGCTTTCCACTTTCCACCGATCGGGGAAATCCCGGGGGAGGGATGTGTCACGGGGGCTCTGCCAGACAGGGGCAGGGTGAGGAATTTAATGAGTGTTCCTTTCCACCCCGTCCAGAGGACCCATACGGCTCCTTTAACGTGGCCTGGGCTTCCCGGGGCCGGAGGCCTCCCCTCTGACGTCATCATCAGTCAGCCAATCAGATACGGAGGAGGCGGACAAAAGTTTGAAGCCGGAAGACATCAGGGCGACAACCGGAGGACGAGCTGGTGTTTGGAAGTTAGAGCAGAGCAACGATCCCACCGAGACAAGCAGGAAGACGGAGGAAGAAGCAGGAGACCCCCGAACCAGTAGGACCGAGAAGCCAGGAGGCCAACGATATCATGATCCGTCCCGCCACACTTCTGGAGAAGTGTGGCTGGATAAGGTACGGAACCGTATACTGCGATTTGCATTCTCACGGGGAGGGACCGGGTAGAAGCCACCGAGGGAGGTCACGGGACTGTATGTGTATTGTTTTGTTTTCTTTACACACTTTATTATTTATTATTATTTATTTAACTTGTAAGGCGCACAGCAACCCGCAATGGGTTTTTCCTGCGCTAAGGGACAGATTAAAAGAGGGAAAGGAGAGCAACCGTGAATCATTGCCAGAAGAGCCATGTCTTGAGTCCTTTGCGGAAACGGAAAAGATTGGTTTTAGTTTTCAATGCAGCGGGTAGGGCGTTCCAAAGCTTAGGACCTAGGTGGGAAAATGAGCGGGCGCCCATTTTCATCAACCTAAATCTCGGAATCACAAAATCACCTTTACCAAAAGATCTAAGAGAACGAGTAGGGCGGTAGGCTTGAATGAGTGCCTGTAAGTTTGTGGGGGCCGTACCTTGTTTGATCTTAAATATATAGCAGAGAGCCTTGAACTTAATTGGACTGGCAATCCTAAGCCAGTGAAGGTCATGAAGTGATTGAGAGTTAGAGGCTCTCCGCGGAACATGGCATAGCAGTTGTGCAGCCGCATTCTGCACAACCTGAAGTTTTTTTAGGGTTCCTTGATCAGCTCCTAAATAAAGAACGTTACCGTAGTCCAGGCGGGAAACAACTAGAGCCTGAACCACCGTCCTTTGTGTTGAAACAGGGAGCATCCAAAGAATGTTGTAGAGCCATCTTAAAATAGTTAAACAAGTGGAAGCCACCCTTACTGCTTGCTGCCGCATAGAGAGATTCTCATCAATGAGAAATCCGAGGTTGCGAACCTGGGCAACAGGTTGGGGAATAGAACCCATTTCTTTAGGCCAATGTTAAGGGCCCCATGAGTTACTCGCTTTGCCCAGGATGACAACCTCGGTCTTGTCTCCATTAAGTTTTAAAAAGTTACTACGCATCCACTCTGAGACCTTGATCAGTCCTTGTTGAAGAACTGAGATGTTGCCACATTAGAAAAAAAGAAAAGATAATATGCGTATCGTCAGCGTACGAGACTAAAGTGAGGCCAGCTTCCTCCACAATAGTAGCCAGGGGTCTAACATAAATTTTAAACAATAGGGGACTCAGGATAGACCACTGGGGTACACCGTACGCTGAAGAACAGATTTTGGAAGAGGCTTTCGCAGAGAAGACCTGGAAGGTGCGGTTGTTTAAAAAAGGAGGCCAGCCAAGCCAAAGCAGAACCCTCAACTCCCAGAGACCGAAGTAATGCGAGAAGGATGGAATGTGGGACTGTATCAAAAGCTGCACTCAAATCAAGTAATATGAGTGCAGATGTTTCTCCGCGATCAATACAGTGATGCAATCTCTCGGTGACTCCTAAAAGCGTTGTTTCAGTGAAGTGATTTGCCCTAAAGCCTGATTGAGACGAATGTACGAAGCCCCAACTTTCCACAAAATGGGTCAGTTGTTTATTAATATGCCTTTCCAAAACCTTGCAAAGGATAGGCAACAGAGAGATAGGCCTGTTATTAGATAGTTTAGAAGGGTCACCTCCAACCTTTAGGAGAGGAATAATCATTGCATGTTTCCACTCAGGTGGGACAAAGGCCTCTCTCAAAGAAGAGTTAAGAAGCTCCTTCAAAACACAAATGGAGTCCGGACCAAGTGGTTTTAGAATTTTAATCGGCAAAGGATCACGCAGAAAGCCCGATTTTATACTTTCCAGACAAAGAGCAAAGGATATGTCATCAAAGGGTGACCAAACAGAAAGTTTAGCTGCGGAGTCAGGCACGCTACTATGAAGAGATTCAGGAAACGGAATGGATTCCCTGGCTGGTTCTTGCTGTACCCGCCTGGTTCATGCTGTACCCGTTTTTTTAAATAAAGACCTGGTGGTAGTCCCTGGTGAACCCCCACATCCCGCCCCCTCTTCACTCGTTAAAAGTCTGGGCCCGAATAGTAAACCTGTGGCATCTTTTCTTTTTTAAATTTTGCCGGAGACACATCGGGGATCCTGTGTCTGAAGCACCAAAGCTGTTTAAAACATGAAGACCGGGCAGAAACACCTCCCCTCCCGGGCTTCCAGAACAACAGCTAATCAAACCTATAACATCGGATGGATGTTTATATCTTTTCTGTTTAAGAATAAAATAACTCATAAAGTCTTCTTTGGTCGGAAACTCATTTCCTTTCCCCAACCCCCACCTACATTGGTGACAAAGTATAAGGTAGGACATGCCCTGATGTGTTTGGCATGTCCTAATAGTGAATATTAGCTATTTTCGTTTTTCACTATTGCAAGGCTACCTGTTCTCCATAGGCCAGAATGGGGAGTTAGATTATTACATCTTCTAATCCTAACTGACTCCGAGAACATGGAAGAATTTCGAGTTTAGTATGCCTGAACTCAAAATGATAAAATACATCTTTTAGAGAAGTTGATTTTAATATTCTGTGTTTGAAAATAACACTTTTAGAAAGTAGGTATTTTCTTGTCTAACTATCCAAGCCTGCCTCTGCTAGGTTGTGTGTTCCTTGTCTGGAGTTTGAGTGACAGGGCTGGGGGATTCCAGGAGACAGAATGAGTCAGCCCAGTGGTGAATGGAGAGATCTGCATCTAGATAGGAGGGAGGAGTTGCACCTGGGACCCGAATAGGGCTGTGCCTTCTCTCCACAATGCTGGCTCCACCTCCTGGGGTGTGGCTGATGTCTCTGCCCTGCACTGTGAAAGAAGAGAAGGAATCATGTCAACAAAGTACTCCAGGGCTGTGCTTTCCCTCCAGAATGCTGGCTCCTCCTCCTGTGGGGCTTCTGATGTTTCTGCCCTGCACTGTGAAAGGAAAGAAGGAGTCATGTCAACAGAGTGCTTCAGAACTGGTTTTGACTGGGCAAAGGCCCCTCTGCCCTCAGAGGACAAAGGATGTTGGGGTATAAATATTGGGACTCTTGTCCCAAAAAATTAGATCACTTTTAGACAAACAAGAAGAAACCTTTGCTGAGGAGAGAACCCTGAAGAAACTGTGGAGATATCCCTAAGCTGAAGTGCTGCTTTGGATATTGGCCTGCAGTGGTTGCCTGACTGCCAAAGAAAGGAGAAAGAGACTTTGTGTTCTTTTATCAACTTGTAAGGATCTCCAAGGGCTTGATAAAAGAGCTTGCCTCCTACTGAAGTATCAGGGACAACAGACTTCAAACCCCAGCTCCCCAGAGGTCCTTGGAAAGTGCCTGCTGCTGTTTTGGGCCTTCTGAGGGGCTGCGTGTTGCAAGGAGCTGGAAGCGCGACTCAAGAGGAAGAAGCGTGTCGCTGTCGCTGATACTGCCGTCGCATCTTGGATGTCACCGCTCTAGCTGTCGTATTGCACCGCATCGAGAGATGCATCTTGGAATGAAGAGGAAGCGCGTTGCCGTGGCTGCTGATGCCATTGCATCTTCGATGTTTCCGCTGTAGCTGTCGTATTGCACTGCATCGAGAGAAGCGTCTCGCAACAAAGGAGAAGCGTGTCCCCATCGCTGCTGCTGCCGTCGCATCTTGGATGTTGCCGCTGTAGCTATCGCATTGCACCGTATCAAGAGAAGCACCTCGCATCCATGGAAAAGCGTGCCGCCGTCGGAGCTACTGTCATCGCATCACGGAATGACAAAAATCCACAATACTGTACTTAAAATGGTAGGTTTAGCTTCGTTCTCTTTATTTCTTAAAATGCCACACTTTGAGTCAATGTACCTTACAATGCGTTACACTTCCACAATGAAAGTGTTGCAGCGATGGAAATGTGGCAAAGTTCCGGTGCAAAGAAATAAAGACGTGAAGTTCTTCCAGATGCGGCATGCTTCTCCGATGATGCGAGAAGTCTTGACTCGATGTGTCAGCTGCAGAGGCAACACCCTTATTCCGCGATGCGATGGCAACAACTTCGGCGCCGACACTCTTCTCCAACAGTGCAAGACGCTTCAGCGCAATGAGAAAACTGCAGCGGGAACACCCTTGTTGGTGGTCTTGTGATAAGTCTTTATAAAGAATACTTATTTTTTATATAAAACCTGTGTGGTGTCCTCTGTAGTGTTGTCACTGGATCACTGTATGTGTTCACAAATGCTTTACACACTGCCTCTGAGATAAGCCTGTCTGCTCGTGCCAAGCTACCAAGGGAGTGAGCAGGGGTTATTGTAGGAGTGTACCCCCTTACCCTGACTAGAGGTAAGGGTCCCTATTTGTCACCAGTACCTACCTGTGCCAATTAGAGACCCCCCATTGGCATATTTGGTTACCCGTAGGTCCCTAGTAAAGTGCAGTACATGTGCCAGGGCTGGTAAATCAAATGTTACTAGTGGGCCTGCAGCACTGATTGTGCCACCCACATGAGTAGCCCCAAAGAGATGTCTCAGTCCTGCCACCGCAGTGCCTGCATGCAGTTTGCTAACTGCCATTTTCACCTTGCCAGTGTACCCACTTGCCAGGCCTTACCATTCCCCTTTCTTACACAGAGGAGACCACTGTGGTAAGCCCAAGGTACTCCCCTGGGCAAGGTGTAGTGTATGTTAAAGGTAGGACTTGTACTGGTGTGTGTACCATGTCCTGATAGTGAAGTACTGCCAATTTTGTTTTTCACAATTGAAAGGCCATCTTGCCCATGGGACCGAATAGGGAATGCTGTGTAACATTTTACAAGCATATCTTCCCATAGGAGAGAGATAGAAAATGAGTCTGGTATCCCTGAACTCAGAATGTAATAACACATCTTTTAGTAAGGATGTTTTTTAAACTCTGTGTTTGAAAATAGCGCTTTTAGAAGGTGGCTATTTTCTTGTTCAACCTTTCTGTGTGCCTCTGAAAGGTTGTGGATTGACTGCCTTGCTTTGGAGTGACAAGGGTTGGGGTGGCTCCAGGAGTCTGGTGACTCAACCTGGGCTGAACAGGCCAATCTGCATTTGGAGTGGTGGGAGGAGTAGTACCTGTCCCTGACTATGGCTGTGCTTGCCTTCCACAAGTGACTGGCTCCACCTCCTGTGGTGCCTCTGAAGACCCTGGCCCACATTGACAATGGAAGAAGTTGTGCACTGTCAGAGTACACCCAGAACTGGTTTGGGCTGGGTTCAGGACACCTTATACCTAGAGAACAAAGACATTTGGGTTAACTATATTTGAGCTGAGGCACCTGTATTTTAGATCATCCTGGAATCAAGAAGAACCTTTGCCTGAGGAGAAGAGCCGAAGAGACTGAGAAGAAGGACTGCCCTTGCTGTGTGTTCTGGGGCTGACTTGCAGTTGCTGTTCTGCCAAAGGAAGGAAGAGACTTTGCTGTGTGCTGTGTCCCCTGCTTGAAAGGAAATCTCCAAAGGCCTGAGGAGAGCTGATGTGGAAACTTGGGGACAACAAAGTTTCCAAGATCTCTGCAACGCTGTGTGCGTGTGTCTGGGCACAGTAAATGTAAATGTAAATGTATAGGCATTTATATAGCGCACTACTTACCCGTAGGGTCCCAAGGCGCTTCGACCGCTGCGAAACCCTTCCTGGCTTCCCTGAGAGATGGTCCCTTAATGGGTATCTCCAGGGTGAGACCAGGCATCCCCGGCGGTCTGGTGGGGCCGTTAGTGAAGATGAGGCAAGCTAATGCCCAGAGTTGCCGAGTGTGATCGCTGATCAGAGTGGGCACCGAGGCGAGAGAATTATCGAGTCCGCTGACCCTGGTCCAGAAACCTGCCGCGCCGGGATTCGAACCCTGGTCCCGGGCCGTCCTCTGCTCTCGGGTCTGCCGCCTCTAACCAGTGAGCCACACTACTTCACTACAAGTACTTATCGTGAAGACTGCATTGCGATCGTCTCAGCCACGCTGTGTGCATGTGCCCCATTTGTGGCTGAGACTGCTGTGAGGCCGGCATTGTGCCTGTGGGTCTGAGCACAGCAGTGACCGCTCTGTGTCTTGCAGCGTGACCAACGAAGCACTGCGATCATCATCGCCATCGGTCCGGGCTGTTATCTTTAAGGAATTGCGCTTGTATCACCGCTGTCTGTCCGAGCCGTGACTTGCAAAGAGGGACTGCGAGCCATCACCACCGCCGGTCAGAGTCAATTGCCCAAGATCTACAAGCACCCAAGGAGGGAAAGCACAGTAACCCGATCATCTGGGAAGCGTCGCTAAAGAACCGGGTATGCCCAGCGAGGAACAGCTCTTGCCGCTGGAGCTGGCAGCGGGTCGTCGTGCTGCGAGGAGGAGAGAGAGAAAGTCCAGAGATACTGCATGTGTCGCTGTCTGGGGCGGGTTGCGTGTCTGAGAGAGACTGCTCTCTATTCCCCTTGGCAGCAGATCCTCCGTTTGAGTGATTCCAGCGGTCAGTATTTGCCTGAGAGGAGCGGCAGTACTGGGCCCCGTATTGTGCTAGTATCTTGATTTAAAAGCATTTGGGGGCATAACCTTTGCAAATGCTGACGCAGACTCAGCAGTTGTGGAGAAACGCCCATAACCACAAATGCACTGCGTACCGGTGCAGAAGAGAACTGTGCTTGTGACATTTTGTTTTATTGCCTAAAGGAATATGGATACTACAAGGTCATTTTTGGGTAACATCTGTGAAATACTGAATCTACAGGTTTGTTTTTAACCAGAACCTTCCATAGAACATTTCCAAGAATAGTTTTAATTGTGTATGCTAGATTTTTTTTGTTTTGGTCTTGTCAAAGTTAGATAAAGATACCTTAATTTTTCTAAACCTGTGTGGTGGCCATTTGTGGTGTTATTGCACAAGTTACTACTTGTGTAACAATATATCTGTAAGAGTCATCAGTTAGTGATAGATTCCTTACCTTAGAATATCCCCAGGCGTCAGAATGGATCCGGAAAGTTTTGCTTAGCAGTACCCCTGCGCGTCAGTAGGTGGTGTTGTGACTCTCCGCGACCGTCGCTGGCGTCGTATGCGCAGAGATGACGTCACGGAGACTACTTAGGCGCCACCCATGCGCGCTGATGTAAGTTCTGTACACGACTTTACGTGCCGAAACGCAGAGCCATGCAAGAAACTGACCATTGGTGGATACAACTAGGGCCCTAAAAGGGGATGACCTTAACCCTAGTAATCAGTTCGCCGAACGGGGAGGATGGGTGGGGCAGTTAGGAATCTATCACTAACTAATGTCTCTTACAGATATATTGTTACACTAGTAGTAACTTGTGCATCTGAAAGAGACACATTAGTGATAGATTCCTTACCTTAGGATAGATACCCTAGCTATACTAACCCCGGTGGTGGGTCTGTGAACGAGATTACACCAAAAAGTCAAGGAGCACAGAGCGGCTAAAGAAGCAGTCTCTTCAGACCTGACTGTCAAGGCAGTACTGCTTTGTAATTGTGTGCAGCGAGGCCCACGTAGCTGCTTGACAAATGTCCTGCAAGGGAACGCCGCGTCCCAAGGCAGGAGTGGCTGCAGTTGCCCTTGTCGAATGGGCATGCAGCTCCACAGGAGTCATCTTTGTTAAAGGTTGCAGGGATTTGTTAGCATGAGCTGAAAGCCATTTTTAGGTCTCGCGACCTATCGATGTGCGCCAGCGCATCAAGCGGAGCGAGAATTCAAGTGGCGAAAATCTTCTTCAAACCACGGGCTTTCAGCCCCGCGGTTTTCATGCAGTTCACGTGAACCACGTGATTAAACATGCACGCGCATCGGCAGCATTTCTCCTGCAGGCTCGCAAAAGGCTCTCCTCCCTCCCCACATCAAAGTCATCAATCACCCTCCCACAGGCTTCCCCAGCGCTGCCCCGCCCACAGCTTCACGGCCAGGCCATCTGTTCCCTGCCCTCCCAGGCTTCCCCAGCGCTGCCCCGCCCCCTGCTTCACGGCCAGGCCATCTTTTCCCTGCCAGACCTCGTTTAACTTGTTTCACTTTGTCTCCGTGTGCACTACGTCTCTCCCTTAAACCACCCAGTCCATTTTTCTCTGCATTCAGCTCTTCTCCCAGCTCCCAAAACTGCTCACTCTTATTCGGCGCTTAACTTCCTGTGCCCAGCACTTCTTTGCATACATTTAGCACTGCATTCCCCTGCACTCAGCTCAACCCCGTCTGTTCTTGTTTTCTCCCTTTGTCAGACCCTGCGATTAACTTCCTGTGCCCAGCACTTCTTTGCATACATTTAGAACTGCATCCCCCTGCACTCAGCTCAACCCCATTTGTCCTTGTTTTCTCCCTTTGACAGACCCCTCCCCTGTGCTTCCACGCAGCCTCCTTTCTGTCCTTCCAGTTCACTCTGTTCTTTACACACTCCTCATGAGCCTTGCTCTGTGCACTGCGGCCTCGAGTTACCTGCCTGTGCTGACCGTCTCCTTCCTTCTTTGCTCACAGAATTAAAGATTTCAATCTTGTTTATTTTCATTCCCGTTCGACAATGCTTGTTTCCTCCTTATACCCCCACCCTCCTCCCTCGCCACTTACACTTCTGCTCCAGATGTTAGGATTGAAATGTTGCTGACTGAGGGGCGTGCAGGGAGGGCGATCTCGCATGAGTGGAGCAACAGCCAAAACACAGAACAGAGCCAGAGGCAGGCTGTGACAATGACCGAGCGCTGCCCCCCCCCCCCCTTTCCCCCCCAACCCCGGTGCCCCAGCGATGCCCCCAGGATACAACCGGCCATAAAGCAGCAATATATCTGTGGCCACATGAAAGCGCACCGCACCCAGCCAACAACCACCCTCAATCATCAGTATCACCATAATACCATTCAAGCGCTCAACCAAACCAGGGCCCATGCTCATAATCACCGTCACTATCCCTTCCATCCCCAAACCGCCACCATCCACTAGCCTGTCCCCGAGGCTCCAACCCTCACTACCATCCACAACTCAATCCCATCATCATCCGACAGCTACGATCAAACAGCAACCATCAAAATGAGGATAAGGCGAGAATAAAAAAATGATCGCACAATCACAGCAGCAATGGAGTTTCCTCTTAAATTAAGGAAGTTAATCTTTGCGCACAGAATTAAAGATTTCAATCTTGTTTATTTTCATTCCTGTTCGACAATGCTTGTTTCCTCCTTATACCTCCACCCAACTGTTTGCTCTCTTTTCTCAAACCCCTGCTTCCAAATCATTTCTGCCCCACTCCCCAAGTTACAATTTGCATGGGAATCATTCTTTCTGTTAAAGTGCAAAATGTTCAGCGCAACATACACTCCAAATACCACTCCCGGCCACATAATTACACTGCACTCAATGCAACATACACTCCAAATACCACTCAGTGCCACATAATTACACTGCGCTCAACGTGACATACACTCCAAATACCACTCAGTGCCACATAATTATATGCTACATATTTACACTGTGCTCAACACAACATACACTCCAAATACCACTCCGGGCCACATAATTACACTGCACTCAATGCAACATACACTCCAAATACCACTCAGTGCCACATAATTACACGCCACATAATTCCACTCTACTGAATGCAACACACACTCCACACAAAACCACATAATTATATGCTACATAATTATGCTACATAATTACATACACTCAATGCAACATACACTCCAAACAATACCACTCAGTGCCTCATAATTATATGCCACATAATTACACTGCGCTCAACGCAACGTACACTCCAAATACCACTCAGTGCCACATAATTACACTGCACTCAATGCAACATACACTCCAAATACCACTCAGTGCCACATAAGTATACGCTACATATTTACCTACGCTACATATTTACACTGCGCTCAAAGCAACATACACTCCAAATACCACTCAGTGACACATAATTACATGCCACATAATTACACTGCACTCAATGAAACATACACTCCAAATACCACTCAGTGCCAATTAGTTACATGCCACATAATTACACTCTATCGCATCACCACAGCATCACTCAGCACCACCAAGGGGCACCACCACATCACTCAGCGCCACCACAGCATCTGTGCAACCATTCAACAACAACTGGTTCAAATATGTTCTCTCAATGTTTCAAGCTTTATTACAAATGTCACATAAAGATGTTAATATTTCACTTCTGTTCTTGGATTTTCGTCACAATAAAATACACTGAACATAATCTTCACAAAAGTTATTTACAAAAGTTTAATCTATTGCCATTATAAATTACAATAACTTTTATTAATTGAAAAAACTTAAAAACAATGGTGATTCGTAATATCAACACATCCAAGTCACGTAAATAAGACACATATTGCATTACAAATGCTATAGGTGTCACATTTGCGAAAGTTAAAAGTATTGTCTTTGTAAATGACAAAGCTATTAATTTCGCTATTTTCAAAATCAACACATAAATAAAAAATGTGTCATTTACAATACCAATAGCTCAAACTTTCCTAATGCGAGACCTATTGGCAACGCCAGTGCTTGTTGTACTTGGCAGCCATTTTAGTTAGCCATGTGCTCGCCATGTGCTGTTTCCCTCTTCAAAACCTTGCACATGCTCAGAAGGGTCTAGCTAGTAGAATGCACCTGCTCCTCTTATATAACTGTTAGGCTATTTTTACTGATGTGTGGAGAAGTAACTCTCCTCCCACTTTGTTGGCGTTGTTTTTATGCAACACTTGCTGTTGGTTTGATGCCTGGGATTGATTAGGTCGTTTTGCGACGCTTGCTGTGGCTTTGGAATTGTGTTGGCCAACTTGGATTTGTATGTGATTGATATATGAATTGCAATTTATATAGGCAGGTAATGAGGAGAATTTTCTCTGTTTTGAATTGATTTGAACAGCACACAGTACAAGAGTACCTTAAGTGCTACTTTGTTTATAATACTGCATATTCTGCACTATTTTACGCATGCCTGTTTCAAGCACAAATCAAAGAATGTGTTGCTTTTTGGAGGTTCCATAGTGAGATGTGAAGTGAATTAGCCGGCTCCTCTAGAGGGAATACCTAAATAGGTTTAGGTATAAAAACATATTTGTTCCTTGGTGATTCCGTATCCCCTTGGAATTCAAATATGCACATAAAACAAACAAGGTTCCTAATCTGCACACTTTTAAAAATGGAGATATGCTGAGCGATTTTTTGGTGTTCTGCCAGTGGAAGCTAGTGATTGAGTGTATATTGGCTTCTTGAAAATAAAACAGTTTGTTGGGCTGTTTTGTGCAGTCTTTTTGGAATACTATTGAGAATCTCTTCTTGTAAATATGACTTACATCTAATATTTACAAATGGTTTGGTTTAAGCACAGTCTGTGGGCTGTCCTTTGTTTCTGTGGGTTAAATGTGTGTTTAAATGGCTATGTGGTTTGTGGGTTAACATTGGTACTTCTGTGACTAAATAGCAATTGCTCTCTTTGTGAAAGTATGACTACCCTTAAGCGCGCTGTATTGTGTGTTCTGAGTGTATGACCCCTTCTGTATATGTCTGGAATGAGCTCAATGTGTGTGTTTCTGTTTTTTTTGCTATCAGTCTGTTATGCAAAATGTCATTTAATTAATATTAAATAAAAAATAAATAAAAATCAAGAAATGAACCATATGCTATACTAAATAACTACATGTTACTATTAAATTGATAGAGTAAGCAATTATGCACATGTACAAACGGCTACAATGCTAAAAAGTGAAATTAGAATTCATATTGAATAGGAATAAAATAGGCCTCAAAAAACGAAATTGTGTGTTTAGCAATATATAAACAATTATAAAATGTTACAGTATTTTCCTTAGATACATTGTATTAGATATTAACAGGCAAACACATCATCTGAGTAAAGTGGATGTTGCTGACCTAAACACACACTGTAGACCGATACATTGAAATGCCTCAGTTTTAAATAGACTGTCACCATGCTTACATTTCAACTCTAAAAAAAGCTTCCCAACAGCTGTGTTTTAACTGTCGCTGAGAAACAGCTGTTGTTTAGATTATAGGCCACGGAGAGAAAGGGATGCTGTGTAAGCTAGGATTTTGTCAGTGCAAACACATAGTAAAATCATGCATTTTAGACTGCTGTTTTAAAAATTTACAAAAATCAGGTTCATTATTTTGGATAACAGGAAAACCTTTAAACTACGGATTTCCTTTCGTAATGCCTTTTTACATAAGCACATTTGTGTTTCTGATGTTAAATAATGATTTCCTTTTAAAAAGTGGCGCAAAATGTTTAATGTTTCGAGTTAGGCTTCTGTGCTTAGGCTTATGAATGAATACGTTTAAATATGATAGGCAAGAGATGCAGCTTGCTTTTCATATGTGGAATAATCAAAATGAGTGGTTTTATTTAAAAAAAGAAATGATGAAAAAAATTATTAAAAATAAGTGCTTTTAAATTTGGTTTTTAATCTTTATAAAGTTTAATACTCATACTGTGACCTCCTTGCATTAAAAATAAATTTAAGTTGTGTTGTACCGCATAATGAAAAAACTTGCATGTGAAATATCACTCTGCGCAGGTGTAAAAAGCTCATGAGATATTTCTAATGTCCAATCTCTGCAATGTGTAGAGAACATTCTGAGGATGACTATTATGCAAAAAAATTATAGGATATTCATTTGTAAGTGCCCCAAATATCAAAGTCGAAATTGGACAAAATAAACTTTTTAAAAAACAATTCTGTCATTCAGAGCAGCTTTTAAACTGCCTTAGGCTTCAGTAAATGCACACATTTAGGTATAATACAAACAGCTGACTTCTATATTGTTAGACAAGTATAGTGCACAGTGCTTATAATTGAAAATATGTATAAAACCAGCAGAAGTTATTCTCGTAACTCTAAACTGAAAAACAGGGGGATACGTGCTTTCCAGCTTTCTGTCTCTAGGGTGACTTTGAATTGGGAAAGCCTTGCACACAGAATAGGACAGCTGGGAAGGGTTAAAAGTCAGTTCTATATTTTCAAGCCTAGCATGGCTCCCAGAGCAAAGTTTGCTTTGACATTTTGACTTCTGAAACTCTTTTTGAAAGACGACAGGGGAGAAAAGGAGAAGTTTTACTTTTTTTGGCAAAAGCAAGCATTTATGTACTCACATGATAAGAAACAATGTAATGGTATATGTGAACTTTTATTAACAGATAAGCTTTGCCATATATATACAGTACTAATGCTTTTAGTCTGAGGATTACTGTACAAAAGTTGAGGCAATGAAATTTAGTTTGACTTCCTGTGCCCTCATGTTTCACTTGTACATTTGTTTAAGGGATTTAATTATTAATGTTCTTTAGCTCTCTTAAATTTGCGATGTACCCCCTATAACTTTGTTTATGCCCAGTTGCTACAAATAGGGGTTGATAGTGTTGACAGAAGTGAAACCTGTTTCAGGTTTCCTACTGTCAAAATGGGGGAAGGAGGCTGGCTCCTCTACAAATTAAGGGTAGGTAAAATGTATGTTTCTCTCTCTTTTTCTCAATTTGTTTAGCCTGTCTAAGCTGTCTGTGAAATAGCAATGAGACATTTAATTGGCTATTCAGTAATATTGTTTTAAACATTGTTAGCATTAATAAAATGAATACGTATATATATGTTATGTTACTGGCCATCCTGTTTGATGAAATTATGACAGGATGAATAGTCTACATTGTTGGTCCCTTATTTGACCTGTAAGGGGAACTAGATGTGGGTAGTGTCTGTTTCAAAATCTTAGGTGATAACACCATTAGTGTATGGTATTCTCATGCTACATAGTTTTACAAGGGCATTGCTAGCTTTTATTAGCTAGTCTGTGTAAATAAACTGACAGTCCTTATTAGAGCTGATGCTGCATAGTTTGGATCATGAAAAGTAGAACGCAGGGAAGATGCCCATGTGATCCTTAGCAAAAAAGTTTGAAGGAAATATTGTTTTACAGGTAAGAATGCCTGTTAAATTAGCAGTTTTAGATTTTCCTGTTGCTCCTATAACATGAGAGCAGGGTCCTAAGCGTATAATGTAGGTTTTTTGTTAAGAGAAATCATATTAGAAGTGTCTGCAGTCCTGTACAAGTAATGTAAAGTTTATGAGCAAAAGTGTAGAACAGTTCCTTTCTTCTTGAGAGTTTTCAGATTAGTACACATGAATACACCAATGTAAGGATTTAGGGTATGTGTTTGTTGTTTTTCCCTTTTCCTCACAATTTAGTAAATGAACCTAGACTTCCTTGGCTTCTTGGGATTGGGTGATGTATTACTCTTGTCAGTTCACCAAAGAGCTCCTTTTATACTTGCCAATAGGTCCAGCCTGTTGTTTTGTTTACTCTCACATAGATGAAGTAGTTCTTGGGTGCCTTGCTAATATGTGGGGCGTCCCAAGACTAGGAAGTATTCTGAGACTATCCTCTCTAGTGATAGACTGTTTCTGTGCCTTGTCTAAAGACCTTTTGTTCAGTCCACCAATAGATATTTGCTGCCTTACAATCATTGCCAGAGGGGCCCGGACATCAGATTCAGCTTGGGGAATCAGCACCAGTCCAGCTTGAAGCCAAGGTGAAGGTAACCAGCACAGGCATTGCTGGCAACTGGGATCTCAGTGAAGGCGGAAGCCCTGGGATGAAATGTGTACCCCTGCCACTGTCTTGGGCGAAATATGGAATCACAAACCAGAACGGAGAGATCATGGATCAAGTTTTTGATGCCCAACTGAGAGTCACAGACCTACCAGAATGGCAAGGAAGCTTTGCTTGAGGTGACCCCTTTTGAAACAAGGGTAGCTTCAGAGATCCTAGCATCAGACCTCTAAATCCTGGTTCGAAAGTGAATGCAAGTTTGCACCTTCGTTAGTTGGTCAAGAGGTGCCTGAGCACACTGGATGCAAATGTGTGGCCCCAATGAATGAGCAGTGCGCCAGCAGAGCAATGCAGGAGTTAGGGAAGCACTTGAGTTTAGGGTACAGGTGCTGTGTCTCTAGTACCTGTTAGATTGAAGTGAAGAAAATGGGTGCACTGTCTGAGACACTGGACAGGATCGCTGAGAGCATTTGCCCTGGTGCGTGACTGCCCTATCCTGGAAGAAGAAACCTTTTCCTTGAAACTGGGCTGTGATTCTTGCGTTGCGAGTTGTGCAGCTCCACCGTGGAAACAACAAGAGCCTGTCTGTGAGGCTCAAATGGACACAGGGAGAAGACTCCCCTATGGATTGGTTGTACAGTGGCTTCAATTTCCCCAAGGACTTCTTCTTTTTCTTGATAACATTGTACCACTTTAGCCGTCCAATTTTTTAGGAGGAGTAGCCCTTTGCAGCTCTTCGTTCTAATCCCTATGGCCCTGTGTGGTCCTCCTGGTCTCAAATATAATTGATGTTCCAGCCCTCATAAAGGGAACACTGTAAGAGTCTAGTGAAAATGTTTTTATTAGATATTTGATGTTGGCTATTCTGAAATTGAAAAGAATGGTCACTGAAATGCATAGGAGCCCTGAAAATGTTTAGTAGATGATTCTAGGATTTGCTTTTACTTATGGTTGTGAAAAATAATTATTCTGTTCGTGATAATGGTCATTACTCTCTCCTGCTCTCTGTATGTTAATTATGACCCGATGCTTTGTTCCCTTTGCATTCGTGCTTATATCTCATATGTAGCCGCTTAATGAAATGTTTAGAAAGGAAAAAGCCCACCTAGCAATAAAATAGGATATTGATAAATTTATGAAAATTAATGTGCAAATATGTTCTATGTTCCTACTGGATCTTAGGAATGTCTTTAGCTCATACTAAAAGGACCATCTGTTAAAGATTGCAGGGATTTGTTAGCATGAGCTGAAAGCCATTTTTTGTACTTGGCAGCCATTTTAGTTAGCCATGTGCTGTTTCTCTCTTCAGAGCCTTGCACATGCTCAGAAGGGCCTAGCTAGTAGAATGCACCTGCTCCTCTTATATAACTGTCAGGCTATTTTTACTGATGTATGGAGAAGTAACTCTCCTCCCACTTTGTTGAGCAAGCAGATCTTGCATGCCCATATTAGGAATTTTGCATGCTTACATGAGCCAGGACCTCCCCTTGGTTTTATGCTGACTATGTAACCCTAAGCATATATAAGGCCCCTGTTTTCTGTACTCTTTAGACTGCCTCATGCAGTTTCTGAGGGTACTGTGTGACGTAGTCTCCCTCATCTGAGGTTGATAAATGCATTCTTTTTATATTTCAGCTTCTGTGCCAATTTCTTCTTTGTTGGTTTAAAAGGACCAGGTATCAGTGAGACCCATGTGAAGGTTTCTTTTTTCTTCACCTTCTTGGCCAACATGCTTTGATGCACAAAACAACCCACCATTAAATGGGTTGTTTGTGCACAGCCCAACCTTTTTTGGCGCCCACGTAGCCAACAAGGAGTTGATCATCTACCGTAACTGTTGTGTACGCTGCATATAGAAAGCGAGGGCATGTTTTGGTTCCAGATGGTGGAGCCTCTCCTCTTTCCTGGAAGAATGCAGAGGTGGAAAGAAGGTGGGCAAAGTGATGGTCTGCCCGATGTGGAAGGGCGTGACAACCTTTGGCAAAAAAGAAGGACGGGGCCTTAAAACCACCTTGTCCGGATGAACAGAAAGGAAAGGAGGTTTGGAAGACAGCCTGAAGCTGACTAACTCTGCTGGCAGAGATGATAGCTACCAGGAAAGCCGTCTTTAGAGTAAGAAGATGTAAAGGACAGTTATGGGGCTTAAAACCTGGCTTTTTACTTCTTAGTTTTTTCCTGGGCTTTTCTGGTTTCTTTCTCTCTGTCCTTTATTTGTTTTTTCTTGTTATGTTATTAGATTGGTGTGCAATTCAAAGCGTCGGGACACTCTTTTGAGTAGCTGTACGCTATATAAAATCCAGTATAACATAACATAACATAACATTATGAAGAGGCTCAAAGGGAGCGCACATCAGAAAAGTCAAAACCAGATTTAAGTTCCATTGAGGCATTATGAAAGGCACAGGAGAAAACGTGTGTGTAATGCCTTAGAGAAAGCGGTAAAGAACTGGGACTTAAAAAGAGAAGGCTGATCTGTAAGCCGCAGAAAGGCGGAGATGGCAGAAAGATAACCTTTGATAGTGCCCAACCCAGAGCCCTGCTGGGCCAAAGAGAGAAGGAAGAGAAGAAACTCAGAAATAGGGCCAGACAGGGGATCCACAGTGTTCGCTGTGCACCATGCAACAAATCTGTTCCACCTGCAGGCGTACACCGTCTTGGTGGAAGGACGCCTGGCAGCCAGAATGACATCACAGACTTCAGAAGGAAAATCAAAAGGTGTCAGCTGCCGCCGCTCAATCTCCATGAATGGAGGTGGAGGCTGGACAGGTTCGGGTGGTGAACCGTCCCCTGCTGTTCCTCCCAAAGAGGCAGACGGATCAGGAGATCGACGCTCATACTGAGTAGCTCAGGATACCATACTCTTTGAGCCCAGTCCGGAGCCACAAGAATGACTTGGGCCCGGTCGCGCCTGATCTTCTTCAGCATTCTGGGCAGAAGTGGTATAGGCAGAAAGGCTTACAACAGACTGCAGCTCCACTCGCGACCAAAGCGTCTCCGAGCGAGTGTCGCCTTGGAAATTCCAATGCGCAGAACTGATGACATTGCGCGTTCTCATCGGTGGCGAATAGATATAACCAAGGCTCTTCCCACTGCACCAAAAGACCTTGCGCCACGTCCGAGTTCAGACGCCATTCATGATCCATCATGCACTGGCGGCTGAGTTTGTCCGCCCTGGCATTCAGAGAACATGCCAGGTGTTGAACCACCAAGGTAATGCCTTGATGTTCCAGCCATGTCCAGAGGTGGAGAGCCTCCTGACATAGGGTCCATGACCTCACCCACCCTGTTTGTTGCAGTACGACATGGCTGTGGTGTTGTCTGTGAACACATGCATTACACTCCCCAGAACAGAGGGAAGGAATGCCTTTAGTGCAAGTCGGATCACTCGAAGCTCCAGAAGGTTGATGTGGAGCCCGAGACTCCACCAGAGACCAAAGGCCTCAGATCTCTGCCTCTCACAAGTGGCCTCCTCATCCCAGGAGGGATGAATCTTTCACCACTGTATGCTCCGGTTGGGGGAGGGAGAGGGATCTGCCACTGACCCAATCGCGATTCGTGAGCCACCACTGCAACTGCTGTGCAGCGCCCTCCGAGATTTGGACATGTTGCCCTGATGCTGTGCCCACTAGAACTTCAGGTCCCACTGCAGAGCCAGCATATGCCATCTGGCGTGTGTCATCAGCAAGATGCAGGAGGCCATCAGGCCCAGAAGCTGGAGGGTCATCCTGACGGAAACCCGGGATAGAGGCTGAAAGAGTGGAATCATAGCCTAAATATCCCGGACACGCTGTTCGGGAGGATAAACTCAAAATAGTGTTGAGTCCAGAACCGCTCCGATGAAGGGGAGCATCTGAGAGGGACTCAGGTGTGACTTCGGTACATTGATGGAGAATCCCAGCAAATACCGTAGTCTGGAGGTGGGTGACAACTGTCTGGGACGAGCCCACCTTCAACGACCAGTCGTCGAGGTAGGGGACGACTGACACCCCCAACCTGCGCAGATGAGCTGCGACCACCGCCATCACTTTTGTGAACACCCGAGAGGCACTGGTAAGGCCAAAGGGGAGCACGGCAAACTGAAAATGCTCCTGGCCTACGGTGAACCGCAGGAAGCGCTGGTGGGCTGGCAGGAAATAAACTTCCTGCAAATCCAACTCTACCATCCAGTCTCCAGGGTCCAGGGCAGTCAGGATCTGAGCCATAGTCAGCATCTTGAACTTCTCCTTGCGGAGGAAGTGATTGATGTCCCGGAGCTCCAAGATGGGGCGCAAGCCCCCCTTTTCCTTCTTGGGGACCAGAAAGTAGGGGGAATAACAACCACTCCCTACTTCCTGATCGGGAATGCACCCAAAGGCCCCCTTGGCCAGGAGGGCCGTGACACCCTGACAGAGAAGAGCCAAATGATCCCCCGACATGCGGTGGTTCCGAGGTGGCATGGCTGGAGGAGGGGACAGAAAGTGGAGCGATTAACTGTGACAGATTATCTGCAGCACCCACTTGTCCGAAGTAATCTTGTGCCAGTGGTGGAGGTGGTGGCGAACCCTGCCACCCACCAGCGTGGGGTGCCCCCTGAAGCTTAGATTAGGAAGGCTTAAAAGTGGCAGCAGTGGGGGTGGAGGTGGACTGACCCGCGTGCTGATTGCCAGACCCGCCGTTGCGGAATCCAAGGCCCGGCTGAGGCTGGTTCTGCACAGGCTTGTTGGAGGGATGCGCCTGAGTGCCCCTTCCCTGGCCACGAAAGGAACAAAAACCAGGCGTGGTAGGGTTCTTCGTAGAACAACCCAACGACATGGCCATAGCCCAGGAGCCTTTGAAGCGTTCCATGGCGTTATCGGCCTTATCGACAAACAGGCGGGAACCATCAAAGGGCATGTCCATGAGTGAGCCCTGGACATCGGGTGAGAACCCAGTGGAACGCAACCAGGCGTGGCGCCGCAACGCCACTGCCGTGGAAATCATCCTGCCCAATGAATCAGCGGTATCCAAACCGCACCGGATGGCAAACTTTGCCGCATCCTTACCCTCTGCAATCGCTTGGGAAAGTACAACCTGGACCTCCTCAGAACACTGAGGCAAGACCTGGGTCACAGAATCCCACACCGCATGAGAGTAACTGCCCAACAAGCAGGCGACCGCAGCCCCAAGCTGGCTGAGGAGAACAACCTCTTGCCAAATTGGTCCAGCCGCTTAGAGTCCTTGTCCGGTAGAGCCGAGAGAAAGGCACTATGGGACGTCAAAGCTTGAATCACCAGGCTCTCAGGCATGGGTGAGCGGTCAGGAAAGTGGGATCACCGAGCACCGGGCGATGACGCCTAGCGATGTTTTTATCCACCGGCTCCCCCATGGCCGGTCTCAACCAAGTGCCCAAAAGGACTTCGGTGAGGGCCTAATTGAAAGGTAGCAGCGGCTCCGATGACACAGACGCCGTCTGGAGCACCTCAGTAAGGAGGTTGGTCTTGAGGGCCACCATAGGGAGGTCGAGATGGAGAGCCTCAGCCACCTAACGGAGCACCACAGTGTAGGAGGCACCCTCCTCCAAGGTAGGCAGAGGAGAGGCAAATCCCGGGTCCAAAGACACATCCAGGTTGCCTGCATCCTCAAGGTCGTCCGTCCAATCCAGCTTGGAGTCACATTGCCGACCAAGGGTGTCCACGGACCCGTCCCAGTTTTTGTCCGGCTCCGGCGTAGCTGGGGCCGGTGGTGGCGGCAGAGCCGGGGCCGGGTAAGGGACAAATGGTGCCGGGAACGGCGCAAGGCTGGGCCGGAGCTGCATCCCAAAGCGGATCCCAGGCTGGAACAAAATGGTTCGAACCGGAGCAGGGGTGGATGGAAAGGCACCCAGTGCGGACCTTGGGGCGGAGACGAGGGTGGCGCCGGCGGCGCTACACCTCATGGCGCCAAGGCTAGAGCCAGCGGTGGAGGATCCTGTGGTGCCAGTGCAGAGCAGCAGGGCCAGCACGATCGGGACACAGGACAGCGGGTCCCGAAGGCGCGCCAGCAGGAGCCCGGGGCCTGTAAAGGCAGTCCAAGGCGGCAAGTAACTCTTGCACCTGTTCGGGAGTCACTGATGGACCCTTGTATAGCGGGTAGGCCGCGGGATTCCCCGGCTCCAAAGGAGCCGCAGAGGCAAAGCCCCTGTCCCCCTTGTCCGCCTCTGGGGAGCGACGGGGGGGGAGGGGCATCGGAGAGCGAACACACTTCTTCGACTTCTTTTTATGGTGTCGCTTACCGGAATCTGAAGTTGAAGACTTGGAGCCCTTGGAGTGATGGCACCGGTCCCGCAAGCTGTCTCGGGAATGGCCCCTCGACACAGAGCGCCCCTTGAGAGGAATGCCAGGCTTCCAGCAACTTTTGGCGCCGCTCCCGCAGGACCTTCGGGGCCATGGCTCAACAGTCTCGACAGTCGCTGGAGTCATGGTCGGTCTCTAGCCAGTAGAGGCACACATCGTGGGGGTCTGCCACCGACATGTTACGGTGACACGACCCACAAGATTTAAAGCAGGACATCCTTACGAGCACTAGGAGACAGAAGGGGAGACAAAAGTCTCAAAAGAGTAGTCAAAAAATTACTGAGGTACATGATCAATCCGGATCTGCGCTTTCAGCGCGGAAAAAGAAAGAACTGACGTCAGCGCGCATGGGTGGCACCTAAGTAGTCTCCATGACGTCATCTCGGCGCATACCATGCCAGCGACAGACATAGAGCCGCACGATGCCACCTACTGACGCGCAGGCGTACTGCTAAGCAAAACTTTGCGGATCCAGTCTGACGGCTGGAGATATTCTAAGGTAAGGAATCTATCACTAGCGTGTCTCTTTCAGATACTGTGTTACTGTGAGTGTTGGTATAAATACTTTACACATTGCCTTGGGGATAAGCCTGTCTGCTTGTGCCAAGCTACCCAGGGGGTGAGCAGGGGTTACCTACAGTGTGTTTCCCCCTTACCCTGACTAGAATCAAGGGTCCCTATTGGGTCAAAGGTACCTACCTCTGCCAACTAGCGACCCCCATTTCTAACAATGGCCGAATGCAGTCTTAATTAAACCAAATCAACAAGCTTTAATAGCCATTCGGCCAACCGTGTGTCATATCGCGTGCGGCCATTATGCGCTCTCAGACTTTAAAATAAAGTAAAGAACAATAACTGACATGCTGCATCTGTCCACTGCTTCACCGGTGCACTGTCTAATAGGGGAATACCCCATTCCTCATCTTCCACCTCTGAAGGCGAGCATCCATTGCTATCAGGAGGCTCGTAAGTGGTATTGAAATCACCTGCGAGTCATGTTTATTGAAAAGGTCCCTATGTGCAATTATTTGTTTTAATGTTGGTGTTTCACCTCCTTCTCTAACGCCACAGTCATAAACACTGTATAAATAGGGCATACAAAAGTCCTCCCATATGATGGTTATGCCTTGAATATCTTGAGAAGCAAAGGCTTCTTGGAAGAGGCATATTTCAAATTGATCTTCGAAGGCCCCCCCTAGGCGTGGTCGCCAGGATTGGATCTTACACCTGCCACATTTCAAGACAAGATTTCAATGATATTTGTGTTCTTGATTAAGTCTTTCTGTTTAAAGGTCAGAATAGCCACATGCCGGTGAACAGAAGTATTATTTCCTCATTGGTTGCAAGTGCTCCCCTTCCCCAATGAATTTGGAGTGAGCCATAATTCCCAGTCACTCCACCATGAAATGCCCAAGTCCTTCATTGATTTAGAGAGTCTTGGGCAATGAGGTGTTTGAGAAATATTAGAGGAAAGCGTGTTAAGTTTGAACCGAATTGAGGTGCCATATGGGGGACCCTTACGTAGTTCGAGGCCCACTAACCCGCCTGCCAGGTTAGTAGACTTCTGACTTAGCTCGATATAATTGAGAGTCCCCTCTTGGACTGATGGATCATAAAGTTGTCTAGCATTTGTAATGTCTGAGCTTATTATTGAATAGCAATTTTGCACAGACCTGATCTATGCACTTATTAATTATTGAATCCTTGTTGTGTCTCGCCCCAGAGACCAATTTAGGGACCTGTATCCTTTAGGCATAACCTGGACTTCAGGCACAAGCCACCACCTCCCTCCTGTTGTGCATCCTTGGTCGTACCGTGGAAAAAAGGACCATCTTTTATCCATTCTCCCTTGGCCATGGCTGGATACCTACGGTCAGGTAGGAACAAGAGAAGGGGTCTTCAGCAGCCAAGTGGTATGTGGCTCAGAGTTGAGAGAATGTGTAGGTCGTATTCCTGATGAGGTTTGACACTATTATTTTTCCACAGTTTTCTCTCATCTACTAGAGTGGTGTATGTAAGAAGTGATGTGTTGGAAGTGGGTATATTTCTTAGTGAGTTTTCAGGATGTTTTAATTCCCGATTTCTACCAAAAGCATTACCAATAACTATCTCAAATCTCTTACCTCAGCCTGTAACCTCTTAACCAAGAAAACAATACTAGCAATATTCATATTGGTATCATTTGGGACCAGTCCAGGAACTACAGTAGGTTGAGTCGACAAGTTAGAACCACCTTCACAATTCCCTCATCCGGGCCAGTACATGGTTGAGGGCAGCAAGGACCAAATATCTGTTTTAACATAAAATTGAAGGAGCCAATGTCATGGGATCATGTCTAGTGGGTTAAATGTTGGGAATGGTAGTAGTGGTATCCTCCAAGGGTCCAACAAGTGACAAAGCATCAGTACCAGTTGTACTGTTATTAGGTATCAGAGGTTTAGACTTTGTTTTCATGGAAAATATGGGGGCAACTTTGTCTGTTACTTTACTTTGGCTCGAGCCTTTTGCTTTATTGCCGCCCCCCAAAAAAGATTTTCATCTTCTCAATTAGGATGTCTATGCCCCCAAGTGTTGTCTCAGCTTGGAGCCCAACAGGGGTGGTAGCCGGAGTAAGCTTAGAATTTTTGTTCTTCTTCCCTGGCAATGTTTGCTTTTTGTTTGCCCATTTCTGCAGCCCTGTGTAAACAATATCCTGGGCGTGCACACACAAAGCTGTGGGCTCGCCCTTGTTGTAATGGCCCCAATGGAGAATAGGGCCTTGGGGGGTGTTGGTGTTAGCCTAGCCAAGTCCAACCTCCTCAAAGTAGGAACACACACAACGCTTTATAGCACAAGGCAAGTGTTGAGCGCTCCACCTCCATCTGGCAAGACAAGTCAAACAGTGCCTTCAAGTGCAGGGACCCCCAGTGCCTGGAATCCCACAAGAGTCAGCAAGCACAATGTCCCCACAAGGACACAGGACAGGCAGACAAATTCCACCAGACAGAACAATGTCAGACCACTAAAGGCAGCAGCCAGGGAAAAGAGCAACAATGCTCCAGGCACCCAGAAGAGCAGGTTCCAAACACTTCAAGCGGGGGCCACTACTAGGGTGTGCTTTCTGTTCCACAGAATTTCAAAACACCACAGCAAACAGTCCCCAAGGGAAGGGTCACTGCTGAAGATAAGATGGATAAAATTAAATGAATAGCTCTTAACACATCTATTGAGGGGTATCCGGTGGTAGACCCAAGGGGGGTAGCCAAGCCCTGTCCTGCCTCCACCTGGTGCTGACTAGTGCAGTACAGGTCTGGCCTTGGCCCTGACGCGTCCTGTGGTAGGGGGAAGGCGCTTAATAATGCCGGGGAATCTGTGTCAGCCCCTCCTCCTTTCAGTAAGGTCTTCTGGGACAGTGTGTCCCGATTGGCAGGAGGGCAAAATAGCAGACAACGGAACTTCCTGCGCCACGGTAGGTGGAGTGTGCTTTTCACTGCGTGACGTGGGGAAATCAATGTCAGCCTCTCCTCCTTTTAGTAAGGTCTTCTGGAACAGAGTCCCAATTGGCAGCAGAGCAAAACAGCAGACAACTGAACTTCGTGCGCCACAGTAAGTGGATGGCACTTTTCAGCTCACTGCATAATCAGTGTCAGCCCGCCTCCTTTCTGTAAGATTTTCTGGGACAGGGAGTCTCAATTGGCAGCAGGGCGAAACAGAAGATAACTGGACATCCCGCGCCACGGTAGGTGAAGGGTGCTTTTCATCACATGGCATGGAGAAATCAGTGTCTGCCACTCCTCTTTTCAGTAAGGTCTTCTAGTACAGGGAGTCCCAATTGGCAGAAGGGCAAACAGCAAACTGAACTTCCATCACTGCGGTAGGTAGAGGGTACTTTTCAGCACATGGCATGGAGAAATCAGTGGCAGCCCCTCCTCCTTTGAGTAAGGACTTCTGGGACTGGGAATCCCGATTGGCAGCAGGGAGTATACAACTGAACACTCTCACCTCAAGAAGCTCCACTGGCTCCCATTCAAAAGAGTTGCCTTTTCAAGATGCAGATCTATGCCTACAAAGCCCTACACAATCAAGAACCAGCATACATCAACCAACGCATGAACTTGCACCTTGCTTCCAAACAACTGCACTCTGCCTCCCTCACTCCCACCCCATATGTGCCAAAGCAACAGTGGCAGATGCTCCTTCTCCTTCCTCATTGCCAAGTCCTGGAATGGCCTCCCCTCCACCCCTTCACCTCTGAACCTCATCCTCTCTTTTAGATTTCAGGAAGGGACTCAAAATCTGGCTATTTAACTGAACATCTCAATGCAGGAGCACTCAGAACCTGGATGCCTTCATCAGTGATGTGTAACACTCTACTAATACCTCTACTATTATTTGGTATGAAGGTGCATTAGTC